>NW_027397128.1:1187042-1450176 GCF_003265705.2 Callorhinus ursinus
TATAAACATTGGGGTGCATGTGCCCCTTTGAATCACTATTTTTGTATCCTTTGGATAAATACCTAGTAGTGCAGTTGCTGGGTTGTAGGGTAGTTCTATATTTAACTTTTTGAGGAACCTGCATATTGTTTTCCAGAGTGGCTGCACCCAGTGTGCATTCCCACCAACACTATAAGAGGGTTTCCCTTTCTCTGCATCCTCACCAACATCAGTTGTTTCCTGAGTTGTTAATTTTAGCCCTTCTGACTGGTGTGAGGTGGTATCTCACTGTCGTTTTGATTTGTATTTCCCTGGTGCCAAATGATGAGGAGCATTTTTTTCATGTGTCTGTTGGCCATTTGTATGTCTTCTTTGGAGAAACGTCTGTTCATGTCTTCTGCCCAATTCTTGACTGGATTTTTATTTTTGGGGCGTTGAGTTTGATAAGTTCTTTATAGATTTTGGATACTTACATGTCATTTGTGAATATCTTCTCCCATTTCATAGGTTGCCTTTTAGTTTTGTTGATTGTTTTCTTCACTGATGAAGTCCAATAGTTCATTTTTGCTTTGGTTTCCCTTGTCTCTCTGGAGACATGTTTAGCAAGAAGTTGCTGTAGCAGAGGTTGAAGAGGTTGCTGCCTGTGTTCTCCTCTAGCATTTTGTTGGATTCCTGTCTCACATTTATGTCTTTCACCCATTTTGAATGTATTTTTGTGTATGGTGTAAGAAAGTTGTCTAGTTTCATTCTTCTGCATTTGGCTGTCCAGTTTTCCCAACACCATTTGTTGAAGAGACTATCTTTTTTCCATTGGATATTCTTTCCTGTGGAAGCAGTCCTTTTCCATGGATAAATGAATGGGTAAAGATGTTTTAAATACATACAATGGAATATTATTCAGCCAGAAAAAAGAATAAAGTCTTGCTCTTTGCAAAGAAGTGGATGGAGCTAAAGAGTATAATGTTAAGCCAAATGAATAAGTAAGAGAAAGACAAATACCATATAATTTCACTCACAGGTGGGATTTAAGAAACAAACAATTGAGCAAAGGAGGTAAAAGAGAGAGACAAACCATGAAACTGACTCTTATCTACATAGAACAAAGTGATTGTTAGCAGAGGGGAGGTGGGTGAGGGTTTGTGTGAAATAGGTGGTGGATATTAAGGAGTGCGCTTGTTGTGATGAGCACTGGGTGATCTATGGAATTGTGTAATTACTATATTGAACACCTGAAACTAATATAACACTGTATTTAAAAAAAGATATCATACAGATTTTACAGCTAAGAAGTATAATAACTGAAATAAAAATAAAACTACAGGGGTTCACAGTGAATTTGAGCAAGCATAAGACAGAATCAATAACCTGAATATATGATAATTGAAGCATCCAGTCAGAGAAGCATGAAAAAAAAATAATGAAAAGGGGATCTGTGGTATACCATGAAGCAAAGCAAGAGACATTCCATGTGATTCCCAAAAGGTGTATGGGGAAAGAGAGAAAGGGAGAGAAAGAGACAGAGGGAGAAAAAGAGAGAGTGAGAGAAGGGCAAAAATATATTTGATGAAATATTGGTTGTAAACTTCACAGATTTGATGAAAGACATGACAGGACACATTCAAAAAATTCAGTAAATTCCAAGTAGGATAAACTCAATGTGATCTGCATTAAGACTTATTATAATCAAATTGTCAAAAGCTAAAAAGAGAAACTTAAAATCTGCAAGAGGTAAGCAAATTGTCACATACAAGTGACCCTCAAGAAGATAAACAATTCATTTCTTTTTTAAAAGATTTATTTATTTATTTATTTATTTATTTATTTATTTATTTGACAGAGAGATAGAGAGAGAGCACAAGTAGGCAGAGTGGCAGGCAGAGGGAGAGGGAGAAGCAGGTTCCCCACTGAGCAGCGAGCCTGATGTGGGGCTCGATTCCAGGACCTAGGATCATGACCTGTGCCGAAGGCAGCTGCTTAACCAACTGAGACATCTAGACACCCCTAAACAATTCATTCTTATCAGAAACTATAGAGTCCAGATGGCAATGAAAGGACATGAGGCAGTAAGTAGCTTAACCCCATATAAAGAACTAAAGGTCTTTGGTAAAGGTAACTATATTGGGAAATCTAAATGCCATTATTATTATTACATTTTTGATTTGTAACTTCACTTTTTATTTTCTACAGGATTTAGAAGATAAGTGCATAGAAAAGAATCTCAAATCTATATTATTCAGAACATAATATATAAACATAATTTGTGGCAACATAAAAGGGGAGCAGAGATGCATAGAAGCAGTTTTTGTATGCTATTGAAGTTAAATTGGTATAAATTCAGACTAGATTGTTATAAATTTAAGCTGATAAATGTAGTCCTCATGGCAACAGCAGAAATATCCAGAAATAAACATAAAAGGAAATGAGAAGGTAATCAAAATGGTGCACCACAAAAAGTCAACTAAACATGAAAGAAGGCAGTCATCCAGGTAATGATGGACAAAAAATTTTTATGACATATTGAAAACAAATAGCAAACTTATAGAAGTGAGTCCTTATTGGTAATTACATCAAATATAAGTGAATTAAACCTTCAATCAAAATGCAGAGATTGGAGGATGGATTAAAAACATGATAAACTATATTCTGTCTACAAGAGATTCCCTTTAAATCCAAAGATGCAAACATGTTAAAAGTGAAAGAATGGAAAAGATATTCCATTCAAATAGTGTCCAAAAAGAGCTGGGTGGCTATAGTAGTGAAACAATTAGATAATAATAAAAAACTGTTACAAGAGAAAAAATCGGACATTATATAATATAAAAGTGTCAATTCATTAAGAAGATATTAAAACTGTAAACATACATACACCAAACAACAGAGCTGCTAAACATGAAGCAAACACTGACAGAGTTGAAGGGAGAAATAAATAATTTTACAATAATTGTTGGATACTTAAAAACAATACTTTCAATAATGGATAAGGAAAGTAGTCAGAAAACAATAAGAAGGGCTTGAACAACAATATAAACCAACTAGACCTAAGAAATGCATACAAAACACACTGCCCAGCAACAAGAGAATACACATTCTTCTCAAGTGCACGTGAAATATTATCCAGAGCAGATATGATAGGCCACAAAACAAGACCCTTACCTCATACTATATGCAAAAATAATTCAAAATGGATCAGTGGCATATATATATATATATATATATATATATATATATAATCTAAAACTGTAAAACTCATGAAAAAATGTGTAAATCTTTGGATTTGGCAATGGATTCTAAGACATCATAAAAAAAGTCATGAGCAACAAATGAAAAAAATAGATAAATTGGATCTAATCAAAATTATGTATGCATACATATGTACATTGTACATCAAAAGAATTATCAAGAAAGTGAAAAGTCAACCTACACAATGGGTGAAAATTTTGCAGATCATATTTCTGAGAAAGGTCTAATATAAAAATATAGAAAATAACAAGTGTTGACAAAGTTGTGGAGAAATTGGAACCCTCATACATTGCTAGTAGGAAAGTAAAATGTATAGCTTATTTGGAAAACATTTTGGTACTTTTTCAAAAAGTTAAACATAGAATTTCTATATGACACATATGTACCCCAAAGATTTCATAACAGGGACTCAAACAGATACTTGTATGCTAGTGTTCATTGTAGCATTACTTGTAATAGCAAAAAGATGGAAACAACCCAAGTGTCTATTAACAGATGAAAGGATAAACAAAATGCATTATATCCATATAACAGAATTATCATTCAACCTTAAAAATTGGAGTTGTGATACATGCTACAATATGAATGAACCTTGAAAACATGCTAATTGAAATAAGCCAGGCACAAAAGGACAAATATTGTATGATTTCACTTATATGATATAGCTAGAATAGGCAATTTCATAGAAATGGAGTAGATTAGAAGTTACCAGGAGTTGGGTAGAGGGGGCATAGAATGGGGAGTTATTGCTTAATGGATACACACTTTCTGTTTGGGGTGATAAAAATGTTTTGGAAATAGTGGTGATGGTTGCACAACATTGTGAAAGTAATTGCCTCTGAATTGTACACTTAACAATGGTTAGATTGCATATTTATGATATTTTTTACTGCAATTGAAACCATTAAAAATGATTTTTTCCTTCTCATGTTTTTCCTTCATTAATTAAAGCACAGCATTAGAAGAATCTCAAATCAAATCAATAAAAACTTATTAATTGCATAATAGGAAAAATCAGTCTCTTATCTGTCAGTAAGAATTGAAAGTATATTTAAATGTACCTAAGTGATTGGGTTGAGAACTTAGGGCTTGAGAGGTATCCCACAGTTATAGTACCCTGTGCCATGGTGTCCATTCAATCGGTCAACAAATATTTACTGTGCATGCTCTATTCAAATGATTTATCCACTCCCATTATATAATGACTATTTGTATGTTGATGACTCTAAGTCCGTACCTTCAGTTTACAACTCTCTACTTCAGATTCATACACACCACAGCTTGTTGACCTTCAATGTACCATAGACATTTCACATTCAACATATCCAAAATTTATCAACTATCTTCCCCCATACACATTTACCTCTCTTCCTTTCCCAAATCTCAGTGACTACACCAAAGTGCAGTCAAGAAACAGGAAGCAAACCGGTTATTTTTTACAAAATATATAATAAAATAAAGAATTGTTTTGGAGAACTTGAAAAAGCAAAAAGAGACACAAAAGTAGTAACTGCAGAAAGCAGCTACCATCTCTAGAACTGGGAAAATAAAGGGAAGAGTTTGGGGTTATTAGACATTAGAAACTTAAAGTAGGAGTGCTAGGAAGCTTAAGTCCCCTTGAGAAGGGGACCCTGCTCTGATGGTGCTGGGGTCTCTGAGGGAGCATAAAAAGGCTCGTTGTGGGAATTCTGGGAGTTTGGCAGAAACTGGAGATTACAATGACTTGCTACTAAAACCAACTGCCACCAACTAGTGGAAGTCCTTCGCAGAGGCAACATGAACAGGAACAGAAATCATGGCAAGAAGGAAAAGTTTCTTCTCCTTCCAACTGCCCTGCAGTCTCCTTCTAGTACCCACTATTGGCAGAGCCTAACAGAAAGCCAGTTGGCAAAAGAAAATTTGGTTTGTAGTGCTCCAGGTCATAAAGCAGAATTTATAAGTGTGGGTTTGGAGCTGAGAGATAATATCCTACATGGTATCAATTATCATCACCAAGACAGCTGTATCATGGAGGTTTCTTTAATTGCAAGCAACAGAAAATGCCTCTGGTTAATTTAAGTAAAGAGGAAATGTTTCAGAGAGCTACAGAATCAATAGGAATGCTGGAAAAGCATAATAAGGGTAGCTCCAGAGACCAGATAAACAGAAACTGACTGTTTCTTCAGGATGCTATCACTTGAGTGAATCAGTTCCAGATATTTTTCTTCATATATGCATTACTTTATTGAAGCTTTATAGTTTCAGAAAAGGCATTCTAATTGGCCCAGATTTGGTCATGAGACTACCCCTCAGCAAGGATGGGCAGGTTATCTTCCTGAATTGATAATCTTACCAAGTTTACACAGAATGGTGTAAAAAAGTCATTTTTTAAATTATTTTTTGAATAAAATCAGAGTGATACTACCAAAGAAAGGTGCAAGGAATACCGGGTAACCAAACAGCCACAAAAATCCACTTGGCATCCCAAAACTAAACCTAGGAGTCATCACCGACTCTTCCTTTGCCCTCATGACTCATTTTCAGTAAGGCCTAAAGTTTGTTCATTATTACTCTTTCAAATCTCTTGAATCTACTCCCTTATATTTGACTCTAAATACTATGTTTTAAGCTTTTAATTTCACATCTTGATTAATGTAACAATTTCTAGTCTTGTTTACCTTCTCTTTCTTGCCTCCAATTCATGCTCCACACAATTGTCTGTGGCCTTTCTAAAGTGTTAATCTTATCATGCCACTCTGGTAAACCTGTAATCCTACTTCTATCTAATCCCTTTCCTCCTGTCCATCAAATTCCATCTATGGATCCTTATAGCTTTCAGGATAAAATTCAGAGTAATTTGTTGGCTTTTGCCTAACTCTCTGGCTTCATTTAACACCACTTTCCAGAAAACCCCTTATCTCCAGCCATAAGTAACTACTTTTTATTAGATAGGACATCCAAACAGAATTAGACATCTTAATGACACCATCATGAAAAGAGTTTTATTATCTCTGGGCATCAGAATCTTCGCTCTAATGGTAAGGAAGAGTCCACATGTTAGGAGATAATTCTTTGTGGGATTCTTATACCTCTATACATTTTGTAAGCAGAGATACTAATGGCCCTTTTGTTTTCAACTATCTTTTCAAGGTTATTTGTATAGACAACAACCTTGAAAATTAGAGATATTGTCTTCCTCCAGAGCAAAGAACAGGTTTGTTTACTGTCCAGTATAATAAAGGTAATGTCTCCCTCCAAAGCAAAAGTCAAGCAAGTTTGCTTACCACCCATTATAAAAACTAAGGATTCCTCAATTTGATACAAATCCACTGCATGTGCAGTATCCACCCTGGCCCCTCTAGATGAACTCTGTGGGATTTGGGTGGAAAAGGGAACCAACACAAGCATGATGCTCATGATGCTTGCTATGCTATAATGAATTCCTTTGTCTTTAACCCAGGAGTTCATCTCTTCTGTCAATACTTAGGGAACTGTGTCAAGGTAACCCTTACAAGATAGGGTAAAGTTCTCAGACTCTGTAGTTTTTGGCACTAAACAGCTTAGGTAGGAAAGACTGGAGGAGTCACATTTAATTCCAGAATTTGCAAAGACACCAAAGGGATATATTGAGAATTATTAAACCTATTCTCTTGAATAAGAACAATATGAATTTTTACTCTCTGTTAACCTAAGCTAATGTATAAAACAACTGTTAACATACATGTATCAGGGGTGCCTGGGTGGCTCAGTCATTGGGCATCTGTCTTCAGCTCGGGTCATGATCCTGGAGACCTGGGATCGAGCCTGCCTCAGGCTCCTTGCTCCTGGGGAAGCCTGCTTCTCCCTCTCCCACTCCCCCTGCTTGTGTTCCCTCTCTCGCTGTGTCTTTCTCTATCAAATGGATGAATAAAATCTTAAAAAAAAAAGATGTGTATCAACTTCCAAGTACGCATCACTCACAAATTAGTGTAAACCCTTATTTTCTCTTTTGGTCCTAGCTAAATTTCTCTTTGTTTTGGCTCTGTTGATCTCCACTCTGGAATTGGATGATTTTTATTTATTTGACAGAGAGCGACACAGTGAGAGAGGGAACACAAGCACAGGGAGCAGCAGACAGAGGGAGAAGCAGGCTCCCTGCCGAGCAGGGAGCCGGATGTGGGGCTCGATCCCAGGACCCTGGGATCATGACCTGAGCCTAAGGTAGACACTTAACGACTGAGCCACCCAGGTGCCCTGGAATTGGATGTCTTATTACTTCAGGATCCTTATTATTATTTATTTATCGCTCATATGTGTAATAGACATATTTTCAATCTGTATACTCAGATGTGCAAAAAAGTATAACTTTATTGCTCCACAACCAAACTTATGTTAAGTCACATCAGGGTTTTCCTCAGTCACACTCAAACAATTCAGGATTTTCTAATCTTCCTTTTCATTTTTCTTTGGGTTTGATTTAAGTTCCAAGAACATACATAAGGAATATATCTGGCATTCTGTCCTGGCATCCACTGAGAGGTATACCTTTTTGCTCCTTGGGCATGGTCAGGAAAGTTCAGGTGGTCTTTCTACCATTCCAGGTCTATGAAATATTTTGCTTTAAGCTATCTGCTTCTGTTACCATACTTAGCCCTCTCCATTTTTATACCATAATATCACAGAAACCCTTGCAAGGCTGTCCCCCACTCCCAAGTTTTCAGATAAAAAGCAGGCATGAGTATTGTCTGCTCTTGATTCCCAATTTTCTGTAGGCTCACTCTTCCTGAAGCCATTTTTTGATAGGAGTAGGGTAGCATTAAGGAATGGGGTACTTTTTAAGAGAGCCCATGAACTAGCTTGTTTTCGTCTTCTATTCTTTCTTCCTCTTACTGAAGCTCAGAGGATCTCTATCTAGTCTTTTAAAGAATGTAGGTAAGCAAGAATTTTTCCAAAATATTTATATTTAAGCCACATAAATAATTTAATTTAATTTGGGAGAAAGATCACATGTTCATTTATTGACTGCTTTTGGATTATGTTATTTCCTTAGATATATTCAGTAAAATATATAATATAAAGCCAATATAAAGAAAATATCATTGATAGAACATAAAAGGATTATTTTGTATAAATACTGAATTTATTTCTATAGTTACTGTTTTCAAACTACTATTTCAATCCTTAAAAAAATAGTACTTAATTTAGTCCAATCACATAAAATGAGAACACTTCAATAATTTAAGTAACATTGTTGGTAAGTTGTTTTTTTTTTTCAATTTCAATATCTAAAGCTTTCTGAATAAATGGAATTTGAGTTTGGTCTTGAGAGTTGGATAAGACTTCACTAGGCAGAGAAAAAAGCATAAGCTTTAGATATTTTTTCACTGAAAGTACACCTTATCATGCCAGGCACAAGATAAGGCAATGTACTTTTTAGAAACATTGCCAGTTTTATTCCTCATTATTATTACCTCACTAGGTATTATTATTCCTATGTTACTGTTGAAGAATCTGAGGCTCAAAGAGGTGACCTACTTATTTAGAATCACTCAGCTAAGAAGTGGTTGAGCCTGGATTTGAGTCTGTCAGACTCTAAAGCCCATGCTCTTTTCCCACTCTGTTATGTAACATGTTACCTCCTTGCTCAATCCTTTCTCTTAGCTCCGTTCTTCTGATCTGATTCTTGGCCCAGGGGTCTGTGAGAGAATCAGCAGGATTTAGAGAGGCCACAGGAGAGGGAGAGGTCTGGGACCTAGTCTTGTTATTTATATAAGGTGTGAGGCAGCAAAGGTATTCACCCAGAGTTCTTGTGGCCTTTGTGTGACAATCAGATTATGAGTGGTAAACAAAAAGGTGACATCCCTATAGATCAGGACACAAAGATCTACATATGCACATCAAGGAAGTAGGTATTCCGTGGGGGTTGAAGAGTTCCCTGTTGAGTCAATTTGCAGTGACTTGGGCCAGTAAGGTTTAGAGGCAGGGGATAAACTATGCCATCTTTGATACAGCTTTTTGATAGACTCCAGTCAAAGATTGTTCTAGAGCTATAGAAGCCATTGGGAAATTTAGTATGTTGGATTAA
Source organism: Callorhinus ursinus (assembly GCF_003265705.2). Classification (NCBI taxonomy): domain Eukaryota; kingdom Metazoa; phylum Chordata; class Mammalia; order Carnivora; family Otariidae; genus Callorhinus; species Callorhinus ursinus. The sequence goes on from NW_027397128.1 coordinate 1,196,305, forward strand.
TTGCAATCTTTCAGTCTCCTGCCTTTTTTTCTTATTAACTCAAGTGTTCATACAAGGCATATTTAGTTGTTAGTTACAGAAATTAACTGAAGTAAAAAGGATGTTATTGTAATGATATGGTAGACAATCTTCTGGAACCCAATTAGAGGAACTTGATCATGTCTCAAGGGACTGGAAACCTTTTTCTAGGGTGCCTAGGTGGCTCAGTTGGTTAAACATCTGCCTATGGCTCAGGTCATGATCCCAGAGTCCTGGGATCAAGTCCTGCTTTAGACTCCCTGCTCAGCTGGGAGTCTGCTTCCCGCTCGCCCTCTGCTGCTGCTCTCTCTTTCTCTCTCTGTCTCTGTCAAATAAATAAATAAATAAAATTTAAAAAAACCCCACCTTTTTTATTTCTTGCTTTCATTCACTCTCTTGGACTGCATATCTTACTTTTTTCTTGAAATATCTGCTCAACAATCCTTTCTTCTTGCAATCCAGCATCCCCTTCTTATTTATCAGAACCAATCATTAATTTATTACAGCCAATCATGGCTATTCAAAAATGGAAGTTTCAGCCCTCCAGTCTACATGACTACACAAGATAGGCATGCTTTCAGCAACAATAAACAGGAACAACTATAGTGACTTAAACAAATAAGGATATTTTTTTCATTTAATAAGTTTAACAATGGATGAATGGATTAAAAAACTGTGATACACACACAGAGGAATATTATTCAGTCATAAAAAATAAAATCTTGCTATTTGGTACAACATGGGTGGACCTTGAGGACATTATACTAAGTGAGATAAGTAAGTCGGAGAAAGATAATCACCATATGATCTCTGTTATATGTGGAAATCTAAAAGTAAATAAATAAATAACAAAGCTCATAGATATAGAGACCAGATTGGTGGTTGCCAAAGGTGAGGGATGAAGGGGTAAGAGAAATGAGTGAACTGTTTTTGTTTTTGTTTAAATAAATTGAATTAAACAAGTATAGATGCAGGGGGTTATTGCTATTAATAGACTATTTCAGTGATGTTAGAGTCAATATTTCACAGTCCTACCTCACATGGTTGCAAGATGGTTGCTATCATAGCCAAAATCATGGCAGGGAAAGGGAGGACAGGTGTATAGAAGAAAGTGCTAACTGTTTTTGTCCCTTTTTATCAGGAAAACAAAGCATTCCAAGAAAGACTTATCAAGTTTTTTCTTACATTTCACTGGCCAGAACTAAGTCTTATAGCCACCCCACACTACAAAGGGTGCAGAGAAAAAGAGCTAGGCACATTGTTGCCCTGAACAAAAATATCAGTTCTGCTATCAAGAAAGAATATGAAAATGGACATTACCGGCAGCTAAAGATCTCTGCTACAATGACCTGCTGAGCTCAGTTCCCTGCATCAAGCTACCCGGTCTCTGTTTACCCTAGTCTAAGTCATTGTCCAGCTCAGGGAAATGAGGGAACACAGTGATAAGGGCTGCCTTGTTGGGGCTGCACCTGGGATAGCTTCCCTAAAAGGAATATAGAAGAGTCTGTGTAGTAGGTGGGCTTCTACAAGGGCCCCCAATAATCCCTGCCTCCTGATATCTATCGCCCTGTGAAATCCCCTCTCCTTGAGTGTAGGCTTGGTCAAGTGAGTTGCTTCTGAAAAATAGAATATGGTCAGAGTTATGGGATGTCTCCTCCAAGATTATATTACAAAAGATTGTGACTTCTGTCTTGCTAGCCCACTCCATCAATTTCTTAGCATACAGCTTTTATGAAACATGTGTTTGGGTTGAAGAGACTCATGTATTATTAAGGAACAGAGAGCAGTGTCTGGCCAAGTGCTAGCAAGGAACTGAGGCATCCCCTATAGCCCCAAATACACAGTTGAATCTTGCTAACAGCCATGTGAACAGGGTAGTAGATTTCTCCAAAGTTGAGCCTTGAGATGACTACAGTCCAGCGAATATCTTGCTAATTGCTTTTGAAAGACCTGGAAGTGGTAGACCCAATCAAGCTGTGCCTAGATTCCTGATCTACAGAAACTCTGAGATAATAAAAGTGAGCTGTTTTAAGCTTCTAGATTTTCAGGGCAATTTGTTTTAGAGAAAAATGATACAGAAGGAAATAATAGACATCTCCAAGATATCAAACTTTTTCCCATGGACTGACAAAGCATGATTCAGATATTTTCTCTTCTACTCTTTCTTACCCCAGCTTTCTGCTTGTGTAGAGAAAAATAAATTCTAACATTTAGGTTAGAGAAGTCTAAAATGAAACTGAATAAAAATAGGTGAATGACTTCTCCATCTCTGGAGGTATTTAAGCAAAAGCTATATAGCCATCTGATGTGGGGAACAAAGGCAGAAGAAAAACTATTAAATTTCCTTACTACCTACAGCCCACTGACAAGTCCTTGAAACAAGCAGAATGACATTCCTCTGGAGACTCAACTGCCTTGATGTTGATACTTTGCTAAGGGCAAAAGGCAACCTTAGCCCAACCCCCAGAATCCTGTAAGTCTACTTTAACATATAAAAATTCCTTTAGAAATTTCCTTTATCTCTAAGCCCCCCAGGATACATGTTGGCAATCATCTTTCAAGCATATGGCCCACCGATATACATCTAAAGGGTCTCATGACTAAGGTTTTATTATACAGTAATAAATGACCATTTCCTAAAAATAGCTAGCCCCCTCAAGGTCCTGGAAACCTTGTTTCCAAATTCCTCAGAGACTTGTTATCCCTAACCCCCTCCCAACTTGAAAGTATATAACGGGTCACTCTTCATGACCCAGGTGCAGCTCTTTCTGCTCAAGGGTCCTGTCCCGTGCTTTAATAAAACCACCTTTTTGCACCCAAGATGTCTCAAGAATTCTTTTTTGGCTGTTGGCTTCAAACCCTAACTCCTTTCTTACATTACCATCTATTACAGATTTCGTTAAAAAAAAAAAAGATTCAGGCATCACATAAATGGTTGGACCAGATCAGTGTTTTCTAACTCTTTTACATTATAGAATAATAAAGATTTTTATGGCACACCAGGGATAAACAACAAAGCTTTTTGTGGTCCAAGGTAACCAATTACTTCAGGTCCCCTCTGCCCCATTCCTAACCATTCTAAGGGTGAAAGAGATTCAGTACCTCTGCGTATCAGTCATTCTTTCTTGGCATACCACTTTGCCTTAGTCCACTGATTTGGAAACTCAAGCTTAGATGACTTAAGGCTTTCATAAAACTTAGATTCTCTGGTGCAATATTTTCACAGTGTAATCCCCATAACAGTAGGGTCAACATAACCTGAGAACTTGTTAGAATGTGAACTGTCAGTCCCACCCTAAATTTGCTTAATCACAAATTCTGAAAAAATAAAAAAAAAATTCTGGGAATGGGGCCCAGCAATTCCTGTTTCACCAGGCCTTCCAGGAAAACAACAACAACAATAAAAAAAAAAAACAAAAATAAAAAAAAACCCTGGGTTTAAAACTTTACATTTGAACTTTCCAGCTGTATTCTGGGGAAAATCAGTTTGCTTCTTGGAACTCAGTTACACCATCCATAAAATTGACTGAATAATAAAAAAGAATGAAATCTTGCCATTTGCAACAACTTGGCTGGGACTAGAGAGTATAATGCTCAGTGAAATAAGTCAGTCAGAGAAAGACAAATACCACATGACTTCACTCATGTGGAAATTAAAATACAAAACAAATGAGCATAGGAAAAAAGAGAGAGAGAGGGAGAGAGAGAGAAACCAGGAAATAGACTCAATTATAGAGAACAAACCGATGTTTACCAGAGGTGAGGTGGGTTGGGGGAATGGCTGAGAGAACCCTAATGCCTTTCCTACATCACACTTATGATGAACACTGAGTAGTTTATAGAATTGCTGAATCACTATATTGTACGCCTGAAACTAATATAACACTGTATGTTAAATATACTGGAATTAAATAAAAGACTTAATAAAAAAGAAAAAAATGGCTAAATAAGGTATTATCAAAGATTAAATAATGTAACATTTATTCACACTCAACATTATAATCCCTATCATTCCAGTATTTTTCTACACCTAGTTATAATAAATGAGCTGCAATTTCTAATTTCCAGTTTCTAATACTTCCAACTGTTGTTTTATTTTTTTATTTTTTATTTTTTAAAGATTTTATTGATTTATTTGACAGAGAGAAACACAGTGAGAGAGGGAACACAAGCAGGGGGAGTGGGAGAGGGAGAAGCAGGCGTCCCACTGAGCATGGAGCCCGATGCAGGACTCAATCCCGGGGCCCTGGGATCATGACCCGAGCCGAAGGCAGCCACTTAACCGAATGAGACACCCAGGTGCCCCCCAACTGTTGTTTTAAAAGGTTTACTTATTTATTTGAGAGAGAGAGACCATGCATGTGAGTGGGGAGGAGCAAAAGGAGAGAATTTTCAAGCAAACTCCCCACTGAGTGCAGAGCCCCATGCAGAGCTCGATCTCAGGACCCATGAGATCATGACCTGAGCCAAAACCAAGAGTTGGACACTTAACTGACTGAGCCACCCAGGCACCCTAATACTTCCAACTCTTGATTACCTACTGGACTGTCTACTTTATGGATCATTGGTGGCAAATTAAAATCCCATGCTGTTTTCCCTCTGCCACACAGCATGTGCCTGTGCTACCTTCCCCGGCCATCAATTAATATTTGCCTGGGAATGAAAATTCATTTTCATACTGGCCTAAGGGAAACAAGCTGCCAAGAAATCAGAACCTACATTCTAGAACACACTAGAAATGTGACTTAGATTACCTGAGACTTCTTTATCCCTCTCCACTAAGTCAGGACTCTGAAAATTGGCTCTTTTGGTACATACTATGTTCAAGGCTCTTTATTTAAAAAAGAGATGAATCACAGAATGGAGCACTGGGTGTTATGTGAAAACAATGAATCATGGAACACTACCTCAAAAACTAATGATGTAATATATGGTGATTAACATAACATAATAAAATAAAATTTAAAAATTTATATAAAAAAAGAGATGAATCAGACACTCTTTTTAAAAAAGATTTTATTTATTTATTTGACAGAGAGAGTGAGAAAGCACATGCAAGGGGGAGCGACAGAGGGAGAGGGAGAAGCAGGCTCCCTGCTGGGCAGATAGCCCCATGTGGGGCTCCATCCCAGGACCATGGGATCACAACCCGAGCTGAAGGCAGATGCTTAACTGACTGAGTCACCCAGGTGCCCCGAATCAGACACACTCTTTATGGAGATTTCAATTTACTAAGGGATTTAGGTAGGTATATTGAGAATTACAATATAGAGCAGGTCAGTTTAATTTAATTCAAGAAATATTTATAGACTATCCACTATGCTTCATGGGTCTGGCTAAGTGCTGGAATTCATTGATGAGTAAGATGTTATTCTAGTCCTCATACGGCCTTTATCGTTCCATGATATATGAACTCCTGACTCTCCTTATGATTTCTATGGTCACATTTGGAGCTTACACCTTCTTGCTTTCCTCAGGTTCTGGCCTATAGGTCCTGTATCTATACATGCTGTCTGTGTTTTACTCTAGTACAACTTATACATAGAGTTCAACACTTCACCAATTTTCACAAGAAATCTATTCACAATAATCCTTTCATGAGTTCTAGACTTTAATGAAGATTTGGAGGTAACAGGGAAATCTCAGAACACAAACCATGTGGCTTTCTACCATCTACTTTCTCCTCCTATCTCTTCTCTTATCTCCCAGATTGCTCCTAAAATTCCAAACACTTCCTCCTCTGTTATACAGAATACTTCTGTCTTCCCCAGCTTCTCCTTACTAGATTGCCTACCTTAACCCATAAAAGATATAGAGACAAAGATCCCCCTTTTATTTTTTATTATTTTTAAAAGTCTTATTATGTAATGTTAGTCACCATACAATACATCATCAGTTTTTGATGTGGTGATCCATGATCCATTGTTTTCGTATAACACCCAGTGCTCCATGCAGTACGAGCCCTCCTTAATACCTAACACTGGGCTAACCAATCCCCCCCACTCCCCTCTAAAACTGTGTTTATTTCTCAGAGTCCATAGTCTCTCATGGTTCATCTCTCCCTCCAAATCCCCCCCTCTCATTTTTCCCTTCCTTCTCCTAGTGTCCTCCATGCTATTCCTTATGTTCCACAAATAAGTGAAACTATGTGATAATTGACTTTCTCTGTTTGACTTATTTCACTTAGCATAATCTCCTCCAGTTCCATCCATGTTGATGTAAAAGTTGGGTATTCATCCTTTCTGATGGCTGAATAATAGTCCATTGTATATACAGACCACATCTTTATCCATTCATCTGTTGAAGGGCATCTCGGCTCTTTCCAGTTTGGCTATTGTGGACATTGCTGCTATGAACATTGGGGTGCATATGGCCCTTCTTTTCACTACATCTGTATCTTTGGGGTAAATACCCAGGAGTGCAATTGCTAGGTCATAGGGAAGCTCTATTTTTAAATTTTTGAGGAACCTCCACACTGTTTTCCAAAGTGGCTGTACCAACTTGCATTCCCGCCAACAGTGTAAGAGGGTTCCCCTTTCTCCACAACCTCTCCAACATTTGCTGTTTCTTTCCCTGTCCATTTTTGCCATTCTAACTGGTGTAAGGTGGTATCTCAATGTGGTTTTGATTTGAATTTCCCTGATGGCTAATGATGATGAACATGTTTTCATGTGTCTGTTAGTCATTTGTATGTCTTCTTCAGAGAAGTGTCTTTTCATATCTTCTGCCCACTTTTTGACTTGATTATTTGTTTTTTGGGTTTTGAGTTTGAGAAGTTCTTTATAGATCTTGGATACCAGCCCTTTATCTGTAGTGTCATTTGCAAATATCTTCTCCCATTCTGTGGGTTGCCTCTTTGTTTTGTTGACTGTTTCCTTTGCTGTGCAGAAGCTTTTTATCTGGATTAAGTCCCAAAAGTTCATTTTTGCTTTTGTTTCACTAGCTTTTGGAGATGTATCTTGAAAGAAGTTGCTGTGGGCGATGTCAAAGACGTTACTGTCTATGTTCTCCTCTAGGATTTTGATGGATTCCTGTCTCACATTGAGATCTTTCATCCACTTTGATTTTATCTTTGTGATTAGTGTTAGAGAATGGTTGAGTTTCATTCTTCTGCATGTGGCTGTCCAATTTTCCCAGCACCATTTATTGAAGAGACTGTCTTTTTACCATTGCACGTTTTTTCCTGCTTTGTCAAAGATTATTTGACCATAGAGTTGAGGGTCCATATCTGGGTTCTCTATTCTGTTCCATTGGTCTATATGTCTGTTTTTGTGCCAGAACCATGCTGTCTGGGTGGTCACAGCTTTGTAATATAGCTTGAAATCGGGCAACGGGATGCCTCCAGCTTTGCTTTTCTTTTTCAACATTTCCTTGGTGATTCGGGGTCTTTTCTGATTCCATACAAATTTTAAGATTGTTTGTTCCTGCACTTTGAAAAATGTCATTGGAATTTTGATCAGGATGGCATTGAAGGTATAGATTGCTCTGGGTAGCATAGACATTTTAACGGTGTTTATTCTTCTGATCCATGAGCATGGAATATTTTTCCATCTTTTTGTGTCTTCTTCAATTTCTTTCATGAGTGTTTTGTAGTTCCTAGAGTATAGATCCTTTACCTCTTTGGTTAGGTTTATTCCGAGGTATCTTATGGTTTTTGGTGCTATTGTAATTGGAATCGTTTCTCTAATTTCTCTTTCTATGGGTTGCGTTGTTAGTGTATAAGAAAGTAACTGATTTCTGTGCATTGATTTTGTATCCTGCCACATTACTGAATTGCTGTAGGAGTTCTAGTAATTTCGGGGTGAAGTCTTTTGGGTTTTCCACATAAAGTATCATGTCATCTGTGAAAAGAGAGAGTTTGACTTCTTCTTTAGCAATTTGAATACCTTTTATTTCTTTTCGTTGTCTGATTGCTGTTGCTAGGACTTCTAGTACTATGTTGAACAGTAGTGGCGAGAGTGGGCATCCTTGATGTGTTCCTGATCTTAAGGGAAAGGCTCCCAGCTTTTCCTCATTGAGGATGATATTCGCTGTGGGTTTTTCAAAGATGGATTTTATGAACTTGAGGAATGTTCTCTCTATCCCTATACTCGGAAGAGTTTTAATTAGGAAAGGATGTTGTATTTTGTTAAATGCTTTTTGTGCATCAATTGAGAGGACCATATGGTTCTTCTCCCTCCTCTTATTAATGTGTTCTATCACACTGATTGATCTGTGAATTTGAACCACCCTTGCATCCCGGGGATAAATCCCACTTGGTCGTGGTGGATGATCCTTTTAATGTATTGTTGGAAAGATCCCCCTTTTAAATGGATATTGTCTTTGCAAGACAATTAGGTTTATACTTAGTAAGTTTGTTTTTGTATTATATTCTATAAATAAATGTATTAGTGTAGGCAGACTTTGTAAATTGGTTCCCCAAGACTTATTCCACATTTTTTTCTTGCCAACATAACCCTAAATTTGTTTCTGGGAAGCAATGTGACGGGCCCAGGCAGGTACTCACTTTTCCAGTTTCCTCAAAGACAGAGTGGCTATGCACCCAGTTTTGACCAATGATCATAAGGAGCAATCCGCTTGAGGGGGCTCTTAGGAAAGCTTTTACTCTTTTGATAAAAGGGAGAGGAATAGCTGGTGCTGCCTTCTTACCTCAGAGAAAAGACCCAGAGAAAAGGACCCCTTAAATTATGTGCTCACCACTTACCCCCAGTCCAATCAACTATGGTTAGGGGCTATGATTATGTTGTAATAATATGGTAGCTTTTATTACAACCAGGTAGATGGTGGAGTGGAGGAACAAGATAAGGGGAACAGAATTCCTAGAGAGAATTTCTAGGTAGATAATTACACAGGTACCTTTTACAACAAAGTTAGATGATGAATAGTATTGAGAGTGTGAAGAGATTTTTGGTATTGGCTAGAATACCCAAGATGCCCAAATTCTGCCTTACTCTTCCTCCTAATTTTCTCCCTGAGGGCAGAACAATAAAAACTGGTAAACAGAGCACCATGTTATTATTAATCAGACCTGGGCTCAATATTTGAAGTGCATGGCATAAACTTGAGGTCTAAGACAGGCTGCTACCCCTCACAATGCAATATAAATAAAAATACTACAACTATTTTATCACCTGCAGGGCATAAGGACCTTATATGAAAAGAAAGAACTTTGATGAGCCTAGCAGAATGGAAGGAGAAGAAGCTGAGAACAAGACCATGCCCAGCTGCCTGATGTTTAGTCTATGACTGCATTCATTAGCTCACAGGTAAATGTGACCCAGTCATTGTATTGCTATTCGGTTTATCAGTTTGACACTCCCTCTTGCCTAGGAGGAGGGAAGAAAATAGTAGGAAAAAGTGTGGAAACCATCTGTTAGAGATTTTTCTGTTGTGAGGAAAGGGAATAAAAGCTCTTACCTTATACTCCTCTACATTAGATTCTTTTTTAATCCTTTGAGCTTAATAGCCAAGATGGTGGTCAGATAGGATGATAATTACCCCCTTTGTGGGAGAAGACCCATGGAATATCAAGGAATTTCTGCTTCTCCTTTTGTGATACCATCGCCTTGACATTCATCATTCTTTTATCCTCCCAGGACCATAGCTGTACAGCAGGCCAAAATTTTACCCATTATTTTATCTCCCATCTCAAATTATGTTTATCTACAATTGCCCAACATGGAAATGAGTACTAGATGATAGCACAGCCCAGATAATGCAATATGAGCCCAGCAATATAATATCCTACATTTGAACAATATAAACCCCTCAAAGATCAAGTTTCCACAAAGTTAGAGTACCACATGGAAAACTGTTTCTTTTGTAGAAATTAATTTCCCAAAGAAATTAAAGCCAAAAATTATCTTCTCCCCAATTTTTAGTTTTTCTTTATCTCAGCCAAAAGAGGTGTCATCCAGGTTCCTGGTTGGAGTCTGGCTTCTTTCAGCAGTTACAGACTTGGCTCCATTTCACTGGGATTGTAACTTTTCTAACACTTCTGAAGTTGGACTTATAAAATTTCAAGTCTCCTTTGGGTCTCACTTTTCTCGTTTCAGTCCCACACTCATAAAATGTATGACCAAACAATAACTATCCTGAACAATGACAATCCTAAGCAAAAATAGTGTTCCCATGTTACTATTACCAGTCCTATTTCTTGGGGAATGAGAATAGAGGTTAAATAGAAAAAAAAAAAAGCCAAAATCTTGCTTTTAACTTTATCTATGTGCCTGCCAATTTATGCTAATTGTGCAGTGCCTATAACTATTAAATAAAATTTTTCTGTGAGAAATTGTCTGTCAGGAGACGAAGTGAGCTTCCATATTTATTTTCTAAAAGCCTTGTGGAATCTCAAATATTTATTAGTTCTGAGCTGCTGCTTTTGCGACTTAATCAAACTTGGATCCATGTCAATATTGTCTTCCTTCAGCTTTTGAATTTCCCAGGCTTTGGTTACTTAAATAAAACACAATTTTTCTTCTACTATGTTTTTTCTACCTGTGACCTGTTTTGGAGAAATATACCATTACTCAGCTCCAAGTGAGAGATAGGTTGGGGTGTAAAGTGAAGAGGACAAGATATTGCCTCTCCTATCAATGCCTAAAAGCTTGTACACCAAAATTCTTTCTATCTAAAGGGTCCATTCCTAGCTAGCCATAAGGAGAACTTTCCTTTATGTGGGACTCTGCCTTCTAATCTAGCTTCAGCAGAAGTGCAGCTGTCTCTTCAGTCTATATTCCCCAAAGGATGTCCTACTTTATGGCAGAATCTCTTTTCCTCCTAATATGAGCTGCAACTGTGATTACTAAATATAGGGGGCTGCAAAAAAATTTTTCCTGGTGTAGAGTGATGGGAAAACATGGTTGAAACATGGTTCACTTAAAACCTATGTTAGGTTCCCTAACGGCACCCTTGTTCCCAAGCTCAAATCAAAATGTTACTCTTCTCTGGTCAGCCACAAGTCACAGGAATATTAATTAATGCTGAGAGAGAGAGAGAGTGAGAGAGAAAAGCTGATCTGGCCTTCTTACAATATCCACAATAAGGAATAAGAATAGGAAAAGAAAAACTATGCATAAGCATGGGACTTATTAGCAGAAAACTGCTATTAATTTTGATCCAATCATTGCATGATGTCTGATCTATAATATCAGTATTCCCTTTTCTTGGGAAGGAATGAGGAAAGGGCAGGGTAGAAAGGCAGGTACCTTCCTGATACAGGTAGAGGGCCTGAGTCCCACTTTCTCTGTAAAAGTAGGAATTATCCAGGCAAAATTGTTGTGAGGGGAACTACAGTTTTCCAGTTAAAAGGAAAAGAATAAGCAAAGACACAAGAGTGTTAAACAACATGATATGGGAGAGCAGTATGTTTTTTTTTTTCAAGGAAGAGAAATTCAGTTCAAACTAGCTTAAACAACAAAATAAATTTAGCATGAGGATAGAGTGTCTTATGGAACCGAAGAATAAGGCAGATGAACTTAAAGGAATAAGCTGGAGTTAGGGACTCAATTGCTATCTGGAGTCTCCCTTTCTCATCTCTGCATCTCTCTGTGTGTCTGTTTCAACTTTGATAGCAGACCAGCTTTTCCTCTTTCCCAGACCATATGGCATAAAAATGGCTGCTGCCAAACAGCTCTGAAGTGTACACTATTCAGCATAAGAAAACAGCCAAAGTGGGTTGAAATCTCAGTCTAGATTCCAAATTTCTGAGGAAGGGCTATTATAGACTCAGATTGGTCAACTGCGGCCAAGGGGTCACATAACATGAAAATTTGTAAAGTTACATTGGGATGGAGTTGGTGGCAAGAGGAGCTCCCAGAGGAAAGGGTATGTTTATCAGAGGAGAACAGCAAACAACATATTTCTGAACATGAAATAGAATGGTAGGAGATGAGGCTGGAGAAGACACAAGTTATAAAGAGTATTATGTAGCTTGAAGTGTATTCAGTAGGCATGGTGGAGTAGGTTTGAAATGTTTTTAATCAGGGAGGAATTTGGTAAGCTTTGCATTTTAGGTAACTCATTAAAGGAGCAGTGTGGAAGATGATTTGGAGGAGAGGTAAGACTGAAGGCAAGGAGCCCAATTAGAAAGTTGTTGAAATAGTCCTAAAAGAAAAGATAAAGGTCTAAACTAAGGCAAAATTGATGGCAGTGGAAGTATAAAGGAAATATGGATATGAGAAATATTTAGGAGATAGAATCAACAGGTTTTATTAATTTTATGGGATGGGGGATAAAGAGTCTAAGGTGACTTTAACTTTCTGTCTTGGGAGACAAGGCAAAGGGTTTCACATGCTCTTTATTCACTATTGAATACAAAACAAGATCTAGATATTACCCACAATCCTTCTTGAAGTGGAGCTAGCATTGCTCATACAGGCCCTTGAAGCAAACCTCAGAGGAATTTTGCCCATAAGCAGACATCTGATCCCCTGGAAGAAGTAACTATGAACTGAATGTTCCAAGTGATAGATGAAGTGTTTTATCTCAGCCCCCAGTCCTTTTTCTTTATTTCCCATGGGCAGAAATCTGGATGAAGTGCAGTTACAAATTCCTTTTGCCCTATTCAGTTACAAAAAGACATTTCTCTTTAATATATGGGTAGATTATAGATCTATGTCTATATTGATATCTGTATCTATATCTATCTATCATCTATCACCGATCTATCTATCATCTATCTATCTATCTATCTATCTATCTATCTATCTATCTATCATCTAGCTAGGTATCTAGCTGTCTATCCTAGCAGAATTCTTAAACAAAGTGTCTTTAAGCAAGGGATATACAGATTCATTCATTTGCTGAGGGCTTTCTATGTGCCAGATACTACCCTAAGAACTTTGAGACACAGCAGTGAACAAAACAGACAAAAATCCCTGTACTCCTGAAGCTTCCATTTGAGCAACACAACTTATTCTTCCCCAATATATATGCAGTCTATTTCTCAGGAAATGATACGGTAGTCTTGGCATAACTCATAAAATAGTCATCTTCTAGCCATTTCATTTGGTTCTGTGAAATGTGTGATGATAACAAGGTCTCCCTTTGGTGAGTATTTTTTTAAATCTTCCTTAACAAGGAAAAAGAACACATTAGTACATGAAGATAGTGAGTTTAGTTGTGGACAATATAAATTTAAATTGTTTGGGGTCATCCAGATGAGGATGTCTAGTAGTCAGTTAAACCTACTTATCTACATATCAGGAGACAGGGCTGAACTAGAAACATAGATTTGAAAGTCATCCATGTATAGTTAATAGAGTGTGGAGAGTAGAACAAAAGAAATAGGTCAAGGACAGAACCATGGGAGAACATAAATATTTAAGACGTAGGAAGGAAAAGAGGAATCCATGAAAGTTACATAAATGTAAAATCTAAAGAGAAAGGAAAAGAGCAAGGAAAATGTGTCTGAAAGTCAAGTGAGCAGAGAATTTCAAGCAGATTGAAATAATCAACATTATTATATGTGGCAGTAAGAGCCAATAAGAAAAGGGCTGGAAAGTGTCTATTAAAAAGAGAAATTTGCCTGTCAGTAAGTGGCATTCTTAACAAATGAGATTTTAGTGGAGATGGGTAGGTAAAATCCCTATTACAGTGGTTGAAAGGTGAATGGGAAATGAAAGAATAAAGGCAGTAAATGTAGATAACCACTTTTGAGACCTCTGGGGGAAAATGAAAGCTGATAATAGTCAACACTTCAAGGAAACTAGAGGAAACCCCAAGATAAAGGAAAGTGTTTCTTTTGAGGATGGAAGAGACTTGAGTATGTTTATAGGCTGTGGGGAATGAGTCAGTGTGCGGGGATGAGAGGTGTAAAGTATTAAAGACAGAAAAGAGAGAGCATGATCTCTGAGAGGCTGGGCGAGACAAGGAACAGGAGCACAAATGGAAGATTTCATTTTATACAATCTATGTGAGGGTGAAGGGACCAAAGTACAGTATGGGATCAGATGCTGATTAACAGTGAGTAGAACACCTAACGGCTTCATTTTTTTTTTTTTTAAGGAAGGTAGGTGATGAAGTAATCATTTGGGTCGTAGGTTTGATGGGTGAATGAAGAAGTCATCAGTAGTAGTGGAGAATAGTTAACATTTGGAATAATAGCTGAGACTTGGAGAGGGATTGACAAAGAAAGAGTGAAAGGATTGTTAAGTAGTGAGTTGAGAAACTAAATCTGTGTTAATAACATTGTACATTAACAGGCCAGAGAAATAGGGATTGCACTGAATGTTTAGATTGCTATGGGTAGCATAGACATTATTTGCAATATTTGTTCTTCCAATCCATGAGCATAGAATGTTCTCCATTTCTTTGTGTCTTCCTCAATTCCTTTCATAAGCGTTCTATAGTTTTTAGAGTACAAATCCTTTACCTTCTTGATTCACTTTATTCCTAGGTTATGTTATGGATTTTGGTACAATTGTATGTGGGATCAATTCCTTAATTTCTCTTTCTTCACTCACATTGTTAGTGTATAGAAATGCAACTGATTTCTGTGTATTGATTTTATATCATGCCATGTTGCTGAATTGCTGTATGAGTTATAGCAATTTTGGGGTGGAGTCTTTTGGGTTTTCCACATAAAGTACCAGGTCATCTGTGAAGAGAGAGAGTTTGACTTCTTTGCCAATTTGAATGCCTTTTATTTATTTTTGTTGTCTGATTACTGAGGCTAGGACTTCTAATTCTATGTTGAACAACAGTGGTGAGAGTGGGCATCCCTGTCGTGTTCCTGACCTTAGAGGAAAAACTCTCAGCTTTTCCGCATTGAGAATGATATTCTCTATGGGCTTTTCGCAGATGGCTTTTATGATATTGAGGTATGTTGCCTCTATCCCTACACTGTGGAGAGTTTTAATCAAGAAAGGATGCTGTTTTTGTCAAATGCATTTTCTGCATCAATTGGGAGGATCACATGGTTCTTGTCCTTTCTTTTGTTAATGTGATGTATCATGTTGATTGATTTGTGAATGTTGAACCAATCTTCTATCCCAGGAATAAATTCCACTTGGTCATGGTGAATAATCCTTTTAATGTACTGTTGGATCCTCTTGATTAGTATCTTGGTGAGAATTTTGGCACCCATGTTCATCAGGGATATTTGTAATTCTCCTTTTTTGATGTGGTGTTTGGTTTTGGGATTAAGGTAATGCTGGCCTCATAGAATGAGTTTGGAAGTTTTCCTTCCCTTTCTATTTTTTGAAGCAGCTTCAGAAGAATAGGTATTAGTACTTTATATGTTTGGTAGAATTCCCCTGGGAAGCCATCTGGCCATGGACTCTTGTTTGTTTAGAGATGTCTGATTACTGCTTCAATTTCCTTGCTAGTTATAGGTCTGTACACGTTTTCTCTTTCTTCCTGTTCCAGTTTTGGTAATTTATAAGTTTCAAGGAATGCATCCATTTTTTTCCAGATTGCCTAATTTTTGGCATACAGTTGCTTCTTAAAATTGTTTGTATTTCCTTGGTGTTGGTTGTGATCTCTCCTCTTTCATTCATGATTTTCCTAATTTGGGTCCTTTCTCTTTTCTTTTTGATAAGTCTGGCTAGGGGTTTATCAATCCTATTAATTCTTTCAAAACCAGCTTCTTCTTTCATTGATCTGTTCTACTGTTCTTTTGGTTTCTATTTCATTGATTTCTCTCTAATCTTCTTGATTATTTGTCTTCTCCTGCTTGGCTAAGGTTTCTTTGCTGTCCTTTCTCCAGCTCCTTCAGTTGTAAGGATAGCTTATGTATTTGAGACTTTTCTAATTTTTTGAGAAAGACTTGTATTGCTATGTACTTCCCTCTTAGGACTGCCTTTGCTGCATCCCAAAGGTTTTGAACAGTTGTAGAGGGGAGGTGGGTGGGGAATGGGGGAACTGAATGATGGGCATTAAGGGCACATGATATGATGAGCACTGGGTGTTATATGCAACTGATGAATAACTGAACTCTACTTCAGAAACTAGTGATGTACTCTATGTTGACTAGTTGAAGTTTTTTAAAAAGTGCCAGAGTGATTTTCTTCAGCAGAGCCAGAATGGAATCAGGGAAATAAGAGGGGAAGAAGTACAGCATATAGACACCCAGAGTTCAAGTATTTGAAATTCCAGGAGCTACTGTGATTACAAACACCCTTTACATTATAGGTCAAGGTGAAATCATCCAAGGAGCTTTCTCAGAAACTTTTTTTTTATTATGTTATGTTAGTCACTATACAGTACATCATTAGTTTTTAATGTAGTGTTCCATGATTCATTGTTTGTGTATAACACCCAGTGCTCCCTGCAATATGTGCCCTCCTTAATAGCCATCACCAGGCTCACCCATCCCCACACCCCCTCCCTTTAAAACTCTCAGTTAGTTTCTCAGAGTCCATAGTCTCTCATGGATCATCTACCTCTCTGATTCCCCTGCTTCATTTTTCCCTTCCTTCTCCTAATGTCCTCCATGCTATTTCTTATGTTCCACAAGTAAGTGAAACCTTACAATAATTGACTTTCTCTGCTTGACTTATTTCATTTAGCATAATATCCTCTAATCCAATCCATGTTGATGCAAAACTTGGGTATTCATCCTTTCTGATGGCTAAGTAATATTCCATTGTATATATGATACATTGTATATATTTGATTAGTCTTCTTTATCCATTTGTCTGTTGAAGGGCATCTTGGCTCTTTCCACAGTTTGGCTATTGTGGACATTGCTGCTATGAACATTGGGGTACATATGGCCCTTCTTTTCACTACATCTGAATCTTTGGGGTAAATACTCAGGAGTGCAATTGTTGGGTCATAGGGTAGCTCTATTTTTAATTTTTTGAGGAACCTCCACACTGTTTTCCAAAGTGGCTGTACCAACTTGCATTCCCACCAACAGCGTAAGAGGGTTCCCCTTTCTCCACAACCTCTCCAACATTTGTTGTTTCTTGCCTTGTCAATTTTTGCCATTCTAACTGGTTTAAGGCAGTATCTCAATGTGGTTTTGATTTGAATTTCTCTGATATCTAATTATGATGAACATTTTTCTTTATGTGTCTTTTGGCCATTTGCACGTCTTCTTTTGAGAAGTGTCTGTTCATATCTTCTGCCCATTTATTGATTTGATTTTGGGGGGAAGGTGTTGAGTTTGAGAAGTTCTTTATAGATCTTGGATATCAGCCCTTTGTCTGTAGCATCATTTGCAAATATCTTCTCCCATTCGTGGTTTGTCTTTTAGTTTTGTTGACTGTTTCCTTTGCTGTGCAGAAGCTTTTTATCTTGATGAAGTCCCAAAAGTTCATTTTCGCTTTTGTTTCCCTTGCCTTTAGAGACGTGTCTTGAAAGAAGTTGCGGTGGCCGATGTCAAAGAAATTACTGCCTATGTTCTCCTCTAGGAATTTGCCATCAAAATGACTTTATCCAAAGTCCATCCACAATCCTCTATCTGCCCCCTCAAATACATCTCAAATACATCTGTCAACTTATGGTATTTCATTTATGTTAATTATTTGTTATCTTGTCTTCTTGCATCCATCAGATTATAAGCTCTTCGGGGTTGGGGCACTGTTTAATATTTGTGCTGAACCCCCAAACAAATATTAGTATGTTGCCTATTTTAGCTATTAAATATAGGCGTTTTCCAAACTCTGGCTTGGTCTCTAGGGCATTTCACAATCTTTCACCAACCTACTTCTCTATACTCCATTGTGCCCTTATGCTGCTCAGTTCCTAAATACAGATATAATATGTGTAAGTCCAACTTTTCTACTTTCACTGAACATACCAGGGGCCTTCATATTTTCCTGGACCTTTGAACAGAACTTTTTATTTGCATGGAATATTCTTTTCCCTTCTGGAAGACTCCTACTCATCTGTCAACACCCAGAGCAATGCCACCTCTTCTATGACTTTCTTATTTAAGAAAGACTTTCTCATTATCTACCAGGTGCCATCTACTGTGCACACAGAGTTCTGCTTTTGAAAGAACTCATTGAATTGTAAAGGTAAATAAAGGTGAGTAAAGAGAAAGACTATTTCTTCCCCTTCAGTTAATGTGTTTCTTTGAGGGACATAGTGAGCATGGATCCTTTCTCTAATTCTTAGAAGGCAGATCAATCTCTCCAGCAACTAGAAAGGCTTATTTTTCAGTTTTAGAATGTAGACTTTTTTTTCAAGGTCACGAGCCAAATTCTCCTTTGAAATATAAAGACACATCTACAGAGATAATGTTGGGGAGCCCATCTCCAGATGTAACCATTTGACTTCCAGGAAGATTCAAGGTATCTTTGGGGGGAAATAAGAGATGTTTTGTTATTCTTTTGGAGGAAGTCAATTAACTAAACAGCCACTACAATTCTCAAGTGAACTTTGTATTTGTTTTACTCTATAAGTTGTGTGGAATTATATCCTGACTTTGCAGTTTCTTGAGGGCTACCTATATGCATGCACTGTGCTGTCCTTAATAATAAATGTTTATTTATTTCCATATTGATGTGGATAGGTCTCTCTTTGTTGACAGTTTTTACTTTGCTAGCATAGTAGAGGCAGATACAATGACGTGTGCAAAGGAGCTCAGATTTTATATTGAAACCCAAGGGAAAATACTGAAGGAGTTTAAGTGCAGCAGTGACACAGTTCTGTATGTAGAAAAGGAAGAATTAAAGATGACTAGTAGAATTTTATATATTTATTCCTCTGTTTCACTATAGAATGTAATGAGTTCCATAAGTGAACAGAAAATACAGATTAAAAAAAAAGAAAAATACAGATTTTATGTCACTAAGTAGAGATTTTAGAAGATCTAAGCAAATTCTGTTAGAAGTCTGTCCCTGTGAGTTGTTGATGGTCCTTGGAAAAGGCTGAACACTAAGAAATTGTGTTTCTTTGAACTTGAAAGTCATGTCTGTATCTTATGGAAGGAAAGGTATGATCTGTGTGAGAAGTCTATCCAAGTTCACTGCCATATTCACAGTTGTAATACTTATACCCTGTGTTGTGATCTTCCCTGCTGATTACAGTTTATTGATTATTTTCATCTGGTTCTTCTATTTAATTAGTCTTAGAGTGATTCACTTTTTCACCTTTCCAAATGTTCTCATTTTTTTATTTAAATTTAATTAGCCAACATATAGTACATCATTAGTTTCAGATGCAGTGTTCAATGATTCATCAGTTGTATTTAACACCCAGTGCTCATCACATCATGTGCCCTCCTTAATGCCTATTATCCAATTACCCCTTCCCCCCACCGACCTCCCTTTCAGCAAGCCTCAGTTTCTTTCCTATAGTTAAGAGTCTCTCATGGTTTTTCTCCCTCTCTGATGACTTCCCATTCAGTTTTCCCTCTCTTCCCCTATGATCTTCTGCACTATTTCTTATAGTCCACATATGAATGTTGTGGGAATGCAAGGTGGTACATCCACTCTGGAAAACAGTATGGAGGTTCCTCAAGAAGTTAAAAATAGAGGTATCTTACCACCCAGCAATTGCACTACTAGGTATTTACCCCCAAAGATACAGATGTGGTGAAACAAAGGGGCACCTGCACCCCAATGTTCATAGCAGCAATGTCCACAATAGCCCAACTGTGGAAGGAATGGAGACGCCCTTCAATAGATGAATGGATAAAGAAGATGCAGTTTATATATACAATGGAATATTACTCAGCCATCAGAAAAGATGAATACCTACCATTTACATTGACGTGGATGGAACTAGAGGGTATTATGCTAAGTGAGATAAGTCAGTCAGAGAAAGAAAATTATATGTTCTCCTTTTTTGACATTTTCTTGCTGCCTGGTCCTCAAAGTTTCATTTTAGTTTTATATTCCATTTGAGCTCTTCATTAATGTTTCAGTATCAGTTCTAGGGCCTCTCAGACTCTCTACATATGGTACAGCCATTTTTACACTTTCTAAAATGCTTAAATCTTTTGTTAAACATCTAGCAGGGCCTGTGATATTTGTAAATATGTTCATGCATTGTATTAAGTTCAAAATTGGTGACATATTTTTGTCATTATATATTACACAAACTTGAAACCTGATTTCAAAAGATTGAGTAAAGAAGCCTCCAGAAAAACCACAGAATTTTTGTAGGCAATCACTATGTGCCAATTCTCAGTGTCATTATTTAAAAATTAGCATGTGTATTTTGGGAAGGATCACTGAATACTTACATGTTCATTAATTGGAGGGTTTACATAGAATTCTTCTCCAGATGAACCCTGGGAAAATATATCAAAGAACTTTATAATCTAGATGTATCTCAAAAACTGCAGGGACTGGTCTGTGGCTAGGTTCCCAAATGGGAGTGGAAAGGAGCTTGAGCTAGAAAAATAAAGTCAATTTTGATGGACTCCTGTCCATCAAAATCCTAAAGGAGAACACAGGTAGCAACCTCTTCGACCTCAGCTGCAGCAACTTCTTCCCAGAAACATCACCAAAAGCAAGGGAAGCAAGGGCAAAAATGAACTATTGGGATTTCATCAAGATAAAAAGCTTTTGCACAGCAAAAGAAACAGTCCACAAAACCAAAAGACAACCGACAGAATGGGAGAAAATATTTGCAAATGACATATCAGATAAAGGGCTAGTATCCAAAATCTATAAAGAACTTATCAAACTCAACACCCAAAGAATAAATAATCCAATCAAGAAATGGGCAGAAGACATGAACAGACATTTTTCCAAAGAAGACATCCAAATGGCCAACAGACACATGAAAAAGTGCTCAACATCACTCAGCATCAGGGAAATCCAAATCAAACCTCAATGAGATACCACCTCACACCAGTCACAATGGCTAAAATTAACAAGTCAGGAAACGACAGATGTTGGCGGGGATGTGGAGAAAGGGGAACCCTCCTACACTGTTGGTGGGAATGCAAGCTGGTGCAGCCACTCTGGAAAACAGTATGGAGGTTCCTCAAACAGTTGAAAATAGAGCTACCATACGATCCAGCAATTGCACTACTGGGTATTTACACCAAAGATACAAATGTAGGGATCCGAAGGGGTACGTGCACCCCAATGTTTATAGCAGCAATGTCCACAATAGCCAAACTGTGGAAAGAGCCAAGATGTCCATTGACAGATGAATGGATAAAGAAGATGTGGTATATATACACAATGGAATATTATGCAGCCATCAAAAGGAATGAGATCTTGCCATTTGCAATGACGTGGATGGAACTGGAGGGTGTTATGCTGAGTGAAATAAGTCAATCAGAGAAAGATATGTATCATATGACCTCACTGATATGAGGAATTCTTAATCCCAGGAAACAAACTGAGTGTTGCTGAGTGGTGGGGGGTGGGAGGGATGGTTTGGATGGGTGATAGACATTGGGGAGGGTATGTGCTATGGTGAGCGCTGTGAATTGTGCAAGACTGTTGAATCACAGATCTGTACTTCTGAAACAAATAATGCAAGATATGTTAAGAAAAAAGAAAAAGAAGAAGATAGCAGGAGGGGAAGAATGAAGGGGAGTAAGTCGGAGGGGGAGACGAACCATGAGAGACAATGGACTCTGAAAAACAAACTGAGGGTTCTAGAGGGGAGGGGTGGGGGGATGGGTTAGCCTGGTGATGGGTATTAAGGAGGGCACGTTCTGCGTGGAGCACCGGGTGTTATGCACAAACAATGAATCATGGAATACTACATCAAGAACTAATGATGTAATGTATGGTGATTAACATAACAATAAAAAATTAAAAAAAATAGAGTCAAGATCTTAGGGAACCTTAAATTCTAAGTTAGGGAATTTATACTTTATTTTTTATTATAAGCAAAAATAAATCAACTTAAAAATAGCTCTAATTTTTACTCTGGTGCCAGAGTAAGTTCTGTATTTTAACTACTTTACATGCACTCTCTCATTTAATCCTCATAACTATTCCATACGTACTATAATAATCCCCACTTTACAGATGAGGAAATAGATTCAGAGAGGTTAAGCATCCTGGCTCAAGAAAACAGCTAGTCAGTGGTGGGGCAGAAATAAAAAACTGGCTCTAACTCCAAAGCCTTTCTCTAAACCGGAGCGAAGTGAGAGTAGATTTATGTTTTACAAAGATCACTCTGATGGAAGTACGAGAACGGATTGTAGCAAGACAAGTGTAAAGGCAGGGAGACCAGAGAGTATGCTGTTGCAGTAGTCTAGAACTGTTAGGCCCTATTTAGGGGGTTGCCCCTTAACTACCAGAATTATGCAGATGAGTGACATGGTCAGAGAAGTTTATTTAGAAAATTCCTCTGGAAGCCCTCGTTAAGAATGAATTGGAGAAGGCAAGACTAAAGAATAAATTGGGAGGTTGCTGTACTGTCCAAGATGCCTGTCCAGGGGTCAGGAGATTGTATCCTAAATCCTCCAGCTTCTTCCATTTGCAGCGCAAACTGCATCTCTCCCACCTCACCCCTGCCTTGACGCCGCTCCATCCAGGATCTAGGAAGTAGGCTTTTGCGCACTTTTGTAGGTCCTAGACTGAGCCCCTACAGAGGCGCCAGCGGTGGCGGCAGTCGCCGGCGGGGGTGGGGCGCATGCGCGCGGTTGCTAGGCGACGGCAGTCGGGGCGCCGCGGCTCTAACGGCGCTGGGGTTGTGTGTGTAGGCAGCGGCGCCAGAGGAGGAGGAGCACGAGGATGCAGCTGCGACCGCGGCCCCGAGAGGGAGCCGCCGCTGCTCTGTGGCCGCGGGGGCTGAGGGACGGGAATCAGGCCTGGGGGTCGGGTCGCTGAGGGGACCGGGGGTGGCGGTCCCGCCCGAGCTCAGGCCTAGTACCCCAGGAAGGTACGGGCCGCTGGGCGAGGGTCTCCCCCCCAGTGCCTCCCCTCGCCCCTCCACGTCGATGGTGGTGAAGTTGGCGGCGCCAGGGAGCGCAAGGCACCAGGCTGCCTCCTTTGCACCCAGCTCCTCCTGGGGCGCATCTCTGGCACCGGCTCACGGACACCTGCGCCGCCGTCTCCTCTCGCCGGCTGAGCCCACCCCTGGCGGCGGGCGGGGGAGGGGCTCCCCCAGCAGGGGCTGTGTCCAGCAGGGCGACGACGGGGACCGTAGGAGAGTAGGGGTGAGTAGTGGCACCGCACTCGCCTGGTGTTGGGGAGCCTTTCTGTCCTCCGGGGCCCCGGGAGGCGACCAACGCGCTGCTTTCTCCTGCAGAAGCTTCTAACGCCTCTCCTACATCTGCTCGCGGCTCCCTGTGTCCTTCGAGGTAGTTTTCCTTCTAAAAACCACCACTCTCTTGTCTCAACCCTGGCATCTAGGAATGAGGGGCTTAAGGCCTGGCTTTGCTTCTTAGATGCCATAGATGCCGATAATTCTACGTACAATCACGCAGCCTGGTCCCTGATTCTGGGACAGACTTTCCCAATACCGTTCTTATTCCTTTTCTGTCGCTTTTGCTCTCGAACGGTTCAGTCTGACCACAGGCTTCTCAAGAGCCATTTCTCAGACTATTGTCACTCCATGCCTCAAAGCTTGAACGGACAGATGGCCTGGCCTCTTTTCCGTTTTCTTGATACTCGTGTGCTGAGATCTTCTGAAAGTCGCGTGCCTGGCTTCTGACTCCTGACATGTAAGAGTTAGGAAGTCAGTACTTACATTAAATAATAGTAATAAAACAAACTAGCAAACACACACTCCACTTGACTTCCAAAGTGGCATCAAACTTGAAGAGAAGTAGACAGTGACTGATAACAGGGGAAACAGGTTTTATGAACAAACTACTCTTCATCCAGAATGACATTACTTCTTTTTTAGTAAATATGATGAAACCTAAAATGTCCCTAATGAAAGCGAGGGTGTGTTATGATCTATCTGTTCTTCCTGGGGTATCCTGCAACTGAGAATAGTTGCTTCCAAAAACATGGCCAGGAGGGACCTGAAGTGATGTTTTGGACAGGATGATTAGATGAGGATCTAAAGTTGTAAGGTACTTTTTGAAAAGTAGCAACATTATCTTTGAGTAGGGAAGTTGTTTCTTCAAAAGCAAATGGTTGAAAAAAAAATCACAGTTCCCAGTTGACCCTTTCCAAAAGTGGACTGAATTCAGATTAATTATTAATTTTGGTTGTAAGGAACTTTCAGGCACAATGAAAGATGAGTTCCTTCTTTTATTTGGCTCTCTTCCCTCCCTACTAGTTTTTAAGTTATTTCATGTTTTTTTTATTAGAAAAAAGAGGAAAGAAGTAAAAAAGTGCTGTATTAAAAAGGCTAAATTTAATTTTGGGTAAATGCTTTTAAACTAAAGATTTTAAAAAAGGATATACCTGCTATTTGTGACTAGATAACTTTAGTGAATCAGTCAAGACTTGATAGTTTTGGATAAAATGCAGTTTTCATGTTGTTTGAAGTTCTCTTGGATATAGTTTAAAGCACAGTTTAATTCTAGTATCACTGCAAAATAATCTTGGACCTCAGAGAATATTTTATGTTGTTGTTGGTGGTGGTGATACTGGTGAATTGGCAAATTGACATGCTTCTAGTTGCTACATTCTAAAGTTAGGAATGTTTTTGTTTTGGAAAAGCTCTTGATCAATTCAAGTCTGAACTATTTGAAATAAAATGTACCATGTGGATACTCACTGTTCATCTTCATATACTTTTAGAACTAGGCAGTAATTTGGACCCCATTTAGAATTTGATTTTAATTAATATGGTTATAAAGGTGCCACATGCTCAAGAGCATTTACCTAGAGTGTCATAACCACATTATAAGATATTAATACAGGTACAACAAAACACTTGACCAGTGAACTCTGGAATGAATTCAGTGTTTTTTTAATTAATTGATTTTCAACAAGCTTTTATTGTCTAGCTTCACTGAGTGCCCATTACTATACTAGTGACTGTGGAGAATAGAAGAGAAACAGGCCTCAAGAATTAAATTGCTTATCCACTGGAGACATCATGGTCAACAATTAGAACATAGAGTAGTACAGAATAAGAGCTAAAATAATTATAGGGTAAAAGAAGAGCTTTGGAGCTCTTATTTGTCGGAGAAGGCTTTATAAAGTCAGATTTGATTTGATTCTTTTAGAATTATAAATTTTATTGGAAGGTGGGGGAGTTTAGCATAGCATGAACTGAGGCACTTGATTTTCTAATCTTTGTGAATATTACTCTCCTGGATAAACCTAAAGGGCACTGTCAGTAGTCGGCATAGTTTTTATGATAAATTATATCCTAAATCAATAAATTAATATTAAATAATTTTTCACATGTGCGTACTATAGAAGCCAGACTTAAAATAATCATTCTATTTCTTGGGCAAGTGAAAATGTTTTCTAAGCAGATATAGGTAGAGTATTAAGTTCACACATTTTTATCACCCGTACGTTTTCATGATCTCCTAAAACAGTTATAATCTTAAATATTTTGTACAGGACTGATCTAATTAGTACAAGTTTAGATTATTAATATTCATTCTCCAAAGACTATTTCTTGATAAAGTAAATTAGGAAATTCTATAAGCAACATTAATTTTGGTCCATTAAATATATGATAGCTTAGTTTTTAGTACTGCTAATTAATACTACTATCTTTATTATTTTTTGAAAACAAAGGGAGGTATGCCAGAATCCTACAAATTGATGTCTGTCAAAGTTTTAATATAATGCTATTAATGCTTGTGTTAATAATTGTCAACTAACATCAGTGTTTAAACTGAGTTATAAACCTCTGTAAAACTTTATTGCTTTTCTAACAACTTTCTGCTGTGTTGAGAATTAGTTACATGACTAATATTCTTCTTGGTTTTAGTCAACCATTGTAGGTTGATGTTTATATATAGAAAAATAACAATAAGAAAATGTGCTATGATTGTGCCCCCCAACAGAAATGCAAAGAATTTTCGAGATTAATTCACAGATATACTCTAAGGAACAATATACCCAAACTTGACATTTTTTGCGGCTTCTATACACCATCTTGTACTTTTCATTTGGTATCTTTGCTGCCAACAATAGTCTTCTCTGATTATAGTTATTACTAATAGACGTTAATTCACAGTAGCTAATAATTTTGACAAATATAATTGTTTTTGGCATTCTCTACTTAGGTTGTCAGTTATCAGCTAAATAAACAAGTTATTAGTTAGAGAGCATGATAGTCCACATATACATAGTCAATGAATATTGGATCACTGGAAATTAGTTAACAGATAGCAAAACATATTCAGAAAGCACTGGGTTTAGTCTCCTTTGCTAAGCAAGTATTGCATATTTCTGTTCTTAGCTAATTATGCTGGTATCAATAGGGAACATCTTTGGAAAGAGAGATGGTAAATTTAAATGAAGGGAAACTGCTGAGAAAATTTAAATTACTTTGTATGTCAAGTTCTATGTAGTATGGTGATTTAAGGCAGGTAAACATCTTACATAAATTGCTAAATCTCAGTGGTGGCTGCTTGTGAAATAGGGTAAGGGATTGTCAGTTTCCCCTACTATATAATAGGAAACTCTTAGTATTTTTTACCATATTACTGAGTCTGGAGGTAGAACAGCATTATACTGAATACCAAAGATGTATCCATAAGTTATAATTTTCTTTAAATATGCAGTTTTAACAGTGTTATTACAGTCTTAAGTATGACACTGGGTTGAAAATTTTCCCAGATGAGCACATCCTTAGATTTTATTATGGAAGCTTATGGGAAAAATGGCTTTTACCCAATAGTTCTTTTTGGATCACATTTCCCTGGAACATAACCTTTCCCACAAAGTGGAAAATATTAACAGCCAATTCAATGTAGGAAGAAAAATGGAGAGCAGAATTCTTTCTTAAAGACTGGTACCTACAAACAAAATAAAACAAAACAAATTCTTCACATAAAAGTTCTAAAAAGTTCTTTTTTCATAATAACTGCCTTTTATACAGTTGTTCTCTTAATATCATATCTTATATTATACATTGTTAACTGTCTTTGGACTTTTGGCATCCAAAAGTTCCTCTGTGGTCTGATTCATTCCTATTTTCTTGATGACAAATACATCTCAGGTATTTGATGGTATGAAATACAAGCTTTTTGTAGCAGCTTTTAAAATGCAATAAATATTAACTGAAAACCTGAAGTTAAATTTTGACATGATTCATAATGAGAAAAATGGAATTTTTAAAAATTCTTGATTAAAACTATTGCACACTAAGGATTAGTATCTCCATAACCTTTAAAAGCCCTGAATTATATAGATCACTATATTCACTTTCTGTACCACATTTCCCCTTTTCCTAACAAATGTGGATATTGGTTTGTTCTCACTGGCACTTCTGAGGTACTTCTGTGACTCCTGAATGAATTTTACAAAATACATTTATATTTTTAAAAAGTTATTTAGGAAAGATTTTCTGTCATAGTCTAAAAAGCTGAATCCATTATCAGATAAACTGCGTTTGAAACTGGGTGATTTGACTGAAAGTAATAAGACAACTAATCCAAACTCTTTTAAAATACTGTGTCTAACTTAGTAGACTTAGAATCTAGTAATTCAAAAATAATTACTCTATTTTTCTTTCAAATTGAAAACCAGTTGATATGTAAGGTGTGACATAAGTAATAAGTTTTATTCCACAGATCATACATAAGCCATACTTACTACTTAGTTGCTCCTTGACCTTTGCTGGGCATTTAATTGTTCTTGTTGAGTTTAATTTCTAAATGTGCACACAGGTCCTTATATTCCTTTTCTCTTCCTTTGTACTTTTCAAGGCTATCATTATTAACTGGGTTGTTTTTGGTTATTATCAATAGAATGAATTACCATGGATTGTATTTGTTTTGTTGCCAAATTAGTTCAGATACCTATGATTCCATAAAAGAAGAAAAAAAGTAGGGGTATAAGAAAGATGGGTGTTAGATTTTACATGTTTAAAATTTTTCTTAATGCAATAACATTAGTAGAATAGGTATAAAGTGGTTGAAGTTGTGAATTTTAGAATATTTCTTATGTACTGCAGTTTTAATGACTTCCTTGTACATGTAGTAACCAAAACTAGGTTAACAAAGTATTACCCTTAAGGATCTTGTTTTAATAAATATGTGAGAATGATAGTATATAATGTTAGTATATCTATGAATTATATGTAAAGAAATATTTCTGAGGTATTTAAAGATGCTTGGAAGCATTTTTTTTCTCTACTATCTTGTTTATACTACTAATTTGCTTAGCAAACTCTTTGTTCATAAATAATGCTAAAGTCAATTTAATCTCAGCCCCTGTCTGAATTATCTCAAATTCTGAATCAGTGGGGTCAAAATGATAGTACAACAAAATTTCCTTAATTCAGGCTCCACTAGTCAAATTTGTTATAGCCTGGTAATTATGCTAAAAAATATATTCTGTAGAGTGCCAAACCCATGCTGGTGATGGATTGCACTACACAGGAGAAGCAGCCAGAGCCATACCAGAGGTTAGGAAATGTCAGAGCTTCTTTACTGGCTATGAAAGTGTTGCCAGGTGAACTGGGGAGACCCCAGGTCCTGAGGCCATCCAAAAGATGTCGCCAAAGGTACTTGGTCTCATCAGGAGGAAGAATTCAAGGACAGACACAACCCAGTGGACAATCAACATGTGTGGGAAAGTTTATTAAAACAAAAGTACACTCTCAAGATGTGAGAACTGGCAAGAGAGGTGGAAGAGAGAGAGAGAGAACTGCAACCTGGGGTTTAGGTGTCTATCTTTTATTGACAGTTGTTAAAAACAAAGGGGTGGGATATTGATTACTTAGGAGGGGATTTCTTGGAAGCAGGGTTTTCAGCCTTTTCTTACTTGGTCAGGAGTGTCAGGTCTACTTTGTTGGCCATCTTGGGCCTGTTTTATTTGATCCAGCTTCTTGTGGCTTTGTTTTGGAGTGCTGCCAGAAAAGTCCTCTGACTTTTCCCGTAGCTGGCCATAGCTTCCTCTTTGCTGGCCTCCAAGCCTCCTGTTAGAACCTAACTAACTTCCTGTAACAAAAGCACTGATACTGAGTTAAAATAACTGCTAAGAGGAAAGAAGGCATGCGCCACTAGGTTTTCTGTATTTTAAAATGTCTTCTAAGTGCTGCATTGAGCATATTTATGCTTAGATTTAAAGGATTTTTTTAAATTTAAAGGATTAGATTATTAATTGAATTGGGCTGTTTACAAGAAAAGGGATTTGAACATCAGTTAGTAATGTAAGAAAAATTGGGACAACAGTTATGATGAACTGCTCTCAGATGTTTTAAAAACTGTAATGACAATATTTGCATGTAAATTCTGTGCACTTAAATTCTTCGTATCATTTCGTCAGCATAAGAAAGTGAAATAAGTGTGCATTGAAAGTTATACCTGGGTGGTTCAGTTCATTAAGCAGCTGCCTTTGGCTCAGGTCATGATCCCAGTGTCCTGGGATCAAGTCCCGCATCGGGTTCCTTGCTTAGTGGGGAGACTGTTTCTCCCTCTCCCTGCAGCTCTCCCTGCTTGTTCTCACTCTCTCTCAGACAAATAAATAAATAAAATCTTTATAAAAAATTACACTGAGTATTTTTAAAAAAGATTTTATTTATTTTTAAAAGATTTTTATTTATTTATTTGAGAGAGAATGAGAGTACATAAGAGGGGAGAGCGGGAGAGGGAGAAGCGGACTCCCTGCTGAGTAGGAAGCCCGATGCGGGACTCGATCCCGGGACTCCAGGATCATAATCTGAGCTGAAGGCAGTTGCTTAACCAACTGAGCCACTCAGTCGCCCCAAAGATTTCATTTATTTATTTGACCGAGAGTGCTAGCGCACAAGCAGGGGGAGTGGCAGGCAGGGGAGAGGGAGAAGCAGGCTCTCCGCTAAGCGCGGAGCTCACCTCTGGGCTCAAACCAGGACCCTGAGATCATGACCTGGGCTGAGGCAGATGCTTAACCGACTGAGCCACCCAGGCACCCCTACACTGAGTCGTCTTGATATGTTAATGGTGTTCCAACAACTCTGAAAGTAGTAAAACTTCAGAACCTCCTTTTCGCTAGTTTTTTTTTTTTTTAAGATTTTAGTTACTTATTTGAGAGTGGGAGAGAGAGCATGCGGGAGAGGGGCACAGGGAGAGGGAGAAGAAGACTCCCCGCTGAGCAGGGAGCCTGATGCAGGGCTCGATCCCAGGACTCTGGGATCGTGACCTAAGCTGAAGGCAGATACTTAACCAATGGAGCCACCAAGGTGCCCCTACTTTTCTTTAGTTTTGAATTAATAATCATATAATGTATGCATGCATATTGATATAGTTTTGTTTTATTTATGTGACAATGCAAAAAGTTCTAAAAACCATTACTGGTATCATGGAATGAAATTCTTCTAACAAGAAACAAGAATAAATGTCAAATTAACCAGGACAGAGTGCAATTACATGTAATAATAGGGTTGTTGGAGGCTTATTATTGGTGTTCTTTTGGGAGGGGAAAAAGCTAGTTCTTTGTTTCATGCCTATTACAGTAGTGATAATTTGCCTCTACTGTGTAACTCATTGCTCCTCACTGATAGATCCTAGATCTTAGGAGTAAGAGCAAAGGAAGCAATAACACAAAATTCATTAGATCAACTAGAATAAAAATTTAGCTCTCTGGAATTCTTAACTAATCAAACTGAGCCACACTCACCTCCTTTGCCCCCTTCCCTAAACTCTCACCTCTAATCTATTCTCTATCACTGTAATTATGTTATTTCATGAATGTTGTGTTATGTTCCTCTTTATCCCTAGTAATTTTCCTCGCTCTGAAGTGTACTTTATGGGGAAGTGATTTTTCTTAAAAAGTCTGTTTCAGTGGTATATCTTTTTTTATCCATTTACTTTTAGTCTACACATGTCTTTATGTTTTGAAGTGAATTTCTTGTAGACAACATATACTGGACCGTATTGTTTTTATCCACTATGCCAATCTCTGTCTTTAAATTGGTACATTTGGACTATTTACATATTAAAATAATTATTGATATGTTAGGGCTATGTCTTCTAATTTTTTTATTGTGGTAAAAACATATAATATGAGATTTACTCTTTTAACAAAAATTTAAGTGTTAAGTAGAGTATTATTCTACAGGAGATCTCTAGAACTTTATCCTCTTGCATGACAAATTCTATACCCAATAAACAATAACTCCTCATTTCTCCATCCCCCCAACCTTTGGCAAATACCAGTGTACTTTCTGCATCTATGAGTCTTACTACTTTAGATACCTCATTCAAGTGAAATTATTCAGTTTTTGTCTTTTTGTGACTGGCTTATTTCACTTAATGTAATGTCCTCAAGATATATCTGTCATAGCATGTAACAGCAGTTCCTTCTTTTTTAAGGCTGAATAATATTCAATTGCATGTATGTACCACATTTTCTTTATCTACTTATCTGTTAATGGACATTTAGGTTTTCTTCACCCCTTGTCTATTGTAAATAATATGCAATGAACATAGGAGTGCAAATATTTTTTGGAGATCCTATTTTTAATACTTTTGGATAAATACCCAGAAGTGGGATTGTTGGATCATATGGTAGATCTTTTTCTTTTTTCTTTAGGGATTTAATTACTCTTTTGTCCCCAAGTTTTTATTTAAATTCCAGCTACTTAACATACAGTGTAATATTAGTTTCAGGTTTAGAATTTGGTGATTCAGCACTTACCTACAACACCTGGTGCTCATCACAAGCACTGTCCTTAATTGCCATCACCTATTTAACCCATCCTCCCACCCATTTCCCCTCCAGTAACCCTCAGTTTGTTCTCTATATTTAAGAGTCTGTTTCCTGGTTTGCCTCTTTACCCCACTATGTTCATCTGTTTTGTTTCTTAAATTCCACATACGAGTGAAATCACATGGTATTTGTCTTTCTCTGACTTATTTTGCTTAGCATAATACTCTATAGCTCCATCCATGTCATTGCAAATAACAAGATTTCATTCTTTGTTATGGCTGAGTAACATTCCATTTTTTATACACACACACACACACACTCTACATCTTTATCCATTCATCAGTTGATGGACATCTGGGCTCTTTCCATAACTTGGCTATTGTTGATAATGCTGCTATAAAAATTGGGGTGCATGTAACCCTTCATATCTGTATTTTTGTATCCTTTGGATAAATACCTAGTAGTGCAGTTGCTGGGTTGTATGGGTAGTTCTATTTTAAACTTTTGAGGAACCTCCATACTGTTTTCCAGAGTGGCTGCACCAGTTTGCATTCCCACCAACAGTGCAAGAGTGTTCCTCTTTCTCCACATTCTTGCCAACACCTGTTTTTTCTTCTGTTGTTAATTTTAGCCATTCTGACATGTGTGAGGTGATATCTCATTGTAGTTTTGATTTCTATTTCCCTGATGATGAGAGATGTTAAGCGTCTTTTCATGTATATGTTGGCCATCCGTATGTCTTTTTTTGGGAAAAAAAGTGTCTCTTCATGTTTGCTGCCCATTTTTAACTGGGTTATTTATTTTTTAGGATCATATGATAGTTTTTAAAAGAGTTTTGTGGAACTTCCATGCAATTTTATATACCAACTGCACCATGTTTACATTCCCACCAACATGGCACAAGGGTTCTAGTCTTTTTTTTTTTTAGATTTATTTATTTATTTTAGGTGTGGCAGAGGGAGAGGGAGAGAGAGAGAGAGGGAGAGAGAGAGAGAGAGAAGCAGACTCCCCACTGAGCCTGACATGGGGCTTGATCTCCTGACCCTGAGATCATGACCTGAGCTAAAATCAAGAGTTGGACCCTTAACTGACTGAGCCACCCAGGTGCCCCAAGGGTTCTAGTTTCTAAACATTCTTAACAATAATTTTCTGTTTTGTTTTTTAAATTATGGCCATCCTAACTGGTGTGAAGTACTATCTCCTTGTGGTTTTGGTTTGCATTTCCATGATAATTAGTGATGTTAACTATCTTTTAATATACCTGTTGGCCATTTCTGTGTCTTCCTTGGAAAAATGTTTATTCATCATTTCCTTGTTTTTTTAATTGTTTTATTTTTGTTTTTATTTTTACTATTGCATTGTAGGAGTTCCTTAATATTTTGGAAATTAACCCTGATCAGAAATATAGTTTGCAAATATTTTTTCTCATTCCATAGGTTGCCTTTTCACTCTCAATTTATATTTCTGTGAAGGTGCATTTTAGTTTTATATATTGTCATTTGTCTATTTTTGTTTTTGTTGCCTGCATTTTTGGTGTCATATCAAAGGAATAGTTACTAATACCAATGTTTTGAAGCTTTTTCTTTATGTTTTCTTCTAGGAGTTATATGGTTTCAGGTCTTACATTTATGTCTTTAATCCACTTTCATTTGATTTTTGTGGATGTATAAGATAAGGGTCCAATTTCATTCCTTTGCATGTAGTAATTCATATTTCCAACACCATTTATTGAAGAGACTGTCCTTTCCCCATTGTGTATTATTAACACTGTGTTGAGTATCAGTTGACTGTATATGCATGCGTTTATTTCTGGGCTCCCTAGTCTTTTCCCTAGGACTGTATGTCCATCTTTATGCTAGCACTATGCTCTAGCTTTGTAATATGTTTTGAAAACAGGAAGTGTGAGGGCTCCATCTTTGTTCTTTTTGCTCAACATTTTGTTGTTGTTGTTGTTGTTATTTGGGGTACTTTCTGGTTCTGTTTGAAATTTAGGATTTGTGTGTGTGTGTGTGTGTGTGTGTGTGTGTGTGTGTGTAATCTTTAGGATTTTCTGCATATTAGATCATGTCACTTGTGAGCAGAAATGATTTATTTCACTTCTGTTTAAATTTGGATGCCTTTTAAGTTTCCTTTACTTGCCTAATTGCTCTAACTAGAAATTAGAGATGACATAAATAATTGGAAAGACATACCATGTTTATGGATTGGAATATGTAATACTGTTCAAATGTCCATACTACCAAAAGCAAGCTACAGATTCAGTGCAATCCCTAATAAAATTCCAATGGCATTTTTTACAGAAATAAAAAAAAAATCCTAAAATTCAGCACTATGTTGAGTAGAAGTGGTGTGAGTTGGAATCCTTGCCTTGCTCCTGATCTTGGAGGAAAAGTTTTCAGTTTTTATTATTGTGTATGATGTTAACTGTGGGTTTTTCATATATGGCCTTTATTATACTGAGGTAATTTCTTTCCATTCTTAATTTGTTGAGTGCTATTTATCATAAAGTGGTGTTAAAATGTGTCAAATGCTTTTTCTACATCTATTGAGATAATCATATAATTTTCCCCTTTGTTCTGTTAATGTGGTTGTATCATATGGATTGATTTTTTTCTGTCGAACTATCTTTGAATCTGGGGATAAATCCCACCTTTTCATGGTGTGTGATCCTTTTAAGATACTATTGAGTTTGGTTTACTAGTACTTTGTTCAGGAATTTTGAATCTATATTCATCAGGGATATTAGCCTGTAATTTTCTTCCTTCTAGTAGTTTTTTTTTTTTCTGGCTAAGGAGATTAAATGAATAATCAAAAATGTTTCAACAACAACAACAAAGCTCAGAACCAGATTGTTCATGGATGAATTCTACCAAACATTAAAGAACTAATACTAATCTTTCTCAGATTGTTCCAAAAAAATCAGAGGAGTAAACACTTCCAAACTCATTTTATGAGGCCAGCATTACCCTGATACCAAAGCCAGATACAGGTCTGCTTATTTTTCGATTCCTTATTCAGATTTTGGTAGATTGTATGTTTCTGTGAATTTATCCATTTCTTCTAGATTATCCAATTTGTTGGTGTGTAATTATTCATAGTAGTCTCTTATAATCCTTTATGTGACAGCAGTTGTAATATCGCCTCTTGCATTTCTTTTTTTTTAAATTTGAGTCTTCTATTTTCCTTAGTTAATCTAGCTGGTGGTTTTTAAATTTTGTTTTCATTTAAAAAGAATCAACTCTTGATTTTTTTTCTATTTTCTATTTCATTTATTACTGCTCTGATGTTTATTTCCTTCTGCTAGATTTGGATATGGTTTGTTCCTTTTCTAGTTTCTTGAGATGTAAAATTAAGAAAGATTTGAAATCTTTCTTCTTTTTAAATGTAAGTGTATACTGCTATACAATTATCTCTTAGTACTGCTTTTGCTATATCTTACATGTTTTGATATGTTGTGTTTTAATTTTTGTCTCAAGGTATTTTCTTTTCTCCTTTTTCTTTTTTTTAAAGATTTTATTTATTTATTTGACAGAGAGAGACACAGTGAGAGAGGGAACACAAGCAAGGGGAGTGGGAGAGGGAGAAGCAGGCTTCCCACAGAGCAGGGAGCCCGATTTGGGCCTTGATCCCAGGACCCTGGGATCATGACCTGAGCTGAAGGCAGACGCTTAATGACTGAGCCACCCAGGCGCCCCTCTTTTCTCCTTTTTCATTCTTACAATAATCTTTATTAAATTTCATTATCGAAATAAAATCATTACATAACATTGTGTAAGTTTTAGGTGTACAACATCATGATTTGATATATTTATATGTTGCAATATTACTACCATAAAGTTAGCTAATATCTCTGTTATGTTACATAATTATCATTTTTTTGGTGGTGGGCACAATTAAAATCCAATCTATTAGCAACTTTGAAATTTATGATACAATGCCATTGACTGTAATCATTATGCTGTGCATTAGCTTTGCCAGGATTTATTTATCTACTAGTTTCCAGTTTTTACCCTTAAACAATTTGTCCCCAATCCCCCCACCCTGCCAGCCTCTGGTGACCTTATTTTACTCTTTTTCCTTGAGTTAAGCTTTTTTAGATTCCAAATATATGTGATATCATACAGTATTTGTCTTTTTGTTTAACATATCTCAGCATAATATCCTCAAGGTTCATTCATGTCGTCACAAATGGTAGGCTTTCCTTCTTTCTCATGGCTGTTTAATATTCGTATATAATTTTTATCCATTTATCTGTTGACAGACACTTAGGTTGTTTCCATATCTTGGCTATTGTGAATAATATTGCAAAAGTGTAAGAGCATATATATCTTTTCAGACTCCCATTTTCATATTCTTTGGATGTACACCCAAGAGTGGAATTACTGATAATTCTATTTTTATTTTTTGGAGGAACCTCCATACTATTTCCCATAGTGGCTGAACAAATTTACATTCCCATCTATAATGTAAAAGTGTTCCTTTTACTCCACATCCTCACCAACACTTTTTATCTCTTGTCTTCTTTTTTTAAGATTATTTATTTATTTATTTGAGAGAAATCAAGAACAAGAGAGAGAGCATGAGCTGGGGGGAGGGGAAGAGGGAGAAAGAGAAGCAGACTCTCCCCTGAGCAGGGAGCTTGACACGTGGCTCAATCCCAGGACCTCAGAATCATGACCTGAGACAAAGGCAGATGCTTAACCAACTTAACCACCCAGGTGCCCCTATTTCTTGTTTTTTTGATGGTAGCCATTCCATCAGATGTGGGGTGATGTCCTCGGTTGTGATTTGCATCTCTCTGATGATTAGTGATATTAAGCATCTTTTCATAAATCTGTAGGCCATCTAGTGTCTTTTTTTGGAAAAATATCTATTTAGCTTCTCTGCACATTTTTAAATCAAATTATTTGTTTTTCTGTTATGAGTTGTACTTTATATATTTTGGCTGTTACTCCTTGTCTGATATATGGTTTGCAAATATTTCCTCCAATCCCATAGGCTGCCTTTTCATTTTTTCCATTGCTACTTTTGCTATACAGCTTTTTAGTTTGATATAGTTCCACTTTTGTATTTTTTGCTTGTGCTTTTGGTACACACCAAAAATCATTGCCCAGTCCAATCTTAAGGAGTTTTTTTCCCCTACATTTTCTCCTAGTTTTATAGGATCAAGTCTATGTTTAAGTTTTTAAGCCATTTAAAGTTAATTTCTTTATTGAAGGATAATTAACATATGGTATTATATTATTTTCAGGTTCACAATATAACACTTCAGCAATTCTATGCATTTCTCAGTACTCATCATAGTAAGTGTACTTACCTATTTCATCCATTCCCCTAGCCATCTCCCCTCTGCAAACCACCAATTTGTTCTATGTATTTAAGAGTCTGGGTTTTTTGTCTCTTTTTCTCTTTGTTTGTTCATTTGTTTTGTTTCTTATATTCCGCATGAGTGAAATCATGTGGTATTTGTCTTTCTCTGACTGACTTATTCATACAGCATTATACCCTCTAGGTCCATCATGTTGCAAATGGCAATATCTCATTTTCTTATGGCTGAGCAATATTCCATTGCATATGTATATCACATCTTTGTCTATTCATTTATGGATGGACCTTTGGGTTGCTCCCATACCTTGGTTATTGTAAATAATGCTGCAATAAATATAGGAATGAATGTACCTTTTTAAATTAGTCTTTTTGTTTTCTTTGGGTAAATAGTCATAGTGGAATTAATTGATCATATGATAATTTTATTTATAATTTTTTGGGGAACATCCATACTGTTTTTTCACAGTGGCTGCACCAATTTGCATTACCACCAATTGTGTATGAGGGTTTCTTTTTCTCTAATTCTTTACCATCACTTGTTATTTCTTGTGTTCTTGATTTTAAACATCCTGGCAAATGTAAGGTGGTAATCTCATTATGGTTTTGATTTGCATTTAACTGATTATTAGTGATGTTGAGCATCTTTTCCTGTGTTTACTGGCCATCTCTGTGTCCTCTTTGGAAAAATGTCTACTCAGGGTTTCTGCTTATTTTTAAATTGGATTTTTTTCTTGGTGTTGGCTTGTATAAATTCTTTATGTATTTTGGATATTAACCCATTATTGGATATATCATTGCAAATATCATTTTCCATTTAGTAGGTTGTCTTCTTGTTTGTTGATGATATCCTTAACTGTGCAAAAGCTTTTTATTTTGGTGTAGTCCCAAAAGTTTAATTTTGCTTTATTTTCCTTGCCAAAGAGACATATCTAGAAAAATGTTTCAATGGCCAAAGTCAAAGAGATTACTGCCTATGTTTTCTTCTAGGATTTTTGTGCTTTCAGGTCTCACATTTAGATGTTTAATAAATTTTGATTTATATTTGTGTATGATATAAGAAAGAGGTCAAGTTTAATTTATTTGGATGTAGCTGTCCAGTTTTCCCAAGACTGTTTGTTGAGTAAGACTGTCTTTTTAGCATGGTATATTCCTCCCTCCTTTCATAGATTAATTAACTGTATAAACCTAAGTTTATTTCTAGACTCTCTTATTTCTTCCATTGATCTATGTGTCTATTTTTGTGCCCCATCATACTGTTTTGATTACTACAGCTTTGTTGGATATCTTGAAATCTGGGATTGTGATACATCCAGCATTTTTCTTTTGTCTCAAGCTTTCTTTGGCTATTCAGCCTCTTTTGTGGTTCTGTACCAATTGTAATATTATTTTTTGTAGTTTTATGAACAATGCTATTAGTATTTTGATAAGGATTGCATTGAATCTGTAGATTGCTTTGGTGGTATGGCCATTTTAACAATATTAATTCTTATAATATATGAGCATGGGCTATCTTTCCATTTGTTTGTGTTTTCAATTTCTTTCATCAGTGTTTTATAGTTTTCAGAGTACAGGTCTTTCACCTATTTAGTTATGTTTATCCTTGGGTATTTTATTATTTTTTAGTGCAGTTATAAATGGGACTATTTTCTTAATTTCCCTTTCTGCTATTTAATTATTAGTGTATGGAGATGAACTGACTTCTGGGTATTAATTTTGTATCATGCCATTTTACTGAATTCATTTATCAGTTCTAGCAGCTTTTTGGTGGAGTCTTTCAGATTTTCTATATATAGTATCATGTCGTCTGTAAATAGTGAGTTTTATTTCTTCCTTACTGATTTGGATGCCTTTTATTTATTTTTGTCTGATTTCTGTGGCTAGGACTTACAGTACTATGTTGAATACAAGTGGTGGGAGTGGACATCCTTGTCTTGTTCCTGACCATAGAAGAAAAGCACTCAGTTTTTCTCCATTTAAGATGATATTAGCTGTGGGTTTTTCATGTATGGTGTTTATTATGTTGAAGTGTGTTCCCTCTAAACCTGTTTTGCTGAGGTCTTTTATCATGAATGGATGTTGTAGTTTGTCAAATGCTTTTTCTGTGTCTACTGAAATGATCATGTGGCTTTTATACTTGAGGTGATGTATCATGTTGATTGATTTGTGAATATGGGACCACCCTTGCAACACAGGAATAAATCCCACTTGGTTGTCATAAATGGTTTTTAATGTATTGTTGGATTCTCTTTGCTAGTATTTTGTTGAGGATTTTTGCATCTATTTTCATCAGGGATATTGGTCTGTAGTTCTCTTTTATAGTAGTGTCTTTATCTGGTTTTGGTATTAGGGTAATGCTGGCCGCAGAGAATGAATTTGTATGTTCCTTCCTTTTCTGTTTTTTTTTTTTTTTTGGAATAGTTTTAGAAGCATAGGTATTAACTCTTCTTTAAATCTTTGGTAGAATTTGCCTGTGAAGCCATCTAGCCCTGGACTTTTGTTTGTTGGAATTTTTTGATAACTGACTCAGTTTCTTTGCCGTTTGTCAGTGTGTTCAAAATTTGTTTCTTCCTGATTCAATTTACATTGAATTACATGTTTCTAGGAATTTATCCATTTCTTACAGGTTGTCAAATTTGTTGGCAGATAGTTTTTCACAATGTTCTCTTATAACCCTTTGCATTTCTGTGGCATTGGTTGTTAATTCCTCTCCTTTCTTTCTCATTTTGTTTGAGTCATTTATCTTTTTTTCTTGATGAGTCTGGCTAAAAATGTATCCATTTTGTTTATCTTTTTAAAGAACCAGCTCCTGATTTCATTCCTCTGTTCTTTTTCTTTGTCTCTATTTCATTTATTTCTGCTCTTATCTTTATTTCTTTCCTTCTACTGGCTTTGTTTCATTTGTTCTTCTTTTTCTAGCACCTTTAGGTGGAAGGTTAAGTTGTTTATTGAAGATTTTTCTTGCTTCTTGAGGTAGGCCTGTATTGCTATAATCTTCCCTCTTAGGATAGCTTTTTCTTCAGCCCAAACATTTTAGATCATTGTGTTTTCATTTTCATTTGTCTTTATGTATTTTTTTAAATTTCCTCTTTGTTTCTTGGTTGACTCCTTCATTGTTTAGTAGTATGTTATTTATACTCCCATGTATTTGTGTCTTTCCAGATTTTGTGTTGTGATTAATTTTTAGCTTCATATTGTGATTGGAAAAGATACATGATAAGATTTAAATCTTTTTTAATTTATTGAGACTTGCTTTGTGTTCTAACATGTAATCTATTCTGGAGAATATGCCATACACACTTGAAAGGAATGTGTATTCTGCTGTTTGGGGATAGAATGTTCTGGATTTTTCTGTTAGGTCTATCTGTCCAATGTGTCATTCAAAACCAGTTTTTCCTTGTTGATTTTCTGTCTGGATGATCTATCCATTGATATAAGTGGAGTGTTAAAGTCCTGCGCTGATTGTGTTTCTGTCAATTTCTTCCTACATATCTGCAAATAGTTGCTTTATGTATCCAGGTGCTCCCATGTTCAGTGCATATTTATAATTGTTATATCCTCTTATTGTATTGTTCCCTTCATCATTATATAGTGTCTTTTTGTGTCTCCTGTTATAGTCTTTGTGTTAAAGTATATTTTGTCCAATGTAAGTATTGCTACCCCTCTTTTCTTTTCACTGTCATTTGCATGGGAAAAGTTTTTCTTTCCCTTCACTTTCAGTCTGTGTTTGTCTTTAGGTCTGAAGTGAGTCTCTTGTAGGCTGAATACACATGGTTCTTATTTTTATCTATTTTATCTTTTGATTGGAACATTTACTTCATTTACATTTAAAGTAATTACTGATAGGTATGTTCTCATTGTCATTTTGTTATTTGATTTCTGCTATTTTTTGTAGTTCTTCTCTGTTCCTTTTTCTTCTGTTGCACTTTTCCCTTGTGTTTGATGGCTTTCATTAGTGCCGTGTTTGGATTCTTTTCTCTTTATTTTTTTGTATAGCATGTGTTTTTGATTTGTGGTTACCATTATGATCATATATAATTGCTTATGCATACAGCAGTCTATATTAAATTGATGGGTTTGAACTCATTCTAAAAGCACTAACTTTTTACTCCTTCCCCCATGTTTTATGTATATTGTGTCATACTTTACATTTTCCTTCGTGAATTCCTTGACTGATATTTATAGTTCTTTTTTTAAGAGATTTTATTTATTTGACAGAGAGAGAGAGTGAGCATAAGCAGGGGGAGCAGTGGAGGGAGAGAGAGAAACAGGCTCTCTGCTGAGTGGGGAGCTCAATGTGGGGCTCGATCTCAGGACCTTGGGATCATAACTGGAGCCAAAGGCTGATGCTTAACTGACTGAGACACCCAGGCACCCCAAATATTTGTAGTTCTAATTTATTTTACAGTTTTTGTGCTTTAACCTACATACTGCTTTTATAACTGATTTATTTACTACTTTTAGTATATGTTTGCATTAACCTGTCAAATATCTTCCTTTCATAATTTTCTTTCTCCTAATTATGGCCTTTTCTTTAAACTCAAAGAATTCCCTGTAACATTTCTTGTAAGGCTGGTTTAGTGGTGATGAACTTTAACTTCTGTTTGTATGGGAGAATTTTTTTTCCTAGGCAAAGAACTTTATTAACCTTGTTTCAAACTTTATT
Organism: Callorhinus ursinus; assembly: GCF_003265705.2. NCBI lineage: Eukaryota > Metazoa > Chordata > Mammalia > Carnivora > Otariidae > Callorhinus > Callorhinus ursinus. The sequence goes on from NW_027397128.1 coordinate 1,237,909, forward strand.
CCCAGGCTTCTTCAGCTTAATTAGCTGCAAAGAATGAATTGTGTATAAGCAAAAACTGAAAAGAGCTGCAGTGTCCAGGGGGCTTGGGCTTAAAAATATTAACGATCTAGATTTTATCAGATCCATGAACAAAATTTTAAAAAGCAGTCATAATATAAAATAGCAGCTCCCAGTAACTTCTTCAAGTTTTATCTTCTTCAGAAGTTGACTCAATTCAGTTTGCTTCATTCTTGGAAGCTTCATCAAAATTCTCTACAAGATCTGGAACTTCATCATCATCATCCTTTCCAGGAGCAAGTGGTGCTTTTCCATCCATAGATTCTTTGGGTAGAACTTCAGCCAGTCTTCTTAAACTAGTCAGACTGTCTGCACCAAGTTGGTTTAAGATACTGGGTAGCATTTCTGTCAGCTGCTTTGTCTCAGCATGGCCTGTAATGGTAAAAGTGTTTGCTGCCAGCGATGCCTGAACTTTGGGGTTGTTAAGGTGGATCACTGTTCCTTGGTTTGGGACCATATTCACGTCTTCAATACCGGAGATATTCTTTACTCCTAACTTCTTTAAGGAGAACTGAAGTTTTTTATCATCTGCTGGAGCCATTCTGTGAACCACCTTCTTCTTTCAGTGAGCAGTTCCTTTCCCACCAATGTGCACTTGTGCTTGCAGTTTGGTGAGTTTCTCCTGGTTCATGATAGTTTCTTTCATCTTGTTGGAGCGGAAATGGGACTGTACGGGGGAATAGGGTTAGTGCTCAGGGGGTCTCGGGTGGACCAGCTGAGATTAGGTGCACACACGCAGGGACACAAGATGGCAGCTGTGTAGGAGAATTTTTATCTCTCCTTTTATTCTGAATGATAACCTTGGTAGGTAGAGTATCCTTTGTTGCAGGCTTTGTTCTCTTTCAGTATGTTGATTATATCATTCCACTCCTTTCTGGTCGGCAAAAGCTCTCCTAAAAAAATTAGCTAACAACCTTGTGGGGTATCTCTTGTATGTAACAGTTTTCTTTCATCTTGTTGCTTTTAAAATTATCTCTTTATCACTACTTTTTGTCATTTTAATTATTATGTGTCTTTTTTTTCGGCTTTTTATTTATTTATTTTTATGTTGTTAGCCAACATATAGTACATCATTAGTTTTTGATATAGTGTTCAATGATTCATTAGTGAATAATACTGTGTATAATACCCAGTGCTTATCACCACAGTACCCTCCTTAATACCCATCACCCAGTTACCCTGTTCCCCACCCCCTCCCTTCTGTAACCTTTAGTTTGTTTCCTGGAGTCCAGAGTCTCTCTCTCATGGTTTGTCTCCCTCTTTGATTTCTTCCCATTCAGTTTTCCCTCCCCCTGTGGTCCTCTGCATTATTCCTTATGGTCCACATTTGAGTGACACTATGTGATAATTGTCTTTCTCTGCTTGGTGTAGACCTCTTTGGGTTCATTTTGTTGGGGCTCTCTGTGGTTCTTGCAACGGTGTGTCTGTATCCTTCCTTAGATAAGGGAAATTTTCAGCTATCATTTCTTCAAATAAATTTTCTGCCCCTTTCTCTCTCTCTTCTTTTTCTGGGATCCCTATAATGTTAATGTTATATGCTTCATGATGTTACTGAGGTCCCTTAACTTATTCTCATTCTTTATTATTCTTTTTTTTTCCTTTTGCCATTCATCTTGGTTGCCTTCTGTTACCCTGTATCCTAGGTAGCTGATCCCCTCTCACACTTCTTCTAATCTGCTATTGATTCCCTCTAGTATATTTTTTATTTTAGTAATTATGTCTTTCATCTCTGACTGGCTCTGTCTTATATTTTCTATCTTTTTCTTGAAGGTCTCACTGAGATCCTTTTTATCTTTTTTCAAGTCCAGTGAGTATACTTATGACTATTACTTTGAATTTTTCTTCAGACATATTGCTGAACTCCATTTCATTTCATTCTTTTGCTGTCTTTTTAAAATTTAGACTGAATTAGCCAACATATACTACATCATTAGATTCAGTAATTCATCAGTTGCATATAACATACAGTGCTCATCACCTCACATACCCTTCTTAATGCCAATCACCCAATTACCCAATCTCCACACTTATTTCCCCTCCAGCAACCCTCAGTTTGTTGCATATAGTTAGGAGTCTGTCATGGTTTTTCTCCCTCTCTGATGATTTCCCATTCAGTTTTCCCTCCCTTCACCTATGATCCTCTGTGCTGTTTCTTATATTCCACATATGAGTGAAACCATATGATAATTGTATTTCTCTGACTGACTTATTTTGCTCAGCATAATACCCTCCAGTTCAGTTCCATCCACATCAATGTAAATTTTAAGTATTCATCCTTTTGGATGCCTGAGTAACATTCCATTCATCTGCCGATGGACATCTCAGCTCTTTACATAGTTTGGCTATTGTGTATATTGCTGCTATGAACATTGGAGTGCAGGTCCCCCTTCAGATCGCAACATTTGTATCTTTGCGGTACATGCCTAGTAGTGCAGTTGCTTCTTGAGGAACCTCCATACTGTTTTCCAGAGTGGTTGTACCAGCCTATATACCCACAGTGTAAAAGTGTTCCTCTTTCTGCACATCCTCACCAACATTGATGTTCCCTGTTTGTTAATTTTAGCTATTCTGACTGGTGAGAGGTGGTATGTCATTGGAGTTTTGATTTGTATTTCCCTGATGACAAGTGATGTCATTTTTTTCATATATCTGGTGGCCTTTTGTATGTGTTCTTTAGAAAAAATGATTGTTCATGTCTTCTGCCCATTTCTTGACTGGATTCGTTGTTTTTTGAGTGTTGATAAAAATCTTTATAGATTTTGGATATTAGACTTTTATCTGATATGTCATTTGCAAATACCTTCTCCCATTACATAGGTTGCCTTTTAGTTTTGTTGACTGTTTCCTTTGCTATGCAGAAGCTTTACATCTTGAAGTCCCAATAGTTCATTTTTGCCTTTGTTTCCCTTCCCTTTGGAGACATGTCTAGCAAGAAGTTGCTATGGCCGAGGTCATAGAGGTTGCTGCCTGTGTTTTCCTCTAGGATTTTAATGGATTCCTGTCTCACATTTAGGTCTTTCATCCATTTTGAGTTTATCTTTGTGTATGGTGGAAGAAAATGGTCTATTTTTATTCTGCATGTGGCTGTCCAATTTTCCCAGCACCATTTGTTGAAGAGACTGTCCTTTTTCCTTTGGATATTCTTTGTTGCTTTGTCAAAGATTAGTTGAGGATAGAGATGAAGGTCCATTTCTGAGTTCTCTATTCTGTTCCATTGATCTATATGTCTGTTTTTGTGCCAGTACAATACTGTCTTGATGATTACAGTTTCCTAAAATAACTTAAAGTCATGCATTGTGATGCCACCTGCTTTGGTTTTCTTTTTCAATATTCCTCTGGCTATTTGGGGTCATTTCTGGTTCCATACAAATTTTATGAATATTTCTTCCAACTCTGTGACAAATGTTGATGGTATTTTGATAGGGGTTGCATTGAATGTGTAGATTGCTCTGGGTAGCATAGACATTTTTACAATATTTATTCTTCCAATCCATGATCATGGAATGCTTTTCCATCTCTTTGTTTCTTCCTTAATTTCATTCATAAGTGTTTTGTAGTTTTTGGAGTACAGATCCTTTATCTTTTTGGTTTGGTTTATTTTTAGGTATCTTAGGGGTTTTGGTCCAGTTATAAGTGGGATTTCTTCCTTAATTTCTCTTTCTTTCAATGTTAGTGTATAGAAACGCAACTGATTTCTGTGCATTGATTTTATACTGTGCCACATTGCTGAATTGCTTTATGAGTTCTAGCAATTTTGGGGTGGAGTATTTGGATTTTCCACGTAAAATATCATGTCTTCTGCAAAGAAGGAGAGATTAATTTCTTTGCCTATTTGAATGCTTTTTATTCCTTTTTGTTGTCTGAATGCTGAGGCTAGGATTTCTAGTACTATGTTAAGCAACAGTGGGGAGAGTGGGCATCCCTGTCATGTTCCTGACCTTAGGGGAAAAGCTCTCAGTTTTTCCCCATTGAGAATGATATTTGCTATGGGCTTTTCTTAGGTGGTTTTTATTATATTCCTGTGTTGCCTCTATCCCTACACTGTGGAGAGTTTTAATCAAGAAAGGATGATGTTTTTGTCAAATGTGTTTTCTGTATCAATTGGGATCATATGGTTATTGTTCTTTCTTTTATTAATGACATGTATAACGTTGATTGATTTGCAAATGCTGAACCACCCTTGCAGCCCAGGAATAAATCCCACATCATGGTGAATATTCTTTTAATATACAGTTGGGTCCTCTTGGCTAGCATCTTGGTGAGAATTTTGGCATCCATGTTCATCAGGGATATTGGTTTGAAATTCTCCTTTTTGGTGGGGTCTTTTTTTGGTTTTGGAGTTAAGGTAATGCTGGCCTCATAGAATGAGTTTGGAAGTTTTTCTTCCCTTTCCATTTTTTGAAACAGCCTCAGAAGAATAGGTACTAGTACTTCTTTAAATGTTTGGTAGAATTCCTCTGGGAAGTCATCTGGCCCTGGACTCTTGTTTCTGGGAGATGTTTGATTACTGCTTCAATTTTCTTGCTGGTTATGGGTCTGTTCACGTTTTCTCTTCCTTCCTGTTTCAGTTTTGGTATTTTATAAATTTCCAGGACTGCATCCATTTCTTCCAGATTGCCCAATTTGTTGGTATATAGTTGCTCACAATATGTTCTTCGAATTGTATTTCCTTGGTGGTGTTCATGATCTTTTCTCTTTCACTCATTATTTTATTAATTTCAGTCCTTTCTATTTTCTTTTTGATAAGTCTGGCTGGGGGTTTATTGATCTTATTAATTCTTTCAAAGAACCAGCTTCTACTTTCATTGATATGTTCTACTGTTCTTTTGGTTTCTATTTCATTGATTTTTGCTCTACTCTTGATTATTTGCCTTCTCCTTGGTTTAAGCTTTATTTGCTGTTCTTTCTCCAGTTCTTTAGGTGTAAGGTTAGCTTGTGTACTTGAGATTTTTCTAATTTTTTGATAGAGGCTTGTATTGCAATGTGCTCCACTCTTAGGAGTGCCTTTGCTGCATCCCAAAAGTTTTAAACAGTTGTGTTTTCATTTTCATTTGTTTCCATGAAGTTTTTAAATTCTTTAATTTCCTGATTGATCTGTTCATTCTTTAGTAGGATGCTCTTTAACCTCCACGTGTTTGAGTTCCTTCCAAATTTCCTCCTGTGATTGAGTTCACGTTTCAAAGCATTGTGGTCTGAAAATACACAGGGAATAATCTCAATCTTTTGCTATAAGCTGAGACCTGATTTGTGACCCAGTATGTGATCTGTTCTGGAGAATGTTCCATGTGCACTCGAGAAGAATGTGTATTCTGTTGCTTTAGGATGGAATGCTCTGTATATATCTGTGAAGTCCATGTAGTCTAGTGTGTCATTCAAAGCTCTTGTTTCCTTGTTGATCTTCTGTTTAGATGATCTGTCCATTGCTGTGAGAAGGATGTTGAAGTCCCCTACTATTATTGTATTATTATCCTCAATGTGTTTCTTTAATTTGATTATTAATTGGTTGATATGATCGGCTGCTCCCCAATTAGGTGCATAAATATTTATAATTGTTAGGTCTTCTTGTTTGAGAGACACTTTAAGTATGATATAGTGTCCCTCTCCATCCCTTAGTACAGCCTTTGGTTCAAAATCTAATTTGTCTGTAATGAAGATTGCTACCCCAGCGTTCTTTTGATGTCCCCTAGTATGATAAATGGTTATTTACTTTCAATCTGGAGGTGTCTTTAAGTCTAAAATGAGTCTCTTTTAGACCACATATGGATGGGTCTTGCTTTTTTATGCAATCTGATACCCTGTGTCTTTTATTGGAGCGTTTAGCTCATTTACATTCAGAGTAAATATTGAAGGTATGAATTTAGTGCTATTGTATTACCTGTAAAGTCCCTGTTTCTGTAGATTGTCTCTCTCTCTCTCTCTCTCTCTCTCTCTCTCTCTTTTTTTTCTAGTCTATGTTAATCTTGGGCTCTCTCTTCACTTACAGGATTCCCTTTAATATTTCTTGCAGGGCTAGTTTAATGATCACAAATTCTTTTAATTTCTGTTTGTCCTGGAAGGTCTTTAACTCTCCTTCCATTCTGAATGATAGCCTTGCTGGATAAAGTAATCTTGGCTGAATATTTTTCTCATTTAGTGCCCTCAATATATCATGCCAGCCCTTCCTGGCCTGCCAGGTCTCTGTGGATGGGTCTGCTACTAGTCTGATGTTTCTACCACTGTAGGTTAAGGAGCTCTTGCCTTGAGCTGCTTTCAGGATTTTGTCTTTATCTCTGAAATTTGCAAGCTTCTATGTTATATATCAGGGTGTTAATCTATATTTATTGATTTTGAGGTAGCATCTCTCTACCTCCTGGACTTGAATGCCAGTTTCTTTCCCCAGATTAGGGAAGTTCTCAGCTATGGTTTGTTCATATATACTTTCTGGCCCTCTCTCTCTTTTTCCTCTGGGACCCCAGTAATTCTATTATTGTTTCACTTTAAGGTATTAGTGATTTCATGAAGCCTCCCCTCATAGCCTATTAGTTGTTTTCCTCTTTTTTCCTCAGTTTCCCTCCTTTCCATCATTTTGTCTTCTATGTCACTGACTCTTTTCTGCCTAATTTACCCTGTTAGAGCATCCATTTTAGGCTGCATCTCGGTTAAAGCATTTTTAATTTTCGCCCGAGTAATCTCATTTCTGCACTACAATATTCTCTAGTGTCTTTTATGCTTTTTTTCAAACCCAGCTAGCAACTTTATAATTGTTATCCTGAATTCCAGCTCTGACGCTTCACTTATATCCATATTGATTAGATTTGTGGCAGAGAGTATTGCCTCTGGTGCTTTTGTTGTGAATTCCTCCTTCTAGTCATTTTGCCCAGAGAAGAATGGATGAGCCAGTGAGCAGAAAAAAAAAATCAACCGTAAGCCAAGCAAAATACACACTAGACAAATCCAAAGGTATCAGAAACCAAAAAAGAAAAAAAGAAAAAGAAAGGGAATAAGGAGAGAATATAATCTCCCAGGTGTACAAAACAAGGTGATCCACTTGTCCTAGGTGTATTTTGGTATGTTTGCTAGAAGACACTATATCCCAAAATAGTAAAGAAAGCAAAACTCATATATATATATAATGTAAGCATAAATTTGAATACAGTGAAAGGAAGCCAAAAATGAAGAATAAAACGTACATGTAAAACTGAAATTTTAAAAAGACTTAAGGAGGGCACATGATTTTATAAGCAGTGGGTGTTACAACAAATGAATGAATGAACACTACATCAGAAACTAAAAAGAAAGGAATAAATTAAAAAATAAAATAAATTAAAAGCAACTTAAATACAAAGAGTTGGTAAAATAAACTAAATGTAAAGAAAAAAAGAAAGGAAAATTTAAACAGAAAGATAAAAGAATTATGAGAAGAAACCTTGAATTCTGTATACTATTTTCCCCTAATGGTGGAGATTTATAGTTCTGTGTGCTCCGTAAACTTGATATTTGCCTGATGTTTCATCTGGTCTTCTGGGGGATGGGCCTGCTGTGCCGATTCTCGGGTGTCTTTGCCTGGATGGAGTTGTACTGCCTCTTGCCAGGAGGCTGGGCTCAGTGTACACTGTTTCAGGTTGTTCTGTGTGGGTTTTGTTCCCTGAAGCCTTTCCATGCTGTTTTAGGTGATGAAAATAAAAATGACCACACATGGATCTCCAGCCCTGGAGCTGAAGGATCATGGCCCCTTCTTTTCAATAAACCCTCAAGGAAAAGCAGTCTTCACTTTTTTTGTGCACCAAACTCTGCAGACTTCTGTGGTGTGCACCAGTGCCAATTCTCCTGGGGAAGTGAGGAGGGTTACCGAGTTTCTGCTCTTTGCAGGGACCCTGGTTAAATAGTGGTCGTCTGATCGTGCCTTAGTTTGCGTTTCATGGCAATCCTAGCTGAGAGCCCACTCCCGGGCTTTGTGACTAGCCAGTTTCCCTGCTCCAATGCTTGGGAACTCTGCCGGCTCAGGCACCCCCTTTCTTTGTGTGACACTGGAGATCCTGAGACCACACTGTCCCATCTAGGATTCTGCCCCACTTCGCCACCTGAACACCTTTCAGACAGGGATGTCTGTCATAGGAGCAGACTTCTAAAAGTTCCTATTTTGCACTCTGGCATTATATCACTTTTCAGTAGCTGGCTTACAGAGGGTCCTTTTCCCCCCACACCATTTGTCTTCCCATATATCCCCTCAGATTCTCTTCTCTGCATCTTTTATCTTGTAAAATTGGTTGCTTTTCCACTTGTAGAATTCCAGCAATTCTTTTCTTATATCTTAGGTTGAATTCAGAGGTGTTCAGAATGATTTGATACTTACTTAGCTAAATTCAAGGGACCTCATGAATTGAGTACTCTTCCACCATCTTGCCTCCCTCCACTATGGTTTTGTTCTGCTCTTTCATTTGGGATGTATTCCTCTGCATCCTCATTTTGTTTAACTCTTCATTTCTATGTATTAAGAAAGTCAGCCACATTTCCTGATATTGGAATTAGTGGCCTTATGAAGAAAAGGTTGCGTTGTGCCTTGCCATACCATGTCCCTGTTCACCAGAATCAGGTGCTCCAGGTTTGTTCCCTTTGTTGGATAATGTGCCCTATTGTTGTAGCTGAGCTGTGTTTGCCTTCAGTCCAGTCAGTTGCAATCATACATTTTGTCTGTTGTGGGTATACCAGGCAGGGTTTTTACCTTATGTTGTTTAAAGGACCTGCCTGGGGCCACCATTGGCTTGTAGTTGTGTGGTCAGCAGTCAGACCACATGCCTACCCTCAGTCTGTCTTCCTGGGCTACAGTAGCACTACCTTGCAGGGTATTCTCCCTGCTGTGTCCCCAGAGGCTTTTCTTGGGTGAGGGGCTGGCAGTCAATCTCTATGCCTGCCCTCATGCATCTGCTGGAGCTGCAGTCACACTGAATTTCAGGGCTCTCTTCCTGTGTTGTACCTGACATGTTGTTGGTGAACAGTGCTAACAGTCAGACTAGATTACCATCCGCAGTTTATTTCTTGGAGCTGCAGTATTGCTGATTGGCAGGGCACTCTTTCTATACTGCCAGCTATAAGGTTTAGCTGCTGGGACTTTGGGTGTCATGGTAGCCAGTGGCAGGAATCTCTTTGGAGGAATGTCTGCTGAGTGGGGTGGTTTGGATAGGGAGGGATCCACAGAAGTACATGCCTGCAGGGCGTTCAGTATTAGCAAGACAGCAAGACAGTGCTGGTTTCCTAAAATGTCCTTTTATCTAATTGTTGGAGGGAGGGGGAGTAATGGAGCCTGAGAGCTCTTTTGTTCTTGCCAAAGTCTTTCCAGCACGTGTTCTGAGATTAGTAAATAAATCTTCACATATATCCCAGGCACTTTTTAAACTGCTGCTTCTATGTTGTATCTAGCATGGTTGGTTGTTATGCTGTTTCTTTAAGGGTAGGAACCCAGTTTCCGATCACCCTATGGCTCTCTTTGAGCTAAGCCCACTGATTTTTAAAGTGCCCAGAGTTAATTTTCCCTGATTGTAAAAATGCACAAAGTTATACCCCACTCATTTTCAAAGCCAAATGTTATGGGGACTCATCCTCTTAGTGCAGGTCCCCCATGGTTGGATGCCTGGTGAGGTCTGATCCTCTTGCTTCTCCATGCTTGTGGTATCCCTCCCCTTTATGGTTAGTCTTGCTGCAGGTTTGGTTCCCAACCTCATCTCTGTCCCTCCTACCCTTTTTGATGTGGCCTCCTCTCTAGGATTAATTGTGAAATGTCTCTTCTGCCAGTCTTTGGGTTGTTTTCTGAGTTAGTTGTACTGATATGCCTATTATCTTGGTGTGTTCATGGGATGAGGTGAGGATCCTCTTACTTCACCATCTTCCCTGTCTCTCCCTTGACTGATTTTTGTAGATATAATTGATTTCCTCCTTTTGATTTTTAATCTCTAATCTGACTTTATAAGTGATTAATTTACTCAGTTTACTGTATGTTAGCTTTTACCTTGAAAATTTTTCCTTTCCTAATTTTCTTTTAGATATGGCCTTTCTTTCTACTCAAAGAATTCGCTTTAACATTTCTTGTAAGGCTGGTTTAATAGTGATCAACTTCTTTACTTTGTGTTTGGGAAACTCTTTATCTCTTCTTCTGTTTTGAATGATAACCTTGCTGCGTAGAGTTCTCGGTTGCAGTTTTGTCTTGTTTTGTTTTTTGTTTTTTCCCTTTCAATACTTTGGGTTATATCATTCCTCTCCATTCTGGTCCACTAAGTTTCTCCTGAAAAATCAGCTGATAGCCTTATGGGGTTTCTTTTGTATGTAATTGTTTTCTTTTGTCTTGCTGCCTTTTAAATTTTTCTCCCCAGTGCCAAGGATGCCTGATGTTTGATCTGATCCTCTTATTTCTCTGTGCTTATGGTGTTCCTCCCGTTTGTGGTTAGTCTCCATGGGGGTTTGGTTCCCAACCTCATCTCTGTCCCTCCTCTCCTTTTTGATGTGGCCTCTTCTCTACAATTAACTGTGGAAAGTCTGTTCTGCCAGTTTTCAGGTTGTTTTCAGAGTTAGTTGCATAGATGTTATCTTGGTGTGTCTGTGGGTCAAGGTAAGTGCAGGATTCTCCTAGTCTACCATTTCTTCTGAACTTACTTCTCTTTCTCTTTCTTTTTATCTTTGATGCATCTACCCAAAGGTTTATTAATTTATCTTTTCCAAGGACTAGTTGTTAGTTTTTATTGATTTTTCTATTGTTTTTATTTTCTGTGTCATTTGTTTCCACTTTGATCTTTATTATTCCCTTCCTTATACTAACTGTGGGATGTGTTTATTCTTCTGTTTCTAGTACCTTTTGGTGTAGGGTTAGATTGTTTATTTGAGATTTTACTTGTTTCTAGAGGTAGGCCTATATTGCTATGAACTTCCGTCTTAGAACTGCTTTTTCTGTACGCCGTAGATTTTGGAATGCTGCATTTCCATTTTTATTTGTCTCAAGGTATCTTTTTAATTTCTTCTCTGATTTCTGTGATGACACATTGATTGTTTAATATCATGTTTAGTCTCCACATGTTTGTGTTTTTTTCATTTATCTTCTTGTAGTTGATACCTAGTTTCATAATGTTGCAGTATAGAAAGATACTTGATGTGATTTCAATCTTTTAAAGTTTATTGACTTGTTTTGGAATCTGATGGGTGATCTGTTCCAGTGAATGTTCCATTTGCACTTGAGAAGAAAGTGAATTTTGTTATTTTTGGATGGAGTGTTCTATATATAAACATTAAGTCAGTGTGGTCTACTGTGTCATTTTTTTAAGAGATTTTTTAAAATTTATTTATTCATGAGAGACAGAGAGAGAGAGAGAGAGAGGCGCAGAGGCAGAAGCAGGCTTCCCGCTGAGCAGGGAGCCCGATGCGGGACTCGATTCCAGGACCCTGGGATCATGACCTGAGCCGAAGGCAGACGCTTAATCATCTGAGCCACCCAGGCGCCCTCTACTGTGTCATTTAAGGCTAATATTTCCTTGTTGATTTTTCTGTTGGAATGATCTAACCAGTTATGCAAGTGGGTTATAAAGGTCTACCACTATGATTGTATAGCTGTTCATCTCTCCCTTTATGTCTCTTAATACATGCTTTATTTTAGTGATTATATGTTAGAGGTATAAGCATTTATAAATGTTATATACTTTTGTTGGATCGAACCCTTTATTATTATATATTACTCTTCTTTGTGTTTTGTTACAGTCTGTGTTTTAAAGGTTTTTCTTTCTGAAAAAAAATATTGCTACCTCAGCTTTCTTTTTATTTCCCTATGCATGGGATATCTTTTTTTCATCCCTTCTCTTTCAGTCTGTGTGCAGTTTTAGGTCTGAAGTAAGTCTGTTGTAGGCAGCATATAGAAGGGTCTTTCTTTTTTAATCCACCCTATGCCTTTTGATAGAGGAATTTATTACATTTATATTTAAAGTAATTATTAATACATATGTACTTAATGCCATTTTGTTAATTGTTTTCTGGTTGTTTCTGTAGTTCTTTTCCTTTCCTTTCTTCTTTTCCTGTTCTTTTCCCTTGTGGGTTACTGACTTTCTGTAGTGTTATAGTAGGATTCCTTTCACTTTTTGTGTGTGTTTATTTGTTACAGGTTTTTGATTTGTGGGTACTATGAGGTTCATATATATATGTAGCAATCTGTTTTAAGTTGATAGTCACTTAAGTTTGAAAGCATTCTAAAAGCACTACATTTGTACTCCTTCCTCACATTTCATGTTTTTGACGTCATATTTTGCATCTTTTTATTTGTTTTTTTTAAGATTTTTTATTTATTTTTTGACAGAGAGAGAGACAGCGAGAGGGAACACAAGCAAGGGGGTGGGAGAGGGAGAAGCAGGCTTCCTGCGGAGCAGAGAGCCTGATGCGGGGCTCAATCCTAGGACCCTGGGATCATGACCTGAGCTGAAGGCAGATGCTTAATGACTGAGTCACCCAGGTGCCCTCTTTTTATTTTGTGTATCCTTTTTAAAAAGATTTCATTTATTCATTTGAGAGAGAGAGAGAGAGCACAAGCAGTGGGGAGGGGCAGAGGGAGAGGGAGAAGCAAACTCCCTGCTGAGCAGGGAACCTGATATGGGTCTTGATCCCAGGACACTGGGATCATGACCTGAGCCAAAGGCAGACGCTTAACCTACTGAGCCACCCAGGCACCCTATTTTGTGTATCCCTTAACTAATTATTGTAGTTACAGTTGATTTTAGTACTTTAGGTTTTTTAACTTTCATAGTAGCTTTATAAGTGGTTAATGAAGTATTTTTATTATAATAAAATAATAATTGCCTTTACAATTGAGGCTTTTCTTTCATATATTATCTTATTTAATTATGGTCTTACTTTCCACTTAAAGAAGTCCCTTTAACATTTATTGTAAGATTGGTATCCTGGTGATGGACTCCTTTAGCTTCTGCTTGACTGGGAAGATATATCTCTCCAATTCTGAATGATAACATTGCCAGCTAGATTATTCTTGGTTGTAAGTATTTTCTTTCTTTCAACACTTTGAATATATCCTGCCACTCTCTTTTTGGCTGCAAAGTTTCTGCCGAAATATTACCTGATAGTAGTATGATGATTCCTTCATACATAACTAGCTGTTGTTCTTTTGCTGTTGCCTTTTCACTTTTATTATTTTATTTTATTTTGTTTATTTTTATTAATTTTTTAATTTACATTTTAGGTAGTTAACATAAAGTGCAATATCAGTTTCTGGAATAGAATTCAGTGATTCATCATTTGTGTACATCCAGTATTAATCACAAGTGCCTTCCTTAATACCCATCACCTATCTAGCTTATCCTCCACTCTCCTCCCTCCATCAATCCTCAGGTTGTTCTCTATAGTTAAGAGTCTCCTATGGCTTGTTTCTTTCTCTCTTTTTCTTTCCCCCATTCCCTTATGTTAATCTGTTTTCTTTCTTAAATTCCATATATCACTGAGATCATATGGTATTTATCTTTCACTGATTGGCTTGTTTCACTTAGCATTATACACTCTAGCTCCACCCATGTCATTGCAAATAGCAAGATTTCATTCTTTTTTTATGGCCGAGTAATACTCCATTGTATATATATTCCACATCTTCTTTATACAGTCATCAACCAATGGACATTTGGGCTCTCTCCATAATTTGGCTATTGTTGATAATGCTGCTATAAACATTGGGGTGCATGTGCCCCTTAGAATCTGTATTTTTGTATCCTTTGGGTAAATATCTAGTAGTGCAGTTGCTGGATTGTAGGGTAGTTCAATTTTTAACATTTTGAGGAACCTCCATACCGTTCTCCAGAGTGACTGCACCAGTTTGCATTCCCATCAACAGGGCAAGAGTGTTCCCCTTTGTCTACATCTTCACCAACACCCATTCTTTCTTGTGTTGTTAATTTTAGCCATGCTGACAGGTGTGAACTGGTATCTCATTGTGGTTTTGATTTGTATTTCTCGAATGATGAGTGATGTTTAACATCTTTTCATGTGTCTGTTAGCCATCTGGATGTCTTCTTTAGAAAAGTGTCTATTCATGTCTTCTGCCCATTTCTTACTGGGTTATTTGTTTTCTCGCTTCTTTTAAGATTCTCTATGTTTGACTTTTAAAGATTTTTAACATTTCAATGATAATGTGTCCTGATGTAGATCTTTTTGGGTTCATCTCGTTTGGTGCTTTTTGTGCTTTCTGGACCTGGATGTCTGTTTCCTTCTGTAGTTTAGGAAAGTTTTTAGCCATTATTAATTTACATAAATTTTCTGTACTTTATCTCTCTCTTTTCCTTCTGCAACCTTTATAATGTGAATGTTAATATGCTTGATACTGTCCCTGAGGTTTCTTAAACTATCCTCTTTTCTTTTTTAAAGATTTTATTTATTTGAGAGAGAGAGAGAGAGCATGAAAGAAAGAGAGCACAAGCGGGGGGGGAGGGGCAAAGTGAGAGGGAGAAACAGACTCCCCACTGAGCAGGGAGCCTGACGTGGGACTTGTTCCCAGGACTCTGGGATCGTGACCTGAGCCAAAGGCAGACGCTTAACTGACTGAGCCACCCAGGTGCCCTTTTTTCTTTCTTCTTTTGTTTTTCAGGTTGGATGATTTCCACTACCTTGGATTTCTTTTCACTGATTCATTCTTTTGTATCATCTAACCTGCTTTTGATTCCCTCTAGTGTATTTTTCATTTCACTTATTGCATTCTTCTGATTGGTACTTTTTATATTTTGTCTTTTTTTGAAGTTCTCACTGTGTTCACTCATCTCCTGAGTTTGCTGTTCATCTTATGACTATTACTTTGAATTCCTTGTCAGGTAGGTTACTTATTTCTGATTCATTAAGGTCTTTTCTGAGGTTTTGTTTTTTCATTTGGAATGTATTTCTCTGTATCCTTAATTTTTTCCTCTCTGTTTCTACGTGTTAGGCCAGTCATCTACCTCTCCCAGTTTTGAAAGAGTGGCCTTGTTTAGGAATTGTCCCATGGTGCCCATAAATGTAATACACTCTGTTCACCAGAGCCAGGTGCTTAAGTGGCATCTCCTGTTGAGCTTTGTTTGCCTACTTGTTATGCAAAAACTGTTGTGGCATGGTGGTGGGAAGGGCTCTTCCCCCACACTTTCCCATATGGCTTGGGATCCATGGCTGTGGCTGCAAATGCATAGGTGTGTGGGGTTCTGCCTAGCCTGACTAGCTTGGGCTGTGATAGTGGGCAAAGCTATCCCTTGGTACAGCTTGCTGGCAGCCTCTGGGGCTATATGAGTGGTGGGGTTAGCCCCCAAACCCCAGCTTATTTGGGTTATGGTTGCTGCTGTGGCTATGATATTGGGCAGGGCTCCACCCCTCCAGCTGTCTGGAACAATGCAAGTCCTCGAGTGGTTGGGGCTTTCCCTCCAGCCCTGGTGGCTGGGGCTGTGGTGGCAGGGGGGTGGGATCTTACCCTACACCATCTGGCTATATTGCCATTCCTGCAGCTATGACCATGGTGGTGCATGGGGCTCTCAGCATGTATGCTTAGCAGTATTAACAGGTTACAGTGAGAGTCCCAAGATGTTGTTCACTAGCATGGGCATTAACAAGATAGAATGTAATCACACAAATTGTGCCCAACTGTTTCTCATTCCCCAGAGAGTGTCTTAGCAGTTTCTTGCCTGTTCGGCATACACTTCAGGACTAGTAAGTGGTATCCTTCACTTGTGTTGTAGGAGCTTTCCCAAATAGTGTTTTATTGCTGGGTCACAAGGTGAATGAGACTGCATGTGAGCCCTTTAAGAGCAGGTTCTCCTTTAAAAAGCTTTTGCACAGCAAAGGAAACAATCAACAAAACTAAAAGACAACTTACAGAATGTGAGAAGGTAAATTTGCAAATGACATATCAGATAAAAGGGTAGTATCCAAAATCTATAAAGAACTTACCAAACTCAACTCCCCCCCCCAAAAAATCCAGTCAATAAATGGGCAGAAAACATGAACAGACATTTCTCCAAAGAAGACATTCAAATGGCTGACACATGAAAAAATGCTCTACGTCATTTGGCATCAGGGAAATACAAATCATAACCTCAATGAGATATCACCTCACACCAGGCAGAACGGCTAAAATTAACAATTCAGGAAACAACTGATGATGGTGAGGATACAGATAAAGGGGAACCCTCTTACACTGTTCATGGGAAGAGAAACTGGTGCAGCCACTCTGGAAAATAGTATGCAGGTTCCTCCAAAAGTTAAAAATTGAACTACCCTATGACCCAGCAATTGCACTGCTAGCTATTTATCCAAAGGGCACAAAGATAGTGATTTGAAGGGGCACATGCACCCCAGTGTTTATTCAGCAATGTCCACAATTGCCAAAATATGGAAAGAGCCCAGATGTCCATTGACAAATAAATGGATAAAGAAAAGATGATACATATATAAATATACAATGGAATATTACTCAGCCACCAAAAGGAATGAAACCTTGCCATTTGCAACAATGTGGATGGGACTAGAGTGTATTATGCTAAGTGAAATAACTCAGAGAAAGAGAAGTACCATTTGATTTCACATATATGTGGAATTTAAGAAACAAAACAGGCGAACAAAGGGGAAGGGAAGTAAAACTAAAATAAGATAAAAACAGAGAGAGGGGCAAACCATAAGTGACTCTTAACTGTAGGGAGCCAACTCAGGGTTGCTGGAGGGGAAGTGGGTGGGGTGATGAGATAATTGGGTAATGGGTGTATTAAGGAGGGCAGATAATGTAATGAGCACTGGATGTTATATGAAACTTGTGAATCAATAAATTCTACCCCTGAAGCTAATAATACACTGTATGTTTACTAAATTTAATTTAAATTTTCCAACAGCAAAACCCACTGAAGAAGCAGAATTTGAATGCAAGTCTATATAGTTTGAAAACCATTATCTTTTCCACTATACCAGTGTTCCTCAGAGTATTGTCCAAGGACCTTGAGGAGTCCATGAGACCCTTCTATGGGGTCCATGAGGTCAAAATTATTTTCAAAATAATGCTGTGATGTTATTTTGCTTTTTTCTTACTATGTTGATATTCCCACTGGTGGGCTAAAAGCAATGACATTTTAGCACAAGTAAATCAAGGAAGTGGTACCAAATTGTACTAGTGGCTACTGTATTCTTTACCACAGCACCCCACAAGAAAAATCACTTTCACTTAAAAATTCCTTTGGTGAGGCGCACCTGGATGACTTAGTTCGTTGAGCATCTGATTCTTGGTTGTGGCTCAGATCGTGATCTCCGGGTGGTGAGATTGAGCCCTGTGTTGGGCTCTGTGCTCAGTGCAAGTCTGCTTGAGTTTCTCTGTCCCTCTCCCTCTGCTCTTCCCCCCAAACACACTCTCTCTCTCAAAAGAAAAGAATATCTTTGATGAAAAAATAATAAAAAAATAACTTTTTAGAATCTTGACCCTGAGTACATATAACTTAATACTCTTTTTTTTGACAAAAAAAAGCACATTTGCTCCATAAAGAAGTTTGATGGTTGCCTTTAGGAAAAGCATGTGTACGGTTGAGCTTTGAGTCAAACTAGCAGTTTTTCTCATGGAATACCATTTTTGCCTGAAAAACTCTATGGCTATTCCAACTTAGACATTTTGTAGACATTTTCTCAATAATTGATGAAATGGATCTGTTATTTTAAGGCAAACAAGTGGGAGTATTTATTACAAATGATAAAATTTGGACTTTCAAGTGAAACTTAGAATTTTGGAAAAATTGTGTCCTTCGCCATGAGCTTGACAGCTTTAAAATATTTGAAGACTTTCCGATTAGATCATTGGTAACATTAAATGAAGTGATTTTTAAAAATGTATAATGATGTGGTCAACATTTAGAAGATCTGCATAACTCAGTGATTCAATATCAAAGACTAAAATTTGATGTTAAAAAATCATGCAAAGGTAAAAACAGAAAAATTTCTAAGTTCAAATAGGCACTTCTAGTTTCTGGTCTGTTGTCTAAGGAGTTTGAAGCCATTACTCCACATCCTAACAACAAGTAAAAAATTTGAACAAAGTGAAAATCCACGAACTTTCCTAGATTCGTGAGAAAACTGAGGTCATAGGGCAAATTGCTACCTCCTCAATTGGAGAGACAGTGAGACAGATACAGATATCATAGCACACCAAAGCAGAGACCCTCAAGCTGAAGCTTCTGTGTGTATCAGTACTAGAATAGGGAAACCTAAACCGTAATTGACAAATAGCTGGGGTCTCAGTGTGAACAAGTACGAGAGTTAAAAACTCCAGGGAGACCCAGTCTTAAGGAGATAAGTGGATATACCCACACTTTTATGAGCTTCAGCTCTAGGAGTTCTACCAGCTTCACACAGTGAAGATTGCAGAAAAATCCCCTCATGCTTATAGTAGTGGTAGGGAAAAGTAGCCATTTAAAATATGCCAGAACTGGGGCGCCTGGGTGGCTCAGTTGGTTAAGCGACTGCCTTCGGCTTAGGTCATGATCCTGGAGTCCCGGGATCGAGTCCCACATCGGGCTCCCTGCTCGGCAGGGAGTCTGCTTCTCCCTCTGACCCTCTTCCCTCTCGTGCTCTCTATCTCTCATTCTCTCTCTCTCAAATAAATAAATAAAAAAAAATCTTTAAAATATGCCAGAACATTCTGTTCTTCTTAACCTATTCTCAAGAGAAACTAATTTACTAAAGCTTAATGTATTGGGGTTTTATCAGAGCCCAAGTTATCTGAGGGAAGAGAAATGCCCAACTTTAGCTCCCTCTTACCATCCTGCCCAAGTTAATAGGAGGATAAAACTGAGAAACATTGTCAAGTTTATAGTCCAGGGACACAGGCTCACTAAAAGACTGAGACCAAATCATAGAACTATAGAACACTTATCTTCCCACCCCCCTATATTTATACTACATTACTAAATGCCTACTTACCACAGTTCCTTTTGTCCAGTAAATCATGTCCAGCTTTCAACAAAAAATGATGAGGCATACTAAAGGTGAAAAACCCACACCATTTGAAGAGACTAAGCAAGCATCAGAACGAGAGTCAGATGTGGCAGGAATGCTGGAATTATTAGAGCAACAATTTAAAATAATTATTATGATTAATATGCTAAATGATCCAATAGTAAAAGTGGATGACATACAAGAATAGATGGGTGATGTAAGCAGAGAGAAGGAAATTCTAAAAAATAAAAACGAAGTGCTTGAGATAAAAACTACTGTAACAGAAATGAATGCCTTTGATGGGCCTATTAGTAGACTACATACAACTGAGCAATTAATCTCTGAACTTGTGGATATGTCGATAGAAACTTCCAAAACTGAAAAAGCAAAGAAAAAAAAACAGAATATTTAGAAACTATTGGACAATTACGAAAGGTGTATCATATACGTAATGGTAATACCAGAAGTAGAAGAAAGAAAATAACAGAAGAAATACTTAAAGCAATAATAACTGAGAATTTCCCCCAAATTAATGTTAGATACCAAACCACAGATACAGGAATCTCAGAGAACATCAAGCAGGTTTCATGACAAGTTATATTAAATTAAAACTTAAAACCCACTACACTTAGGCATATCATACTTAAACTGCAGAAAATAAAAAATAAAGACAATCTATGGGGCGCCTGGGTGGCTCAGATGGTTAAGCGTCTGCCTTCGGCTCAGGTCATGATCCCAGGGTCCTGGGATCAAGCCCCGCATTGGGCTCCCTGCTTGGTGGGGAGTCTGCTTCTCCCTCTCCCTCTACTGTTCCCACTGCTTTTACTCTCTCACTCTCTCTGTCAAATAAATAAATAAAATCTTAAAAAAGATAAAGACAATCCAGAAGAAAAGAACAAAGATAAGAATTCCAGTCAGAAGCTATGCAAGCAAGAAGAGAGTGGATTAAAATATTTAAAGTGTTGAGAAGAGAAAAACCCACCAACCTAGAATTCTGTGCCCTATAAAATTATTATTTAAAAGTAATAAAGACTTTCTCAGATAGAAGTCGAGGGACTTTGTTGTCATTATCTCTGCCTTGTAAGAGAGGTTGAAAGTTCTTCAGAGAGAAGGAAAATGATATAAATCAGAAACTCGGATCTACATAAAGATAACGAGAGCTTTGGAGAAGGAACAAATGAAGGTAAAATAAAATCTTTTATTTTTCTTATATTTAATTGATCTAACAGATAATTGTTCAAAATAATAATATCAATGATATATTCAATGATTATAGCGATTATAGCTTGTGTTTAAGCAAAATGAATGACAGCAATGATATGAGGGATGAAAGGGAGGAATTAGGGATACTTTGTTATTATAAGGTACTTGTACTACCTGTGATGCCATATAATGTTATTTGAAGAGGATTTGGATTATAAACATACATTGCAAACTCTAGGACAACCACTAATGTTAAAAAAAAGTAATTTATGTGCTAAGAAAGGATAGAAAATAGAATCATGTGGAGACAAATATAGGTTAAATGAAAAGGAAAGGATAAAGATATGCTATGTTAACACTAATAAAAAAAAAGCTAGAGTAGCTGTATTAATTTCAGACAGAGCAGGCTTCAGATTAAGGAAAATTATCAGAGATAAAGAGGATAATGATAAAGAGATAAAAGTTCTTTAAGAAGGCATAAGAATCCTTAATGTGTATGTGCATAACAACAGAGCTTCAAAATACAATAATCAGTTGTATGTGTTTTCCAGGTCTAAAGAAAGAACGAGGCACATATAATCTAATTCAACTCTTGGAGGACATCAAAAAGGAATTTTCAAGATTTTTTTTTTTTTTACAACCTAGCCATTCAAATTGTCCTACAATTATTTAAGCCTTTCTAAATAAAAAAAAAATTAACCTTCCAAAAAGAAAGGTAGTTCATGTAGTTAATATTTCACATTGCAATCAGCTTTTAAGAAACTATCATTTGTTGAATTTTGGCATAAGTCAAAGGATACCCAGAGTTATCTGAAAGGGATAGTAAAATGCGACACCTTTTTCCAATTATGTATCTGTGAAACTGGAATTTTCTTCATAAACTTCAACCCAAATAACATTTTGCAGCAGATCTAAATGCAGAAACAGACATGAGAATTTAACTGCTTTCCATTAGCCATACAATAAAGAGATTTTCAAGTTTAAAATAGTGCTACTTTTCTCATTATTTCCTTTGTTTTATAAAAGATAATTATTTTTAAAAAGTTGTTTTTATTAAAAAATTATATTAGCATGTAATGGGATTATTTTAAATATTAAAATATTAAAATTAAGTCCATTTTAGGATTAATTAGGTTAATATTAAAAGAATCCACATAAACAGAAGTTTTGAGGTCCTCTAAACTTTTCAAGAATGTAAAGGTTTCCTGAGACCAAAAATACTGAGAACCATTATACAATACCATGTTGCTTTGTACATTTTCCTAGCCATCCAACCAAGATTTGGGAAGCATTCCTTCTTTGTCCATAAATTGTTAAAATTTTTGAAGTGAAAAAAAAGAATGGAGCCCTTACTGGTGTGTTACTAGATAGTCTTCTCAAATTGTTATCAATGTATTAATCCCATTTTTATCTGAATTTTATCAGTTACAAATCCACCTAACTGCTGTAACTTAGGGGTCTCATGGGAAATTTGTTAAATAATTAAATGAACAAGATACACTGTATCTCTGGCATTCATTTTATCTTCCAGGCTAATAACCCAACCAATAGAGTTTAACTTGGCAATACTAGATATATTGGATTCATGCTAGCTACTATTAAGAACCAATTTCTTTTTTAAGTTATTCATAAGCCATCTATTTAGCAATTCATTCTAGAATTATGCTGGGACTTCATATTACTTTCACCATTCTAGTTTATATAGTTTTTGGTTTTTATCTTTCTTCCTTATTTTATTTTACTTTATCTTATTTTATTTTATTTATTTTATTATTTTATTTTATATGGTAGTCACCATACAGTACATCATTAATTTTTGATGTAGTGTTCCATGATTCATTGTTTGCGTATATCACCCAGTGCTCCATGCAATACGTGCCCTCCTTAATACCCATCACTGGGTTGAGACATCCCCCCACCCTCTCCCCTCTAAAGCCCTCAGTTTGTTTCTCGAAGTCCATAGTCTCCCATGGTTCATCTCTGCCTCTGATCCCTCCCCTTCACTTTTCCTTTCCTTCTCCTAATGTCCTTCATGGTATTCCTTATGTTCCACAAATAAGTGAAACCATATGATAATTGACTTTCTCTGCTTAACTTATTTCACTTAGCATAATCTCCAGGCCCATCCATGTTGATGCAAAAGTTGGGTATTCATCCTTTCTGATGGCTGAATAATATTCCATTGTATATATGGACCCCATCCTCTTTATCCATTCGTCTGTTGAAGGGCATCTCAGCTCTTTTCACAGTTTGGCTGTTGCAGACATTGCTGCTATGAACACTGGGGTGCATATGGCCATTCTTTTCACTACATCTGTGTTTTTGGGGTAAATACTCAGTATTGCAAGTTCTGGGTCATAGGGTAGCTGTATTTTTAATTTTTGAGGAACCTCCACACTGTTTTCCAAAGTGGCTGTACCAACTTTCATTCCCACCAACAGCGTAAGAGGGTTCCCCTTTCTCCACAACTTCTCCAACATTTGTTGTTTCTTGCCTTGTCAATTTTTGCCATTCTAACTGGTGTAAGGTGGTATCTCAATGTGGTTTTGATTTGAATTTCCCTGATGGCTAATGATGATGAACATTTTTTCATGTGTCTTTTAGTCATTTGTATGTCTTCTTTTGAAAAATGTCTGTTCGGGGCGCCTGGGTGGCTTAGTCATTAAGCGTCTGCCTTCGGCTCAGGTCATGATCCCAGGGTCCTGGGATTGAGTCCCACATCAGGCTCCCTGCTCTGCGGGAAGCCTGCTTCTCCCTCTCCCACTCCCCCTGCTTGTGTTCCTGCTCTCGCTGTCTCTCTCTCTGTCAAATAAATAAATAAAATCTTTAAAAAAATGAAAAATGTCTGTTCATTTCTTCTATCCATTTTTTGACTTGATTGTTTTTTGGGTGTTGAGTTTGAGAAGTTCTTTATAGATCTTGGATATCAGCCCTTTGTAGTGTCATTTGCAAAAATCTTCCCCATTCCATGGGTTGTCTCTTTGTTTTGTTGACTGTTTCCTTTGCTGTGCAGAAGCTTTTTATCTTGATGAAGTCCCAAAAGTTCATTTTTGCTTTTTTTTCCTTGCCTTTGGGGAAGTGTCTTGAAAGAAGTTGCTGTGGCCGATGACAAAGAGGTTACTGCCTATGTCTCCTCTACTGTTCTCCTCTAGGATTTTGATGGATTCCTGTCTCACACTGAGGTCTTTCATCCATCTTGAGTTTATCTTTGAGTATGGTGTAAAAGAATGGTCCAGCTTCATTCTTCTGTATATAGCTGTCGAATTTTCCCAGCACCATTTATTGAAGAGACTTTTTTCCATTGCATATTTCTCCTGCTTTGTCAAAGATTATTTGAACATAGAGTTGAGGGACCATCAATGGGCTATCTATTCTGTTCCATTGGTCTATGTGTCTGTTTTTGTGCCAGTCCCATGCTGTCTTGGTGATCACGGCTTTATAATATAGCTTGAAATTAGGCAATGTGATGCCCCCAGCTTTGTTTTTCTTTTTCAACATTTCCTTGGCAATTCTGGGTCTTTTCTGATTTCATACAGATTTTAGGTTTGTTTGTTCCAGCAGTTTGAAAAATGCTATTGAAACTTTGATCGGGATGGCATTGAACGTGTAGATTACTCTGGGCAGCATAGACGTTTAACAATGTTTATTCCGATCGATGAGCATGGAATATTTGTCCATCTTTTTGTGTCTTCTTCAATTTCTTTCATGAGCGCTCTGTAGTTTCTAGAGTATAGATCCTTTACCTCCTTGGTTAGGTTTATTCCAAGGGTATCTTACGGGTTTTGGTGCTATTGTAAATGAAATCAATTCCCTAAACTTTTTTTTCTACATTTATATTGTTAGTGTATAAGAAAGCAACTGATTTCTGTGCATTGATTTTGTATCCTGCCACATTACTGAATTGCTATATGAGTTCTAGTAATTTGGGGCTGGAGTCTTTGGGTTTTCCACATAAAGTATCATGTCATCTGTGCAGAGAGAGTTTGACTTCTTCTTTGCCAATTTGAATACATTGTATTTCTTTTTTGTTGTCTGATTTCTGTGGCTAGGACTTCTAGTACTATGTTGAACAATAGTGGCGAGAGTGGGCATCCTTGATGTGTTCCTATTCTTAATGAAATGCTCTCATTTTTTCCCCATTGAGAATGATATTTTCGGAGTTTTTCATAGATGGATTTTATGAAATTGAGGATTGTTGCCTCTATCCTATACTCTGAAGAGTTTTAATCAGGAAAGGATGCTTTATTTTGTCAAATGCTTTTTCTGCATCAATGGAGAAGACCATATGGTTCTTCTCTCTCCTCTTAATAATGTGTTTATTACAGTTATTGATTTGTGAATGTTGAACCACCCTTGCATCCCAGGGATAAATCCCACTTGGTTGTGGTGGATGATCCTTTTAATGTACTGTTGGATACTATTAGCTAGGATTTTGTTGAGAATTTTTGTGTCCATATTCATCAGGGATATCAGTCTGAAATTCTCCTTTTTGATGGGGTCTTTGCCTGGTTTGGGGATCAAGGCAATGCTGGCCTCATAGAATGAGTCTGGAAGCTTTCCTTTTGTTTCTATGTTTTGAAACAGCTTCAGGAGAATAGGTATTATTTTTTCTTTGAATGTTTGGTAGAATTTCCCAGGGAATCCATCAGGCCCTGGACTCTTGTTTTTTGGGAGGTTTTTGAGCACTGCTTCAATCTCTTTACTGGTATTGGCCTATTCAGGTTGTCAATATCTTCCTGTTTCAGTCTTGGCAGTTTATAGGTTTCCAGGAAGGCATCCATTTCTTCTAGGTTGCTTAATTTATTGGCATATGTTTGTTGATAATAATTTCTAATAGTTCTGTTTCCTTGGTGTTAGTCGTGATCGCTCCCCATTCATTCATAATTTTATTAGTTTGGGTCCTTTCTCTTTTCTATTGGATAAGTCTGGCCAGTGGTTTATGGATCTTATTAATTCTTTCAGAGAACCTGCTTCTAGTTTCATTGATCTGCTCACTGTATTTCTGGTTTCCAATTCATTGTTCTCTACTCTAATCTTAATTTTTTTCTCTTCTAATGCATGACTTAGGCGTTGTTTGTTGCTTTTTCTCTAGTTCTTTAAGCTGTAAAGTTAGTTGGTGAATTTGGGATTTTTCCATTTTTTTGAGTGAGGCTTGGATGGCTATGTATTTCCCCCTTAGGACTGCCTTTGCAGTATCCCATCAGTTTTGGACCAAGGTGTTTTCGTTCTCATTGATTTCCATGAATTGTTTAAGTTCTTCTTTGATTTCCTGGTTGACCCAAACATTCTTGAGCAGAGTGGTCTTTAGCTTCCAAGTGTTTGAATCTCTTCCAAATTTTTTCTTGTGATTGAGTTCCAGTTTTAAAGCACTGTGTTCTGAGAATATGCAGGGAATAATCTCAGTCTTTTGGTATTGGTTGAGACCTGATTTGTGACCCAGTATGTGGTCTATTCTGGAGAAAGTTCCATGTATGTTGGAGAAGAATGGGTATTCTGTTGTTTTATGTTCTGTATATATCTATGAGGTCCATCTGCTCCAGATCATTCAAAGCTCTTGTTTCTTTGCTGATTTTCTGCTTAGATGATCTATTGCTGAGAGTGGAATATTGAGGTTTCCTACAATTAACATACTATTATCAATATGACTCTTTATTTTGGTTAACAGTTGGCTTATGTAGTTGGCTGCTCCCATGTTAGGGGCATAGATATTTACAATTGTTATATCTTCTTCTTGGATAGACCCTTTAAGAATGATATAGTGTCCTTCTGTGTCTCTAACTACAGTCTTTAGCTTAAAATCTAATTTGTCTGATATGAGAAGTGCTACCCCAGCTTTCTTTTGAGGTTCGTTGGCATGGAAGATGGATCCTCATCCCTTCACTTTCAGTCTGTGTGTATCTTAAAGTTCCAAATGAGTCTCTTGCAGACAGGATATGGTTGGGTCCTTTTTGTCCAATCTGCAACCCTGTGCCATTTTATGGGAGCATTTAGACCATTCACTTTGAGAGTGATTATTGAAAGATATGAATTTATTGTCATCATGTTACCTGTGAAGTCCTTGTTTCTATAGATTGTCTCTGCAAATTTCTGTTGTATATCACTCTTGGGGTCTTTCTCCTTTTATAGAACCCCCTTTAATATTTCTTGCAGGGCTGGCTTAGTGGTCATATATTCTTTCACATTTCTGCCAATCTTGGAAGTTCTGCAACTCTCCATTCATTCTAAATGACAGTCTTGCCGAATAAAGTATTCTTGGCTGCATGCTCTTCTCATTTAGTACCCTGAATATGTCTTGCCAGGCCTTTCTGGCTTGCCATGTCTCTGTGGATAGGTCTGACGTTATTCTGATGTTCCTCCCTCTGTAAGGAATCTCTTCCCCCTAACTGCCCTTAAAATGGTTTCCTTGGTTCTTAGATTTGCGAGTTTTACTATTACATTCCTGGGCATTGGCCTGTTTTCCTTGATCTTGGGAGGAGTCCTCTCTGCCTCTAAGACATGAATGTTTTTTTCATTTCCCAGATTAGGGAAGTTCTCAGCTATGATTTGCCCAAATATATCTTCTAGTCCTCTCTCTCCCTCCACCCCATCAGGGATCCCAATAATTCTGACATTGGAAAGTTTCGTCATGTCACTTTTTTTCTCTGATTCTGTTTTCATGGATTTTGAGTTGTTTCTCCCTGGCCTCCTATTTTTCCTTCTTTTCTATCAATTGGTCTTCTAGATCACTTATTCATTCTTCTGCCAATTTACCCTAGCTGTTAGATTACCTAGATTAGATTATATCTCATTGATAGCTTTTTTAAGTTCTGTCATTTCAGCTTTCATTTCTGCCCTTAGAGACACTATGTTGCCATTAATTGATTTCTCCATTCTAGCTATTGTCTTCACAACTGCTACCCTGAATTCCATTTCTGACGTCTTGGTTATATCTGTATCCATTTGTAAATCTGCAGCATAAGTCATAATCTCTGAGTCTTTCATATTTTGGGGGTTCCTCCTCCTAGTCATTCTGTTGATGGTTGGTTGAGGGAATGTATAGAGTCCAAATTATTGACCATAACCCAAGCAAGATGCACCTGTTTTCTAGGAACCTTAGGGTTGATGCCCTCTTGTTTTTCAGTCTGTCTTCTGGGGAAGGGGCCTGCCGTGCTGTTACTCAGGATCCCTGTTTGGGCAGAATTGCCCTGGTGGGGGATGGGCTCAGTAAAAACCAGTTTTGGGGGCTTTTGTTCTCTTGCGGTTTTCCCTGGCAGCTTTCTGCATCTCTTCCAAGAGTCAGATCCGAAGCGATTGTTTCCAACTCTCTGCCTCAGAATAGAGAGATGGCAGTCTGTTCTTGAGTGAGCTCTCCAAGCCACACCATCTCCCTTTCTGTGCTGCTATAAACTGCAGTGTCCTGGGTTGTGCGCCCCTCAGCAGGGCTCCCAGTTCTTGCCTCCAGGTCGGGGCATGGGGGCATGTCTCTGCCCTTTGTGCTTCTAAAACTGCCAGCTGCCCCCAGTTCGCATGCATGGCCCCACCAGGTTTCAGTCTGGGGGGCTGCCCTAAATTCCTTTCCCTGCCACTACTGGTCTGCGAGTCTGGGCCCTGTCCCCCGCATGGGAGGCTATCATTCACCAGCAGTGTAGGAGCTCCACACCTTCCTCCCCGTTCCGTTTATCTTTGGATATGTGCCCACAGAATCACGGCTCCCTGCTTCATACCTTGAAACCCAGCACCTGAGATATTCCCGTTTTAGAAATCCAGATATATCTTCTTCCATCTCAGGCTGCTTTCTTGGCTGTTCACAGTGGTCTGGCAGATATCCAGCTCAATTCCAGGGACCGTTTGGAATAAGGTCCTTTATTCATTCACCATCTTTTCTTCTCCCCCTATACCACATCTTCTTTATCCATTCATCAATAGATGGACACTTGGACTGCTTCCATAATTGGGTATTGTAGATAATGCTGCTATAAACATCAGTGTGAATGTATCCCTTCAAATCAGTATTTTTATATCCTTGGATAAATACCTAGTAGTATAATTGCTGGGTGGCAGGGTCATTCTATTTTATACTTTTTGTGGAACCTACATATTGTTTTCCAGAGTGGCTGCACCTGTTTGCATTCCCACCAATAGTGCTAGAGGGCTCCCCTTTCTCCACATCCTCACCAACACATGTTTTTTCTTGTATTGTTAATTTTAGCCCTTCAGACATGTATGAGGTGATATTTCATTGTAGTTTTGATTTACATTTCCCTGATGATGAAGGATGCTGAGCATCTTTCCTTGTGTCTGCTGGCCATCTGCCTTCTTTGGAAAAATGTCTCTTCATGGCTCCTGCCCATTTTTAAACTGGATTATATATTTTTGGGTGTTGAGTTTTATAAGTTCTTTATATATCTTGAATACTAACCTTTTATCAGCTATGTCATTTGCAAATATATCCTCCCATTCTGTAGGATTCTTTTTAGTTTTGTTGGTTGTTTTTTTCGCTGTGCAGAAGATTTTAATCTTGATGAGGTCCTACTACTTTATTTTTGCTTTTGTTTCCTGTACCTCAGGAGATATATCTAGTAGGAAGTTGATACAGCCCATGTCAAAGAGATTATTGCCTGTGTTCTCCTCTAGGATTATAATGGATTTCTGTCTCACACTTAAGTCTTTCTTTCACTTTGAATTTATTTATTTTTTTTTTTTGTATAGAGTAAGAAAGTGGTCCCATTTCATTCTTTTGCATGTTGCTGTCAAGCTTTCCCAACACCATTTGTTGAAGAGACTGTCTTTTTTCCATTGGATATTCTTTCCTGGTTTGTTGAATATTAATTGACCGTAAACTTGTGGATTCATTTCTGGGTTTTCTATTCTGCTCTACTGATCTATGTTTCCATTTTTGTGCCAGTACCATACTGCCTTGATCACTACAGCTTTGTAATATAACTTGATGTCTGGAGTCCTGATGCCTAAAGCTTTGCTTTTCTTTTTCAAGATTGCAGTGGTTATTCAGAGTCTTTTATTGTTCTATACAATTTTAGGATTTTTAGTTCTAGCTCTGTGAAAAATGCTGTTATTTTGATAAGGATTGCATTAAATGTATAGATTTTTGTGGATAATATAGACATTTTGACAATATTTTTTCTTCCAATCCATGAGTATGGAATGTTTTTCCATTTCTTTGCCTCCTCTTCAGTTTCTTTTATCAGGATTTTCTAGTTTTCAGAGTAGAAATCTCTTAACTTCTGTGGCGAGGTTTATCCCTAGGTATTTTATGGTATTTGGTATAATTGCAAATGGGATTGATTCCTGGATTTCTCTTTCTCCTGCTTTATTATTGGTGTATAGAAATGCAACAGATTTCTGTACATTGATTTTGTATCCTGTGAGTTTACTGAATTTGTGTATCAGTTCTAACAATTTTTTGGTGGAGTCCTTTGTGTTTTCTATATAGAGTATCATGTCATCTGCAAAGAATGAAAGTTTGACTTCATCGCCAATCTGGATGCCTTTTATAGTTTTTGTTGTTGTCTGATTGCTGAGGTTAGGAGTTCCAGTAGTATGTTAAATAACAGTGGTGAGAGTGAACATCCCTGTATTCTTTCTTCCCCCCTCCCCCCCATATTCTTTCTGACTGTAGAGGAAGGTGCTCAGTTTTTCTCCATTGAGAATGAGATTAGCTGTGAGTTTTTCATAAATGGGCTTTATTATGTTGAAGTATGTTCCCTCTAACCTTATTTGTTTAGGGTTTTTAACATGAATGGATGTTGTACTTTGTCAGATGCTTTTTCTTCATCTATTGAAAGGATCTTGTGATTCTTTTTCTTTCTTTTTTTAACTTAAATTCAAGTTAGTTACCGTATACAGTATTATTAGTTTCAGGGCAGAGTTCAGTGATTCATCAGTTGCATATAACACCCTGTTCTTATTACATCAAATGCTCTCCTGAATGCCCTTCACCCAGTTAACACATCACTCCACCCACTTCCCTTCCAACAACGCTGTTTTTTTTTCTCCCTATAGTTAAGAGTCTCTTATGGTTTGCCCCCTCTCTGTTTTTATCTAATTTTAGTTTTTCTTCCCATCCCCTAGGTTCATCTGTTTTGTTTCTTAAATTCCACATATGTGTGAAATGATACAGTATTTGTCTTTCTCTGACTGACGCATTTCACTTAGCATAATACACTCTAGTTCCATCCACATCATTGCAAATGGCAAGGTTTCATTCTTTTTGATGGCTGAGTAATATTCCATTGTATATGTATACCACCTCTTTATCCATTCATCTGTCAATGGACATCTGGGCTCTTTCCATATTTTGGCAATTGTGGACATTACTGCTGTAATCACTGGGGTCCATGTGCTCCTTCCAATCATGATCTTTGTGTCCTTTGGATAAAGAGCTTGTAGTACAGTTGCCGGATCATAGGGTAGTTCAATTTTTAACTTTTGGAGGAACCTGCATACTGTTTTCCAGAGTGGCTGCACCAGTTTCTATTCCCACCAACAGTTTAAGAGGGTTGCCCTTTCTCTGCATCGTCACCATCATCAGTTGTTTCCTGAGTTGTTAATTTTAGCTGTTCTGCCAGGTGTGAGGTGATATCTCATTGAGGTTATGATTTGTATTTCCCTGATGCCAAGTGATGTGGAGCATTTTTTCATGTGTCTGTTAGCCATTTGAATGTCTTCTTTGGAGAAATGTCTGTTCATGTCTTCTGCCCATTTCTTTTTTTCTTTCTTTTTTTGTAAGATTTTATTTATTTGACAGAGAGAGCTACAGTGAGAGGGAACACAAGCAGGGGGAGGGCGAGAGGGAGAAGCAGGCCTCCCGCAGAGCAGGGAGCCCCATGCAGGGCTCAATCCCAGGATCCTGGGATCATGACCTGAGCCGAAGGCAGATGCTTAATGACTGAGCCACCCAGGCGCCCCATCTTCTGCCCATTTCTTTCTTTTTTTTAAAAAGATTTTTATTTATTTATTTGACAGAGAGAGAGCAAGCACAAGTAGGCAGAGTGGCAGGCAGAGGGAGAGGAAGAAGCAGGCTCTGCACTGAGCAGGGAGCCAGACGCGGGGCTTGATCCCAGAACCTTGGGATCACGACCTGAGCCGAAGGCAGCCACTTAACCGACTGAGCCACCCAGGCACCCCTTCTGCCCATTTCTTGACTGGACTTTTTGGTTTTTGGGTGTGTAGTTTGATAAGTACTTTATATAGTTTGGATACTAGCCTTTATCTGATATGTCACTTGGAAATATCTTATCCCATTCCGTTGGTTGTCTTTTAATTTTGTTGCCCATTTCCTTTGCTGTAGAAAAGCTTTTTATCCTGATGAAGTCCCAATAGTTCATTTTTGCTTTTGTTTCCCCTGCTTTTGGAGATGTGTCTAGGAAGAAGTTGCTGTGGCCAAGGTCGAAGAAGTTGCTGCCTGTGTTCTCCTCTGGAATTTTGATGGATTCCTGGCTCACATCTAGGTCTTTCATCCATTTTGAATTTATTTTTGTATAGGGTATAAGAAAGTGGTCCAGTTTCATTTTTCTGCATGTGGCTGTCCAATTTTCCCGACACCATGTGTTGAAGAGACTGTCTTCTTTCCATTGGATATCCTTTCCTGCTGTATCAAAGATTAGTTGAGCATGCAGCTGACGGTCCATTTCTGGGTTCTCTATTCTGTTTCATTGAACTATGCATCTGTTTTTTTTGTTTTTGTTTTTTTTTGCCAGTACCATACTGTCTTGATGATTACAACTTTGTAATACAGCTTGGTGTCTGGAATTGTGATGTTTCTGGGTTTGGTTTTCTTTTTCAAGATTCCTTTGGCTATTTGGGGTCTTTTCTTGTTTCATACAAATTTTAGAATTGTTTGTTCCAGCTCTGTGAAAAATGTCGATGGTATTTTGATATGGATTGTATTAAATGTGCAGTTTGCTTTGGATTGTATAGCCATTTTAACAATATTTGTTCTTCCAATCCATGAGCATGGAATGTTTTTCCATTTCTTTGTGTCTTCTTCAATTTCTTCCATAAGTGTTCTATAATTTTCAGAGTACAGCTCTTTTATCTTTTTGGTTAGGTTTTTTCCTAGGTATCTTATGGTTTTTGGTACAATTTTAAATGGGAT
Source organism: Callorhinus ursinus (assembly GCF_003265705.2). Classification (NCBI taxonomy): domain Eukaryota; kingdom Metazoa; phylum Chordata; class Mammalia; order Carnivora; family Otariidae; genus Callorhinus; species Callorhinus ursinus. Next base: position 1,270,190 of record NW_027397128.1, read on the forward strand.
TGATTCCTTGATTTCTTTCTTCTGTCTTATTGTTTGTGCATAGAAATGCAATTGACTTCTGTGCATTGATTTTATATCCAGCCATTTCGTTAAATTCCTGCATCAATTCTAGGAATTTTTGGGTGGAGTCTTTTGGGTTTTCTAAGAGTATCATGTCATCTGCGGAGAGTGAAAGTTTGACTTCCTCTTTGCTGATTTGGATTCATTTTATTTCTTTCTGTTGTCTGATTGCTTGGGCAAGGACTTACAGTACTATGTTGAACAACAGTAGTGAGAGTGGACATCCCTGTCATGTTCCTGACATGTTGCTATTGAGGAAGAGATTACCTGTGAATCTTTCGTATATGGCCTTTATGATGTTGAGGTAGTTCCCTCTATCCCTACTTTGTTGAGTGTTTTTTATCAAGAAAAATTGCTGTATTTTGTCAAATGCTTTTCCTGCTTCTGTTGAGAGGATCATATGGTTCTTACCCTTTCTTTTATTAATGTGGTATATCGCATTGATTGATTTGTGGATATTGAACCACCCCTGTAGTGCAGGAATAAATCCCACTTGGTCACGGTGAATAATCCTTTTAATGTACAGTTGGATTCTATTAGCTTATATCTTGGTGAGAATTTTTGCATCCATGTTCATCAGGGATATTGGTCTGTAATTCTCCTTTTTAGTGGTGACTTGGTCTGAATTTGGGATCATGGTAATGCTGGCCTCATAGAATGAGTTTGGAAGTTTTCCCTCCATTTCTATTTTTATTTTTTGGAACATTTCAGAAGAATAGGTATTAATTCTTCAAATGTTTGGTAGAATTCCCTTGGGAAGCTCTCTGGCCCTGGACTCTTGTTTGTTGGAATTTTTTTTTTTTTTTACGGAATTCAATTTCTTTGCTGGTGATGGGTCTGTTTGGTGTTCTATTTCTCCTGTTTCAGTTTTGGTAGTTTTTATATTTCTAGCAATTAATCCATTTCTTCCAGATTGCTTAGTTTGTTGGCATATAATTGCTCGTAATATTCTCTTATAATTTTATTTTTTCAGTGTTGGTTATGATCTCTCGTCTTTCATTCATTATTTTTTTTATGTGGGTCCTTTCTCTTTTGTTTTTCATAAGTATGGCTAGGGGTTTACCATCTTGTTAATTGTTTCAACGAACAAGCTCCTAGTTTTGTTGATCTGTTCTATTGTTTTGTTTTAATTTTTATATCTTGATTTCTGTTCTGCTCTTGATTATTTCTCTTTTCCTGATAGTTATAGGCTTTATTTGCTTTTCTTTTTCCACTTCCTTCAGGTTGTGTATTTGAGAATTTTCTTTCTTCTTGAGGACGGCCTGTATTGCTTTATACTTTCCTCTTAGGCCTGCCTTTGCTGCATCCTCAAGGGTGTGAACTATCGTGTTTTCATTTTCACTTGCTTCCGTGTATTTTTTTCTAAATTCTTCTTTAATTTCCTAGTTGACCTATTCATTTTTTAGTAGGATGCTCCTTAACCTCCATGTATTTTTCATCCTTCCAATTTTTTTCTCATGGCTGACTTCAAGTTTCATTGCATTGTGGTCTGCAAATATGCTTGGTATGATCACTTGTCTTTTTGTACCAGTTGAGTCCTGATTTGTAACTCAGTATGTGATCTGTTTTGGAAAATGTTCAATGCACACTCGAAAAGAATATGTATTCTGTTGCTTTAGGATGAAATGCTCTGAATATATCTGTTTAGTCCATCTGGTCCTGTGTTTCATTCAAAGCCTTTGTTTCCTTGTTGATGTTCTGCTTAGATGATCTGTCCATTGCTGTGGGGGGGTGTTAAAGTCTCCTGCTATTATTGTATTATTATCAATGAGTTTCTTTAATTTTGTTATTAATTGATTTACATATTTGACTGCTCCCAAGTTAGGGGCATAAATATTTATAATTGCTTTACCTTCTTTTTGGATATACCCGTTTATTATGATATATGATATCATTCTTCATCTCTTTTTACATGTTTTGGTTTAAAATCTAGTTGTCCTAATATAGGGATGGGTATTCCAGCTTTCTTTTGATGTCCATTGTCATGGTAAATGTTTCTCCACCACCTCACTTTCAATCCAGAGGTATCTTTGGGTCTAAAATGAGTCTCCTGTAAGTAACATATCTGCAGGTCTTGGTTTTTTATCCATTCTGATACCCTATGTTTTTTTATTGGAGCATTTAGTGCATTTACATTCAGGTAATTATTGAAAGATGTGGAAGGAACTAGAGGGAATTATGCAAAGCAAAATGTTAGTCAGAGGAAGACAAATACTATATGATGTCACTCCCATGTGGAATTTCAGAAACAAAAGAGATGAACATAGGGGAAGGGAGGGAAAAAAATAAATGAAAACAGAGATGGAGGCAAACCATAAGAGACTCTTAAATATAGGAAACAAACTAAGGGTTGCTGGAAGGGAAGTAGGTGGGACATTGGGTAATTAGGTGATGGGCATTAAGCAGGGCACTTGATGTAATGAGCACTAGGTGTTATATGCAACGATGAATCACTAAATTCTACCCTTGTAACTAATAAAAAATATGAATTTAGTGCGACTGAATTACCTGTAAAGTCTCTGTTCCTGTAGATTATCTCTATTCCTTTCTAGCCTTTGCTAGTTTTTATCTCTCTTTCCACTCAAAGGGTCCCCTTTAATCTTTGTTGCAGGGCTGGTGTAGAGTTCAGGAACCCCTTTAGTTGTGTTTGTCTTGTTAACTCTTTATCTCTCCTTCTATTCTGAATGACAGCCTTGCTGGATAAATTATTCTTGGTTGCATATTTTTCCCATTTAGCATGTTGAATATATCATGCCAGTCCTTTCTGGCCTGTCAGGTCTCTGTGGATAGGTCTTCTGCCAGCCTTATATACCTATCTTAAAGATACAAGCCTTATGTGCCTATCTTACAAGGCACAAGATAGGTTAAGGACTTTTTCTGAGCTGCTTTCACCATTCTCTCTTTATCTTTGTACTTTGCAAGTTTCACTATAATAAGTAATGGTGTTGACCTTTTGTTGTTGTTGTTGTTGTTTTGACTGGAATTTTCTGTGCCTCTTGGATTTGAATGCCAGTTTCCTTCCCCAAACTAGGGAAGTTTTTAGTTATATTTGTTGAAATAAAGCTTCTGTCCACTTCTCATGCTCTTCTGGGACTCCTATGATACAAATATTTCACTTTATGCTGTGACTGCGTTCCCTGTCTACTTTTGTGATCTAATAGTTTCTTTCCCTCTTCTTTTCAGCTTCATTATTTTCTTTAATTTTATCTCCTATAACACCTATCTTCTCTGCTTCTTCAATCCTTGTAGTGATTAGATCCAGTCTTTTATCATCTTAGTTTTAACATTTTTTTATATCAGTCTGACTAGGTCTTTTATCTCTGCAGGAAAGGTTTCTCTGCTGTCTTCTATGCTTTTTTCAAGTCCAGCTAGTAGTTTTATAACCATTGATCTAAATTCTTATTCAGGTATATTGCTTATATATGCTTTAAGCAAGTCCCTGGCTGTGATACCTTCCTGACCTTTCTTTTGGGGAGAATTCCTCTATCTTGTCATTTTGGCTAAGTTTGTATCTTTTGCATGTTATGAAAGCTTGTTATGTTTCCTACATCTTGGAGTAATGTTAAATTAAAAGGAGGTCATACACTGTCCAGGGCCTGGCACTTTGTGATGTGTTTCTGGTGTATGTTGCGTGCACTCTGCTGTTGCAGTTGGGCTTTTTCTCCTACTGGCTCATCCTCTGCAGAGTTCCTCCTTGTTTGCAGTGGGGAGTGTTTGGACCTTTATCTAGGTGTGCTTTGACTTCTTTGTTTAAAAAGAGCCTGTAAAAAAAGAATGAATGAAAGAAAAAAGAAAAGAAAAAAAAAAGCTTGATCCAAAAAGAAGAGAAAAGGATAGGGAATGAAAAAAATTAAGGAACTATAAGCCTGATTCCAAAGAAAAAAGAAAAAAAAAAAAAAAGAAAAGGAAAAAAAAAGATGCTTGATCAAAAAAAAGATACAAGAAATAAAAGGAACAAACAAACAAACAAAAAACTATAATTGTAATTGAAAAGAAAAAAGAAAGAAAAAAAGAAAAATAATAAGAGGAAAGAAATACAGCCTTGTTTTATTTGGACTAGAACTGAATGGGATGCTGTGAGGGTTTGTATCACAGTGGACTTGGTGCTTGCTGTCTGTGTTGCTCTTCTGAGGGAGAGGCCTGCTGTAACTGGCTCAGAGTCAATCCTGCCCCAGTAAAAAAAGGACTTGCCAAGCACAGGGGGGTGGGGTTTGATGCAAAGCGCCTTCCACCTCCACTGGGGGCCGCTGTGTTGCTCTCTGATGTCCTACCCTGTTGGAGGTGGGGGGCTGGGTAAAATGACAACACCTCACCCTCTCATCCCTGGACAGTGGATCTCATACTCCCCACTGTTCCAGAAGCCCTCACTTCAGAGGGCTTTTCAAAGCGAGGGCCATCAACAACTTGGCGCCCAGCTCTCCTGCATTTATCTCTGGTGTGGCTGGGATTCAAAATTCCAAATCTTAAAGTAGCTGGTACCACTCAGATCTGCCCCCTCCTCTGTGTTAGAGGTTGCTGCGCTCTGACTAGTGCTTTTTGTTCCAGAGAAACAGTCCCCCGCTTGCTGGGTGTGCAGATTCTATGTTTTGGCAACACAATAAGCTGAGACCAGGTTGTTCAGCTTCTGCAAGTGCCTTTGTTCGCTGCTGCTGAAAGGCCATTTGTGGGTGCCTTCAGGATCTTTTGTCCTTGGAAAGGATATATACCCTCTTCCAAATAAACTCCAGGAAGGGAATGATCTCTCCCTGTGCGGGCCCTGAGATCACTACACCACTTTGTGTGAGCTCTTGGGCCAGAACCTTCCTTTTCTCCAGGAGTGCATGCTACAGCAACTTTCCTGCAAAAGTTGTGCGCTTCCAAAAGCTCAGAGGTACACTCACTGTTTGCAAAAAACCTGCACCACTCAGTTACCCCAGCTCCCCAGTCTGTGGTCTGGAGAGGTTTTCTTCTTGTGCAAACCCAATGCTGCAATCTCTCAACTCCTCTCTCACTCTCTCCCTTTCCTTTTCCTGCCAAAATGGTTCCTTCCTCTCTGCAGCACAACTTTTTCTCCTCCATTTCACTTCTATGCACCTTGCACCCACCACGTTGTCTCTCTCCAACTTGAAGAAATCCTTCTTCAAATTCTCAGATCGATTTCCTGCGTGTTCCAAGTGATCTGACCTCACTACAGCTGTGTTCAAGGGACTAAGAAAACCCTAGGTCCTCCTACTTCTCTGCCATCTTAACACTTCCAGGATCTTGTCGTTCCTATCCTTCCTTTTATTAAAGAGGTATATCATGTTGATTGATTTGGGAATGTTGAACCACCCTTGAAGCCCAGGAATTAATCCTGCATGATTGTGGTGAATGATTTTTTTAAAGATTTTATTTATTTATTTATTTGAGAGAGAGAGAGAGAGAGAGAGAGAGAGAGAGAGAGAGAGAGAGAGAAACAGCATGAGAGGGGAGAGGGTCAGAGGGAGAAGCAGTCCCCCTATGTGGGACTCGATCCCAGGACTCTGGGATCATGACCCGAGCAGAAGGCAGTTGCTTAACCAACTGAGCCACTCAGGCGCCCCAAATGATTTTTTTATTGTACTTTTGGATTCAGTCTGCTAATATTTTATTGAGAATTTTTGTATCCATGTTCATCAGGGATATTAATCTATAGTAATCTCTTATAGTGGTTTTTGTATCATGGTAATGTTGGCCTCAAAGAATGAGTTTGGAAGTTTTCCTTCCATTTCTTTTTTTTTTTTTTTGTAATAGTTTGAAAAGAATACCTATTAACTCTTCTTTAAATGTCTGTTAGAATTCACCTGACATCTGGCCCTGGACTTTGGTTTTTGGGGATATATTTTTTTAAGATTTTATTTATTTATTTGTCAGAGAGAGAGAGTGAGTGCTTGCACAAGCAGGGGGAGTGGCCGAAAGAGGGAGAAGCAGGCAGAGGGAGAAGCAGGCTCCCTGCTGAGCAAGGAGCCCAATGAGGGATTTGATCCCAGGACCCAGGGATCATGACCTGAGCTGAAGGCAGATGCTTAACTGACTGAGCCACCCAGGCATCTCTGGGGTATTTTTTTATTACTGATTCAATTTGTTTGCTGGTTATTGGTCTGTTGAAGTTTTCTCTTTCTTCCTTTTTCAGTTTGGTAGTTTATATGTTTCTAGGAACTTATCTGTTTCTTGCAGGTTGTCCAATTTGACGGCATATAGTTTTCCATAATATTCTCATAATTGTGTTTTTGTGATGTTGGCTATTATTTCTTCTCTATTGTTTGTGATTTTATTTATTTGAGTTCTTTCTCTTTTCTTTTTGATAATTCTGGCTAGGGGTTTATTAATTTTATTAATTTTTCAATGAACCAGCTCCTGGTTTCATTGAACTGTTCTATTGTTTCTTTAGTTTCTATATCATTTATTTCTGCTCGAATCTTTATTATTTTCCTCATTCTGTTGCCTTTAGACTTCATTTGTTGTTATTTTTCTAGTTTATGTAGATGTAAGTTAAGTTGTTTATTTGAGATTTTTCTTGCTTCTTGAGGTAGGTATGTATTGCTATATACTTCCCTCTTAGAACTGCTTTTGCTGTATCCCAAAACGTTTGGACCATTGTGTGCTTATTTTCATTTGTCTCCATGCATTTTTTTAGTTCCTTGATTTCTTTGTTGACCCCTTCATTGTTTTGTAGCATGTTGTTTAACCTCCTTATATTTGGGATTTCTCCTTGTGGTTCATTTCTAGTTTCATTGTGTTATTGTCAGAAGGATGCATGGTATGACTTCAGTGTTCTTTTATTGGTTGAGACCTGTTTTATGATCTAATATGTCATCTATACTGGAGAAAGTTCCATGTGCAATTGAAAGGAATGTGTATTTTGCTGTTTCAGGATGGAATGCTGCGAATATATCTGTTATATTCATGTGGTCCAGTGTATCATTCAAAGCCATTGCTTACTTGTTGATTTTCTGTTTAAATGATCTGTCCATTGGTTTTGAGAAAAAAGATGGTGGAGGAGTAAGGGACCCTATTCCAACTGGTCCCCGGAATTGAGCTGGATATCTACCAGACTGCTCTGAGCACCCACGAAATCAGCCTGAGATGTAAAAAAAAAAAAAATAGATCTGGATCTCTACAAACAGAATATTGCGGGTGGTTGGTTTCAAGGTATGAAGTGGGGAGCTGTGATTCTGTAGGCAGATATCGGAGTATAAACAGCAGCAGGAGGGAGCCTGGTCGTGAGGATCCTACACTGCCGGTGAGCAACAGCCTCACGCGCTGGGGATGGGGCACAGACTCGCAGACCGGTAGTGGCAGGGAAAGGACTTTAGGGCAGCTCCCGGGATGGAAACCCAGAGTGGCGGGGTCACGCATAGGAACTGGGAGTGGCTGGCGGGTTTTGGAGCACAAAGGGCAGAGATGTGCCACGACCTGGAGGCAGGAGCACTGTGGAGGGGCGCAAAACACAGGATGCAACAGTTTATAACAGCACAGACAGAAACGGAGATATTGTGACCTGGAGAGTGCACTGAAGAACAAACTGCGATCTCTCTGCTCTGAGGCACAGGGTTGGAAACGGTCTTTTCTGCTCTGACTCTCAGGAGAGACATGGAAAGTCACCAGGGAAAGCCACCAGAGAACAAAAGCCCCAAAAAACTGGTTCCCACTGAGCCCATCCTCCGCCACAGGGGGACAGGGCAACTCTGCCCAAACAGGGTTGCCTAAGTAACAGCACAGCAGGCCCCTCCCCCAGAAGACAGGCTGGGAAAACAAGAGGCCAGCAACCCTAAGGTCCCTAGAAAACAGGTGCATTTTGCTTGGGTTCTGGTTAATAATTTGGACTCTATACATTCCCTCAACCACCCATCAACAGAATGACTAGGAGAAGGAACCCCCAAAATAGAAAAGACTCAGAGATTATGACTGATGCTGCAGATTTACAAATGGATGCAGATATAACCAAGATGTCGGAGATGGAATTTAGGCTAGCAATTGTGAAGACAATAGCTAGAATGGAGAAATCAGTTAATGGCAACGTAGAGTCTCTAAGGACAGAAATGAAAGTTGAATTGGCAGAACTTAAAAATGCTATCAATGAGATCCAATCTAATTTATTTTTTTTTTCAAATTTTTTTTTATTGTGAGATCCAATCTAATTTAGATAATCTAACAGCTAGGGTAAGTGAGGCAGAAGAATGAATAAGTGACCTGGAAGCCAATTTAATAGATAAAAAGGGAAAGAGGAGGCCAGGGAAAAACAACTCAGAATCCATGAAAATAGAATCAGAGGAATAAGTGACACCATGAAGCATTCCAATGTCAGAATTATTGGAATCCTGAGGGCGTGGAGAAAGAGAGAGGACTAGAAGATGTATTTGAGCAAATCGTAGCTGGGAACTTTCCTAATTTGGGGACTGAAACAAACGTCCGTGTCCTAGAGGCAGAGACGACCCCTCCCAAGATCAAGGAAAACAGGCCAACACCCCGGCATGTAATAGTAAAACTCGCAAGTCTTGGAACCAAGGAAACCATTTTAAGGGCAGTTAGGGGGAAGAGATCCTTACGTACAGAGGGAGGAACATCAGAATAATGTCAGATCTATCCACAGAGAACTGGCAAGACATATTCAGGGTACTAAACGAGAAGAACATACAGCCAAGAACAATTTATCTGGCAAAGCTATCATTTAGAATGGATGGAGAGATGCAGAGCTTCCAAGACTGGCAGAAACTGAAAGAATATGTGACCACTAAGCCGGACCTGCAGGAAATATTAAAGGGGGTTCTATAAAAGGAGAAAGACCCCAAGAGTGATATACAACAGAAATTTACAGGGACAATCTATAAAAACAACGTCTTCACAGGCAACATGATGACAATTAATTCATATTTTTCAATACTCACTCTCAACGTGAATGGCCTAAATGCTTCCATAAAATGGCACAGGGTTGCAGATTGGATAAAAAGACAGGAACCATCCATATGCTGCCTACAAGAGACTCATTTTGAACACAAAGATACATCCAGACTGAAAGTGAAGGGATGGAGATCCATCTTCCATGCCAGTGGACCTCAAAAGAAAGCTGGGGTCGCGATTCCTAGACAAATTAGATTTTAAACTAAAGTCTGTAATTAGAGACACAGAAGGACACTATATCATTCTTAAAGGGTCTATCCAACAAGAAGATCTAACAATTGTAAATATCTATGCCCCCAACATGGGAGCAGCCATCTATATAAGCCAACTGTTAATCAAAATAAAGAGTCATATTGATAACAATAAGTTAATTGTAGGAGACCTCAATACTCCACTCTTGGCAATGGACAGATCATCTAAGCACAAAATCAACAAAGAAACAAGGGCTTTGAATGATACACTGGAGCAGATGGACCTCATAGATATATACAGAACATTCCACCTAAGACAACGGAATACTCATTCTTTCAAGGCACACTCATTCATTTCTCCAGAATAGACCACATACTGGGTCACAAATCAGGTCTCAACCGATCCCAAAAGATTGATATTATTCCCTGCATATTCTCAGACCACAGTGCTTTAAAACTGGAACCCAATGACAAGAAAAAATTTGGAAAAAATTCAAAAACTTGGAAGCTAAAGACCACTCTGCTCAAGAATGTTTGGGTCAACCAAGAAATCAAAGAATAACTTAAACAATTCATGGAAATCAATGAGAACAAAAACACCATGGTCCAAAACTGATGGGATACTGCAAAGGCAGTCCTAAGGGGGAAATACATAGCCATCTAAGCCTCACTCAAAAAAACAGAAAAATCCCGAATTCACCAACTAACTCTACACCTTAAAGAACTAGAGAAAAAGCAACAAACGATGCCTAAGTCGCACATTAGAAGAGAAATAAGTAAGATTAGAGCAGAGATCAATGAATTAGAAACCAGAAACACAGTAGATCAGATCAACAAAACTAGAAGTTGGTTCTTTGAAAGTATTAATTAGATCGATAAACCACTGGCCAGACTTATCAAAAAAAAAAAAAGAGAGAGAAAGGACCCAAATTAATAAAATTATGAATGAAAGGGGAGAGATCATGACTAACACCAAGGAAATAGAAACAATTATTAGAAATTATTATCAACAACTATATGCCAATAAACTGAACAGTCTGGATGAAATGGAGGCCTTCCTGGAAACCTATAAACTGCCAAGACTGAAACAGGAAGAAATTGACGACCTGAATAGGCCAATAACCAGTTACAAGATTGAAGCAGTGATCAAAAACCTCCCAAAAAACAAGAGTCCAGGGCCTGAGGGATTCCATGGGGAACTCTACCAAACATTCAAAGAAGAAATAATACCTATTCTCCTGAAGCTGTTTCCAAAAAATAGAAACAGAAGGAAAGCTTCCAAACTCATTCTATGAGGCCAGCATTACCTAATCCCCAAACCAGGCAAAGACCCCATCAAAAAGAATTTCAGACCGATATCCCTGATGAATATGGATTCCAAAATCCTCAACAAAATCCTAGCTAATAGGATCCCACAATACATTAAAAGGATCATCCACCACAACCAAGTGGGATTTATCCCTGGGATACAAGTGTGGTTCAACATTCTCAAATCAATCAGTGTGATAGAACACATTAATAAGAGGAGGGAGAAGAACCATGTGGTCCTCTCAATTGATGCAGAAAAAGCATTTGACAAAATGCAACATCCTTTCCTGGTTAAAACCTTTCAGAGTATAGGGATAGAGGGAACATTCCTCAAGTTCATAAAATCCATCTATGAAAAACCCACAGCGAATATCATCCTCAGTGGGGAAAAGCTGAAAGCCTTTCCCTTAAGATCAGGAACATGTCAAGGATGCCCACTCTCACCACTATTGTTCAACATAGTACTAGAAGTCCTAGCAACAGCAAATAGAAAACAAAAAGAAATAAAAGGTATTCAAATTGGCAAAGAAGAAGTCAAACTCTCTCTTCACAGATGACATGATACTCTATGTGGAAAACCCAAAAGACTCCACCCCCAAATTACTAGAACTCATATAGCAATTCAGTAATGTGGCAGGATACAAAATACAAAAACAGAAATCAGTTGCTTTCTTATACACTAACAATGCAACTATAGAAAGAGAAATTAGAGAAATGTTTCCATTTACAATAGTACCAAAAATCATAAGATACCTTGGAGTAAACCTAACCAAAGAGGTAAAGGATCTGTATTCTAGGAAATACAGAACACTCATGAAAGAAATTGAAGAAGACACAAAAAGATTGAAAAACATTCCATGCTCATGGATCCGAAGAATAAACATTGTTAAAATGTCAGGGCGCCTGGGTGGCTCAGATGGTTGAGCGTCTGCCTTCAGCTCAGGTCATGATCCCAGGGTCCTGGGATCGAGTCCCGCATCAGGCTCCCTGCTCCTTGGGAACCTGCTTCTCCCTCTGCCTCTCTCTTTCTCTCTCTCTCTGTCTTTCATGAATAAATAAATAAAATCTTTTCAAAAAATTGTTAAAATGTCTTTGCTACCCAGAGCAATCTATACCTTCAATGCCATCCCGATCAAAATTCCAATGACATTTTTCAAAGTGCTGGGACAAACAATCCTAAAAATTGTATGGAATCAGAAAAGACCCCGAATCGCCAAGGAAGTGTTGAAAAAGAAAAACAAAGCTGGGGGCATCACGTTGCCCGATTTCAAGCTATATTACAAAGCTGTGATCACCCAGACAGCATGGTACTGGCACAAAAACAGACATATAGACCAATGGAACAGAATAGAGAACCCAGATATGGACCCTCAACTCTATGGTCAAGTAATCTTTGACAAAGCAGGAAGAAACATGCATTGGAAAAAAGACAGATTCTTCATTGAATGGTGCTGGGAAAATTGGACAGCTATATACAGAAGATTGAAGCTGGACCATTCTCTTACACCATACTCAAAGATAAACTCAAAATGGATGAAAGACCTCAGTGTGAGACAGGAATCCATCAAAATTGTAGAGGAGAACAGTAGAGGAGACATAGGCAGTAACCTCTTCAACAACGACCACAGCAACTTCTTTCAAGACACTTCCCCAAAGGCAAGGAAAACAAAAGCAAAAATGAAGTTTTGGGACTTCATCAAGATAAAATCTTCTGCACAACAAAGGAAACAGTCAGCAATACAAAGAGGCAACCCATGAAATGGGAGAAGATTTTTGCAAATGACACTAAAAAGGACATATCCAAGATCTATAAAGAACTTCTCAAACCCAACTCCCCAAAAACAAATAAGTCAAAAAATGGGCAGAAGACATGAAAAAACACTTCTCTGAAGAAGACATACAAATGGCTAACAGACACATGAAAAAATGTTCATCATCATTAGCCCTCAGGGAAATTCAAATCGAAACCACATTGAGATACCACCTTACACCAGTTAGAATGGTAAAAATTGACACGGCAAGAAACAACAAATGTTGGCGAGGTTGTGGAGAAAGGGGAACCCTCTTACACTGTTGATGGGAATGCAAGTTGGTACAGCCAATTTGGAAAACAGTGTGGAGGTTCCTCAAAAATTTAAAAATAGAGCCACCCTATGACCCAGCAATTGCACTCCTGGGTATTTACCCTAAGGACATATATGTAGTGAAAAGAAGGGCCATGTTCACCCCAATGTTCATAGCAGCAATGTCTACAATAGCCAAACTGTGGAAAGAGTCGAGATGCCCTTCAACAGATGAATGGATAAAGAAGATGTGGTCCATATATACAATGGAATATTACTCAGCCATCAGAACGGTTGAATACCCAACTTTTACATCAGCATGGATGGGACTGGAGGAGATTATAAGTGAAATAAGTCAAGCAGATAAAGTCATTTATCATATGGTTTCACTTATTTGTGGAACATAAGGAATAGCATGGAGGACATTAGGAGAAGGAAGGGAAAAACGAAGAGGGGGGAATCAGAGGGAGATATGAACCATAAGAGACTATGGACTCTGAGAAACAAACAGGGTTTTAGAGGGGAGGGGGGATTGGTTAGCCCGGTGATGGGTATTAAGAAGGGCATGTACTGCATGGAGCACTGGGTGTTATACGAAAACAATGGATTGTGGGTCACCACATCAAAAACTAATGATGTATTGTGTAGTGACATAACATAATAAAATTTAAAAAAAGAAAAAAATTTAAAAAAAGAACTTACCATGTATAAGATACCTTAAAAAAAAATCTGAAAAGAAAAGAAGATCTGTCCATTGATGTAAGTGGTGTGTTAACATCCCTTTCTATTATTGTAATACAATTAATGAGTTCCTTTATGTTTGTTATTAATTATTTTATATATTAAGGTGCTTCCATGTTGGGTACATAAATATTTGTAATTGTTATATGTTCTTGTTGGATTGTCCCCTTTATGATTATATAGTGTCCTTTTTTGTCCCTTGTTACAGTCTTTGTTTAAATGTTTACCTTGTCTGATATAAGTATTAGTGCTCTGGCTTTTTTTTTAAAGATTTTATTTTTATTTTATTTTTATTTTATTATTTGAGGGAAAGAGAGCGAGTGTGAGCACGAGCAGGGGGAGGGACAGAGGGTCAAGCAGACTCTTAGCTGAGCCAGTAGCCTGATGTGGGACTCGATCCCAGGACCTTGAGATCATGACCTGAACCGAAGGCAGATGCTTAACAAACTGAGCCACCCAGGCACCCCTACTCTGGCTTTCTTTTGACTTCCATTTGCATGGTAGATGTTTTCTCATCCCCTCAGCTTCAATCTTCAGTTGTCTTTAGGTCTAAAATGAGGCTCTTGTAGGCAGCATATAAATGGTCTTGCTTTTTATCCATTCTGATACGCTATGTCTTTTGATTGGATCATTTGGTTTGCATTCAGAGTAATTATTGATAGCTATGTATTTATTGCCATTCTATTACTTGTTTTGCCATTGTTTCTGGAGATTTTCTGCAATCCTTTCTTCTGTTTGTCACTTTTTTCTCTCTCATTTGTACTCAATGAGTCCTCTTTAATATATCCTGCAGGGTGGTGTTGTGGTCACGAATTCCTTTAGCTGTTTTTGTTTTGTTTTGTTTTGTTTTTTCTTTTTTGTCTGGGAAATTCTTTCTCTCTCCTATTCTGAATGATAGCCTTGGCGGGTAGAGTATTCTTGACTGTAGGTTTTTCACAGTTAGCCCTTTGAATATATCATGCCACTTTCTTCTGCCTTGCTGTATTTCTGTTGAGAAATCTCCAGCTAGCCTTATGTGTCTTCCACTGTAAGATAAGTACTTCTTTTATTTTTTTTTTTTTGCTGGTTTTAAGATTTTTTTTCTTTATCACTATATTTTGCAAATTTAACAATTATATGTCTTGGTGTTGGCCTGCTTTTGTTGATTTTAATGGGCGCTCTCTGTGCCTCTTGGATCTGGATGTCTGTTTCTTTCCCCATATTAGGGAAGTTTTCAGGTATTATTTCTTTAAGTAAATTTTCTGCCCCCTTTCCTCTTCTTCTGGGACTCCTATTACAGTTGATGGAGTCCCTGAGTTTCCTAAGTCTATTCTCATGTTGCATATTTTTTTCTCTTTTGTTCAGTTTCGTTGTTTTGTATCATTTTGTCTTCTAGGTCACTGATTCCTTCTTCTGTTTCATCCAGCCTGCTGTTTATTGTATCAAGTTTGTGTTTCTAATCTCATCTATTGCACACTGTGATTGATTCTTTTTTTATATTTATTTTTTAAACATTTTATTTATGTATTTGAGACAGAGAGAGAGAACACACAAGCAGGGGGAAGGGGCAGAGGGAGAGGGACAAACAGACTGTGCTGAGCACAGAGCCCAACATGGGGGTCAATGCCAGGACCCTGGGATCACGATCTGAGCCAAATGCAGATGCTTCATCCAACTGAGCCACCCAGGCACCTGACTGATTCTTTTTTAATTCTTTTATCTCTGTCATAAGCCTCTCCCCCTGATGTCTTTTAATCTTTTCTCAAAACCCAGTGAGCATCTTTATGACTGTTGCTTTAAATTCTCCATCAAGCATGTTACTTATATCTATTTTGCTTAGATCTCTGTCTGTGGCCTTATCTTCTTTCATTTGGGATAAATTCCTCCATCTTTGCATTTTGTCTCAGGCTCTGTCTTCTTTTGTGTGTAATGAAATCCAGTTATGTCTCCTGCTCCTGAAAGTCCTGGCCTTTTGAAGAAGAGATCATGTAGTAGATCCAGGGCTTGGCAATTCAAGGAGTATCTCTGGTGTGTGTTGTGTGTTTTCTGCTACTGTTTCGATGCTCTCTCCTTCAGGCCAGTCATGTGGCCCAGTCATGTCACCTTGCCTGCTGTGGGTAGTGTTTGGTCCCTGGCCTGAATGTAGTGAGTTTTAACTCACTGTGCTCTGGTGTGTTTGTGAAATGTAACTTGTCATTACCTCCACTGGAACTGAGGACCTGTAGAACTCTGGTTGGGAGACTTGATGTAGCAGGGTTTTGTGCTGTTCTTGTGGGGGAGGAGCCTGCTTAACTGTGACTGAAGCAAGCTTGACTGAGAAGGACAGTCCCACCAGAACATAGTGGTGTGAGACCTCTTATATGCCCATTAGGCAACCAGTGTCAGCACTGTGCTACTTCCTGCAGGTGGCTCTGTTTTTATGCTGAAGGATGGGGGAGGAAAATGGTACCAGCCCACTCCTTTGTTCCTGGAGAGGTGTCTCTGTAAATGCTGCTTCTCAGAGACATGCTCCAAGAATAGTGAATCATCTCCCCACTGTGTGCCCCAGGTGCTCTCAATATTGATGTTTCCACACTGTCTGCCCCTATGTTGTCTGATTTCTCTTCAGGAGCAGCACAGTGCCCTCTGGGCTCTATTCTAGGCAAGCCAGTTGACCTTTCAAACTCCTGGCTTTAAGCCCTTCTGGTTGCAAGAAGTCACAAAATTAATCCCTCTCATTTTCCAAGCCAGTCACTGTGGGGAAATGTTATCCCTGTGCATTCCCCTGAGTGTTCTTCCCTCTCTTGTTCTTCTCCAAGACCACAGCTCCCTCCTCTCTGCAGCACCCACAGTCCTCTTCTCCCTAAACCACACCTCTGCACCTCTTACCTTCTTCAATGTGGACTCTTCTCTCCCTTTAGTTGTGGAGTTTGTTCTCATTCTTTAGGTCTATTTCTTGGGTTTTTAGGATCATTTGGCAGTTATGTAGTTGTATTCATGGGACAAAGCAAGCTTAGGGTCCCCCTCTCTCTGCCACCATCTTCCTTTTAGTCAAGATGTATCTGAAGACATACCAATTTTAATTAAACCAAAAAAATTAAAGAAGCTTTCATTTACTAAATATTTATCCTAGATCCCTTGAACTTGAAAACCATTTGGTTTAAGTTTTATATTTTTGAGTGTTTCACAATACTTGATTTGATAAGTCCCCGTTTTTTTTAAGACGACTAAACAGAGCCATTTTACAAATTATTTTGGCAATATCATTTAGAGGTAGAAAAATATAACACATTTACAACATACATACATACATAGACGTACATATACAGACAGATACAAACAGAGATCTTTTAGCTTTTGTATTAGAATTTATCCATGAGGGAGATTTAATAATGTAGTACTCAGTAGTTTATAAAATAAGTGTTGGATACAAACTATGCTTCTGTAAGTTGAAACAAATTGAGGTTATCTTCTCAGATGGCTAAAACTTTTTATTAATATTTGTGGAGAAGACACTTAAGATTTTTAATTCATTTAATTTCCAAATAGCTTTTTCCCTTTTTTTCTGATAAGAATTACTTCCCTGTGGTTTGGATTTCAAAGGGATGGCTGAGCTAGAAGTCCCTAGAGAAAAACAGCTAGAACATTTAGAACTCAGAGGAAAAGGGGAAAAAAATCAAGTTCTCAAAGAAGGGCTTTTGTTTCCTAAATCCAGATATATGACCCAGTGGAGGCAAAAGACTTCCTCATAGAGGGTGCAAAGGATACCACCCTCCCAAAATCCAGAACCACTACCAATATAACTAAAAGAAAGACTTAGGTAATTCCCCTAAGGGCTGGCAATAATTGGTAGGACTCTAGCTGCAATGGAGTTCAACCATTTTTGTCCAGCCATATTGAGCCAGAAATGGGTTGCCACTCTCATCTTTATCCAGCCGTATTTTGGGGCTCCCAACCTGATGGTTGGCAAGCCATGTTCTCAGCACACACAAGTGGTCACTAGAAGACAAAGGATCAATAACCAATCGCTCTGGATTGTTAAGGAAGGAATTACATTAAATTTTACCTTTCTCGACTTTCATTGAGCAGTTTGGGACAGCTGACTTTGGTAAGAATTCTCAGAACCTTGGCTGGCTTCTCCCACTTTTCCCAGGATTTCATTTGTAGTCTCTGTAGTAAGTGGAGTTTAAAGTAGAGAGAGTGTAGCTCTGTTGTCTACCAGAATCTGGCAAGATTTCCCATCAATTTTAATTTTAGTTTCCCCTTGGCTGTTTAAGGGAATAACTGGTAAAAAAATTACAGAAGAATCCCTTGGAGTCCCATAAGTCCTCAGATGGGCCTATATGGGGGCCCACCTCATAGGGTACTGTAAGTGTACCCTCTGTAAGGCCACTAAGTTACTGGACTTTTGTTTACAGTTTACACTCCATTCAGAGTGGAATGACAACTCAGACACAGGATTAGTAGAATGAGTACTCAAATGAAGGATAGAGGGGAAGAGTAGGAGTTACATCAGTCTTATAGTTTTTGTTTTGGGTACCTCTTGTATCTTTAATTCTTCATTAGCCTTTTGCAACGAATCTTTCAATGAAACTATTTTGGAATTTTGAAAGCTTTGAAGGCTCATGCATGTCAATTAAAATAGCTATTGAACATTATATCAAAAACTAATGCTGTACTATATGTTAGCTAATTGCATTTAAATAAAAAATAAAATAGCTATCCCATTCTGTTTATTTAACTTAACAGTTCTTAACAATCTTATCTAATTGGAACATTCTCATAATGGCTATTGTAATTCTAGGTTGTCTTTAGTTAAGATTGGTTTATGCATGTGAGGAGAGATCAGAAATTTTTTTTTAACATATAGCCAGTGGAGTTCCTAAAAGTGGGGTCACCCTTACAAGCATTTAATGACTAGGACTCCATTTTTGGAGTTTTCCTAAGAGCAAAGAAAAAAATCCTAGATAGCCTAAGACATGTGCTTAGGGTTTGAACTTGATTTTGTTTGACAGTGTGATTTTCATGGGATAATTCTTTTTCCTGGTGGATAGTCTGCCCTATTTGTCCAACGTGTGACCAGGTGTCCCTTTTTGCATGGAATTTTCTTGTGGGTGTTGAGCAACATACTGTGAAATTTGATCATCTGTGACCATCTTATTCTTACATGAGAGTTTTGTGCTTCAGAGACAATTGTCTCTCATATAAAGGTCGTGAGCACTCAAGCAGCATTTAGGTGCTCAAACTATGCCCACCGATTTTACTTTTAGGTTTGCTCTCAGGAAAAAATACACAAGTTTAAATCTAAATTAAGGCATTCTAAGTCAGAAACCAAGCACATTCTAATTCGGAAGCTAAGTGCATTCTAATTCAGCAAGTGAACACATTCTAATTCAGAAACCAAATGAGTATCACGAGAAGGACAATTTGTCCTTTCCAAATCTTGAATAAAGTCAGAGAGCTCAACCAAAAGGAGAGAGCTCAAAATCTAAGAGGAGTCTCACCATGCCAGAAGCAGAAGGCTACTCACATAATCCTTGAGCACAAGGGCTCACTGCAGGAACCTCACTCAGTTCCAAGGATCATCATCACTCCAGGGGTCATATCCTTCTGATCCTGTTTCTGACACCATGAATGTCTAATACCAGGTAAACACAGTCAAGTTCAAATTACCAGAAATGAGCTCAAGGACAGCAGAGGGTTTGCAATTTGGGAAATGCATGCTGTAGCAAGCTATAGATAAGTATGTTGAGGGTTTTGTGCAGGCTGTATTTATGGGCAAGGAGTGCAAAAAATAGGAGTAAGTTCAACCAGAGTCCTGGCAGTAAGTTCACTGGCTTGAGGATTGGGAGAGATTTTTGGGGGATATTCACTGGTCAGGAGATAAATCTTGGTCTTCTATAAATTAAGCATTTAAGGGAAATTAGTATATTAGTTCTTAAGTTCCATTTTTCTGAAGGCACATGCATGAGATCTTTCTTTTCATATCCTCTAGTTCCATTTTAGATTACAATCCTTTCACAAGAGTAATTTATTCTTTGAGTACTTTTTCAGCCCCATATTATAATTCTCTCCTTTTGGGACTCCAGTCACATAAGTGTTAGATATTTTGTTATAATTCTTCATATCTCTGAGGCTCTATAATTTTTGTTATTTATTTTCTCTGTTTAGATTGAGCAATTTCTAATGTTCTATTGTCCAGATTTTATTTCCCTCTTCCCTCTTTAATCTGCAATTGATCCAATCCAGTGAGCTTTTTATTTCAATTATTTTTCAGTTCTAAGATTTCCATTTGATTATCTTTATATCTTCTATTTCTTTCCTGAGATCTTTATTTCTTTGATGAGACTATTTCCACTTGTTTCAAGTGTCTTCATAATTGTTTATGAAGCATTTCTACGTATCTGCTTTAAAATATTTGTCAGATTATTCTCATTTCTCTGTCTTCTTGCTATTGTTATCTATTAGTTATCTTTTTTAATTCTGGTTGATAATTTCCTGGTCTTGTTATGATGAATGATTTTCAATTTTAATCTTGTCATTTTTGCATTATGGTATGAGAATTTGGATCTTAGTTAAACCTCCTGTTTTAACTTTTTTTGACGCTGCTCTACCAGATAAGTGGGGGAACTATCTCATTATATTTATGTGGAGGTAGAAGTACAGGTTCCACTCTCAGCTTCTGCTGACACCAAATGGGGAGTTGTTTTCATTATTGCTGGGCAAAAGTGAGGAGTTCTGGCTCCCTACATGGTTTCTAGTGACAAGGTGGTGGAGGGATGGGGTTTGTTACTGGATGTATGGTGAGTGAAATAAGTCAATCAGAGAAAGACATGTATCATATGACCTCACTGATATGAGGAATTCTTAATCTCAGGAACAAACTGAGGGTTGCTGGAGTGGTCGGGGGTGGGAGGGATGGGGTGGCTGGGTGATAGACACTGGGGAAGATATGTGCTACGGTGAGCGCTGTGAATTGTGTAAGACTGTTGAATCACAGATCTGTACTTCTGAAACAAATAACGCAACATATTTTAAGAAAAAAGAAAAAGAAGATAGCAGGAGAGGAAGAATGAAGGGGAGTAAGTCAGAGGGGGAGACGAACCAGGAGAGATGATGGACTCTGAAAAACAAACTGAGGTTTCTAGAGAGGAGGAGGGTAGGGGGATGGGTTAGCCTGGTGATGGGTATTAAAGAGGGCACCAAAACAAATTATGTAATATATGGTGATTAACATAACAATAAAAAATTAAAAAAAAGAGCTGTTTGAAAAAAAAAAGTTCTGCTCCCTATTTGGCCTTCTCTGATGCCAAATTGATAGGACTGTTAGGGCTTCTGGTTACAGCCTTGCAAGAGTGGAAGTCTAGGCTACTCCCTTGGTCTTTGCTTGAAAGTGTTGGAGTGGTCCCATAGTATTATGTGTGGTGTTTGACTGGACTAAAGCTGTTGTTTTTAAAACGTATTATTGTCTTGCTAGGGTATCCCTTCCTTGTCCTTCGTTTAGAGAGAACAGGATTTTGTCAGGGGGTTTATTGGCTGTATGCATTGGCATTTCTGAAACGCTCCTTTTTCAGATCAAGTTTGAGATATATGAGGCCAAATGAAAACCCAGGGAACTCACTGCCATATTGTCCTTCACCTCCCAAGGTCCCTAGCTATTCTGCCTTCTTCTCTTCACCTTTCAGTGTCTTCTTATGTTTGTTTCATATATAATATTCAGGATATTTTGTTATACTGAATAGGAGAAATAGGAAAAAATGTATTATACACCCAGAAGCAGAAAATATAGCACAAG
The DNA here is from genome assembly GCF_003265705.2 of Callorhinus ursinus. Lineage (NCBI taxonomy): Eukaryota > Metazoa > Chordata > Mammalia > Carnivora > Otariidae > Callorhinus > Callorhinus ursinus. The sequence continues at coordinate 1,291,204 of NW_027397128.1, forward strand.
ATTTAAAAATCCATTCTATCCCTGAGAGGGAGTTAAGATGGTGGAGGAGTACGGGACCCTAAGTTTGGTCCCTCAAATACAGCTAGATAGTTATCAAATGATTCTGAACATTTGAGAAATCAGAGATCTGAGAAAAGAAATGCTGCAACTGTACAAGTATAAAAGCGACCATTTTTTGGAAGGTAGGAGGTGCGGAGACTTGAATCTGGGGTGATATAACTGAGGATACAGCAGAGGGAAGGGAGCCTGCTTAAGGAGGCTACCACAAAGTATTATAAGCAATGGAACATAAAATCAGAACTTTTAGAAGTCTGCTACTGTGGGGTACGTCCCTGGCTTAAAGGTGCTCGGATGGTGAAGTGGAGTGGAATTCTAAGTGTGACCGCATGGTCTGAAGATCTCTGGGGTCCCAAGAAGAACGGGGTTACCTGAGTGCAGCAGAGTTCCCAGACACAAGCATGGGGAAGCTGGCTGAAAACAGTCTAGGTGACAGCTTTCAGCTCTTTGTTGCCATAAACTGCAAACCGCTGCATGTTGCATGACTGCTTTCCTGGCAGGGGTCCAGCCAAAGGCAAAAGCAAGGCGAGACCCCCCCACCTCAGGGAGGAACACTGCACATCTGTGTCATAGGAATCCAGAAAATTTGGAGTTTTGAAATTCAGTCGCATGCCTGAGATAAAAACGCTTGGTCACAGGTTAGGTGAACCATTTTGACAGAAACTCAGGAACACAAGAATGATTGACTGCTTTTTTATGAGGGCTCACCAAAGAGTGGGGGGCAGGAACATTCAACTCCTGGGCTAGGGAGTGGGGCGCCACCATATTGATCCCACCCATTGGTGCTGAAAACTTTCAGGTAGCAAAACAGCACTAAATAGTAGAATCCTGAACCACATACACCAAGCCCTGGTGTATTTCCATTTCCACTAGGGCAAGTGCACCTGAGAATTAGCACAATAGCCTCCTTCCCCCAGAAGGCCGACATGAGTAACTGGCTTGCACCAAGTTTACTGATCATAGAGGGCTGCAAAACTTCAGCTCTTGTGGAAAACAAGATACGGCATTCATTGTTTGTTTGTTTTTTATTCTTTAGGCTTTCAGTATTATTTTAAGTTATTTTCTTATTTTTCTTATTTTTTCAATTCTTTTTGTATTCTTTTTAAATTTTTATATATGTGTTAAATATATGTGTTGTATATATATATATATTTTTTTCCTCTCATTGTATTTTATTTTTGTATATATATGTTTTTCTTTCTTTCTTATTTTAGGATCTAGTTTCTTGTAACAAGTAGACCAAAACATACCCAGGCTCAAGTTCTCTGTTTTGTTCTGTTTCTTGTTTGTTTTTTTCTTGTTTCATTTTCTGGTTTGTTTTGTTTTGTTTTTCTGTTGTTATTTTGTTGTTGTTTCTTTTTTCATTCTTTTTCTATTCTATTTTGGACAAAATGACCAGATGGAGAAATTCACCCCAAAAGAAAGAACAGGAGGTAGTACTCACTGCCAGGGATTTAATCAACACAAATAAAAGTAAGATGTCTGAACTAGAATTTAAAACAATAATTATAAAGATACTAGCTGGGCTTGAAAAAAGTATAGAAAACACTAGAGAATCCCTGAGTGTAGAAATAAAAGAACTAAAATCTAGTCAGGCCAAAATTCAAAATGCTATTACTGAGATGCAGTCCCAAATGGAGGCTATAAAATTGAGGACAAACAAGGCATGAGAGTAAGTCAGTGATATAGAATATAAAATGATGGAAAATAAGGAAATTGAAAAGAGGAGAGAAAGAAAACTACTGGATCATGAAGGGAGACTTCAAGAACTCAGCAATTCCTTAAAGTGAAATGCTATCCGGATAATAGGGGTTCCAAAGGATGACGAGTGGGAGAGAGGGGCAGAAGGTTTATTGGAACAAATTGTAGCTTCCCTTTTCTGGGGAAGGAAACAGGCATTCAAATCCAGGAGGCACAGAGAACCCCTCTCAAGGTCAAAACCTTGCCATAAAATAGTGAAACTTACAGATTTTAAAGATAAAGAGAAAATCTTGAAAGCAGCTTGGGACAAGAGTTCCTTAACCTACAAGGGTAAACATGTAAGGCTGGCAGCAGACCTGTCCACAGAGACCTGACAGACTAGAAAGGACTGGCATGATATATTCAAAGTGCTAAATGGGAAAAATATGGAGCCAACAATACTTTATCCAGCAAGGCTGTCATTCAGAATAGAAAGAGAGATAAACAGTTTCCAGGACAAAGAAAAAGTATTGGAATTTGTGAACACTACACCAGTGTTGCAAGAAATATTAAAGGGGATCCTTTGAGCAGAGAGCCCAAAAGTAATAAAGACCAGAAAGGAACAGAGACAATCATCAGGAACAGCGACTTTACAAGTAATACAATGTCACTAAATTAATATTTTTCAATAATTACTCTGAATATAAGTGGAGTAAATGCTCCAATCAAATACATAGGGTATCAGAATGTATTTAAAAAAATGACTCATTGATATGCGGTTTATAAGAGACTCATTTTAGAGCCGAAGACACCTCCAGATTGAAAATGAGGGGCAGAGAACAATTTATCATGCCAATAGACATCAAAAGAAAGCTGCAGTAGCCATCTGTATATCAGACAAACTAGATTTTAAACCAAGGGCTGTTATGAGAGATGAAGAAGGACACTATATCATAAAAAAGGAGTCTATCCAAAAAGAAGATTTAACATTTTAAATATTTATGCCCCCAGCTTAGGAACAGCAAAATATATAAATCAATTAACAAAATTAAAGAAACTCATTGATAATACAATAATAGCAGGGGACTTTAACACACCACTCTCATCAAGGGACAGATGACCAAAGCAGAAGATCAACAAGGGAACTAGGGCTTTCATTGACACACTGGACCAGATGGACTTAACAAATATATTCAGAGCATTTCATCCTAAAACAGCAGAATACACATCTTTCTTGAGTGCACATGAGGCATTCTCCAGAATAGGTCATATATTTTGTCACAAATCAGGTCTTCACCAGTACAAAAAGACTATTATACCATACATATTTTCAGGCCACAATGCTATAAAACTTGAAGTTAACCACAAGAAAAATTTGGAAGGACAACAAATATATGGAGAGTAAATTACATTCTATTAAAGAATGAATGCATCAACCAGAAAATTAAGGAAGAATTAAAAAATATATGGAAGCAAATGAAAATGAAAATACAGCAGTTCAAAACTTTTGGGATGCAGCAAAGGTAGTCCTAAGAGGGAAGTATATAGCAATAATGTCCTTCCTCAAGAAACAAGAAAAGTCTGAAATACACAACCTAACCTTACACCAAAAGGAGCTGGAAAAAAGAACAGCAAATGGAGCCTAAATCCACCAGAAGAAGAGAAATAATAATTAGAGCAGAAATCAATGATATAGAAATTAAAAAAATAAAACAGTAGAATAGATCAATGAAACTAGGAGCAGGTAAATATACCCCTAGCCAGATTTATCAAAAAGAAAAGAGAAAGGATCCAAGTAAATAAAAGCATGAATGAAAGAAAAGAGATCACAACCAAGAGCAAAGAAATATAAATAATTCTAAGAGAATATTATGAGCAATTATTTGCCAACAAATTAGGCAATCTGGAAGAAATGGATGCATTCCTAGAAACATATAAACTACCAAAACTGAAACAGGAAGAAATAGAAAACCTGAACACACCCATCACCAGCAAAGAAATTGAATCAGCAATCAAAAATCTCCCCACAAATAAGAGTTCAGGGCTGGATGGCTCCCCAAGGGATTTCTACCAAACATTTAAAGAAGAATTAATGCCTATTCTTATGAAAGAGTTTCAAAAAATAGAAAGGGAAGGAAAACTTTCAAATTCATTCCATGAGGCCAGCATTACCTTGAACCCAAAACCAAACACCCCACTAAAAAGGTGAATTACAGACCAATATCCCTGATGAACATGGATGTAAATATTCTCACCAAGATACTACCTAATAGGATCCAACAGTGCATTCATGGTATTATTCACCGTGACCAAGTGGGATTTATTCCTGGGCTGCAAGGCTGGTTCAACATCCACAAATCAACCAATGTATATCATACCACACTAAAAAAAAAAAAAAAGGACAAGAACCATATGATCTTCTCAATAGATGCAGAAAAAGCATTTGACAAAATACAGCATACTTTCTTGGTAAAAATCTCCACTGTGTAAGGATAGAGGGAACATACTTCAATATCATTAGAGCTATATAGGCAAAACCCATTGCAATTATCATCCTCTACCTGGAAAAACTGAGAGCTTTTCCCCTAAGTAAGGTCAGGAACATGACAGGGATGTCTACTCTCTACACTGTTGTTCAACATAGTACTGGAAGTTCTAGCTTCAGAAATCAGACAACAAAAGAAATAAAAGACATCCAAGTTGGCAAGGAAGTCAAACTTTCATTCTTCATAGATGACATGATATCCTATGTAGAAAACCTGAAAGACTCCACCCAAATATTGCTAGAACTGATGCAGGAATTTAGGAAAGTGTCAGGATATAAAATCAATGCACAGAAGTCAGTTGTAGTTCTATACCCAAACAGTAAGGCAGAAGAAAATCAAGGAATTGATCCAATTTGCAATTGCACCAAAACCCAAAGATACTTAAGAATAAACCTAACCAAAGAGGTAAAGGATCTGTACTCTGAAAACTATAGAACACTTATGAAGGAAATTGAAGAAGGCACAAAGAAATGGAAAAGCATTCCATGTTCATGGATTGGAAGAACAAATATTGTTAAAATATATATGCTACTCAAAGCAATCTACACATTCAATGCAATCCCTATCAAAATACCACCAGCATTTTTCACAGAGCTGGAACAAAAAACTTTTCTTTAAAGATTCTATTTATTTATTTATTTGAGGTAATTCATACTTTATTTGTTATAGTCACATAATTCTTTTTTAAAAGATTTATAATTTATTTGAGAGAGGGAGATGGTGCATGAACAGTGGGAGGGGCAGAGGGAGAAAATCTTAAGCACACTCCTCACTGAGAGTGGAGTCCAATGCAGGGCTCAATCTCACAACCCTGGGATCATGACCTGAGCCAAAATCAAGAGTCAGACACTCAACTGACTGAGCCACCCAGGTGCCCCTATTGTCACATAATTCTTAGAAGTGTTTTATAAATATGTTGCAACAGACTGGATTATCCCCAGATACTTGTTTTGGGCAAATACTAGATAGATATTTTATATCTCAATAAAATACACTAAAAAATGATTGTGAAAGATAATTTAGTTCATCGCAAAATTGACTTTGAGGTTGTGTAGGCCAAAGTGCTGGAATATTGTGAATACAGTTTGTCTTTGGCATCCATTATTCAGTGCTCTTTTTCTTTCTTTTTTTTTAAGATTTTATTTATTTACTTGACAGAGAAAGACATAGCGCAAGAGGGAGCACAAACAGGGGGAGTGAGAAAGGGAGAAGCAGGCTTCCTGTGGAGAGGGGAGCACGATGCGGGGTTCGATCCCAGGATCCTGGGATCATGACCCGAGCTGAAGGCAAACCTTAATGACTGAGCCACCCAGGCACCCCTTGTGCTCTTTTTCTTTTCCTTGGTGTCTCCCACTCTCATTTTTCTTTCTTTTTTTCTGTTCCCACTAGTTCATGCTTATGTGTTAACTGTTTAACAAAAACTTTAGTTGTTTGGGGGTTTAAAGTGTGCTTTGTTTTCTATGTATCAGGGCTTGTGGAGCAACGAATACCAACCCCATTGCCCCCTTCTTTCCTACAATCCATCCCTGCCTCAGAGCCCCCAGTTTTCCAGGCTCAAGGGCCTGAAGCTTTGAGGAGTGACACAGCCAAGTGTTTCCTATGAGACATCTGTCTTGGTTTCACCAGGCCCACATGAGCTCCAGTAATTTGAGAAAGCAACTGCTTTCCTAAGCAACAGCTGGGCTGTATCCTAGCATGGCCTCTGCCTCTAAGAATGTTTGAACTTAAGTTAATTGAATTTTCTGTGCCCAGATTTCATTGTCAGTAGACAAAATGAGGAGAAGAAAAACATTTGACTAGCTCTTGATGTTATAAGAATAAAGTGATATAGTGGGTAGTTATTTAACATTCCTTTAGAATAAAAGCTCTTGAAAAATATGTCATAAGGTATTATGACATGGTCATCCCTAGTAACTACCCTTCTATAATGCTATTTATAATAATTTTCAGGTCTTAAGATTAACACCACTTAAGAAATATGTCATACATTTTCCAAGTAAAAGTAAATAGCCAGTGAACACATAGAATTCCTTAAGCACACGAGTTCATTAAAATCCATGGATATAAAAGGCTAAATATCTATGAAGGCATTTTTTCATTTGAAACCCCAATGTCATGTATTTTTGTGTTTCCCACTACATCTAATTAGTTAAGAAATCTTTTGAATTCTTCACTTTAAGTGCCATATCTGTTTTCTATTCCTTTCCCATTGCCACAGTTCTTTCTATAGGTCTTCATTATTTCCTCCCTTGACTGTGGCTACTGAGTAAAAGGGTGAAAGGAATCTTCAAGGAAATTTCATCATAAGGCAGTATGGACATTACAGATTTAGGGCTATAAATGAATTTTTTTAGATTTTATTTATTATTATTTTCTTTATTATTATGTTATGTTAATCACCATACATTACATCATTAGTTTTTGATGTAGTGTTCCATGATTCATTGTTTGTGTATTAACACCCAGTGCTCCATGCAGAACGTGCCCTCTTTAATACCCATCACCAGGCTAACCCATCCCCCCACCTCCCTCCCATCTAGAACCCTCAGTTTGTTTCTCATAGTCCATAGTCTCTCATGGTTCGTCTCCCCCTCCAATTTCCCCCCTTCATTCTTCCCCTCCTGCTATCTTTTTTTTTAAACATATAATGTATTATTTGTTTCAGAGGTACAGGTCTGTGATTCAACAGTCTTACGCAATTCACAACGCTATAAATGAATTTTTTAACACTTAAATAAAATGATTTAAGTGGGCCTTCACATTTACTGAGAAAAAGACTGAATATTTATTTTTAAAAATGTAATTGGTAGCTATAAAACTATTCAAGCTTTTCTGTTTTTAAGATCCAAAGCCATTTGTCTCATCTACCTTGTTTTCCCTGTCTTTGAGGTTGAAACTTTCCTGGCTTTTCTTTTCCATTGAAACCTGTCACTCCTTTTTTTTTAATTAAAAAAATTATTATGTTAATGACCATACATTACATCATTAGTTTTTGATGTAGTGTTCCATGATTCATTGTTTGCGTATAACACCCAGTGCTCCATTCAATACATGCCCTCCTTAATACCCATCACAGTGCTAATCCATCGTCCCTCCCCCCTCCCATCTAAAACCCTCAGTTTGTTTCTCAGAGTCCATAGTCTCTCATGGTTCATTTCCCCTTCCGATTTCCCCCATTTCATTTTTCCCTTCCTACTATCTTCTTCTTCTTCTTCTTTTTTTTTTTTTACATATAATGTATTATTTGTTTCAGAGGTACAGGTCTGTGATTCATCAGTCTTACAAAATTCACAGTGCTTACCATAGCACATACCCTCCCCAATGTCTATCACCCAGCCACCCCATCCCTCCCACCCCCACCACTCCAGCAACACTCAGTTTGTTTCCTGAGATTAAGAATTCCTCATATCAGTGAGATCATACAATACTTGTCTTTCTCTGAATGACTTATTTCGCTTAGCCTAATACCCTCTAGTTCCATCCACGTCATTATAAATGGCAAGATTTCATATTTTTTGATGGCTGCATAATATTCCATTGTGTATATATGTGTATTTATTCATTCATCTATTGATGGACATCTAGGCTTTTTCCATAGTTTGGCTATTGTAGACATTGCTGCTATAATTATTGGGGTGTATGTACCCCTTTGGATCTCTGCATTTGTATCTTTGGTGTAAATACCCAGTAGTGCAATTGCTGGGTCATAGGGTAGCTCTATTTTCAACTTTTTGAGGAACCTCCATACTGTTTTCCAGAGTGGCTGCAACACCTTGCATTCCCACCAACAGTTTAGGAGGATTCCCCTTTCTCTGCATCCTCGCCAACATCAGTTGTTTCCTGGGTTGTTAATTTTAGCCATTCTGACTGGTGTGAGATGGTATCTCATTGAGGTTTTGATTTGGATTTCCCTGATGCTCAGTGATGTGGAGCACTTTTTCATGTGTCTGTTGGCCATTTGGATGTCTTCTTTGCAGAAATGTCTGTTCATGTCTTCTGCCCATTTCTTGATTGGATTATTTGTTCTTTGGGTGTTCAGCTTGATAAGTTCTTTATAGATTTTGGATACTAGACCTTTATCTGATATGTCATTTGCGAATATCTTCTCCCATTCTGCTGGTTGTCTTTTGGTTTTGTTGACTGTTTCCTTTGTTGTGCAAAAGCTTTTTATCTTGATGAAGTCCCAAAAGTTCATTTTTGCCCTTGCTTCCCTTGCCGTTGGTGATATTTCTAGGAATAAGTTGCTGTGGCTGAGTTCGAAGAGGTTGCTGCCTGTGTTCTCCTCTAGGATTTTGATGGATTCCTGTCTCACATTTAGGTCTTTCATCCATTTTGAGTCTATTTGTGTGTGTGTGGTGTAAGGAAATGGTCCAGTTTCATTCTTCTGCCTGTGGCTGTCCAATTTTCCCAACACCATTTGTTGAAGAGACTGTCTTTTTCCCATTGGACATTCTTTCCTGCTTTGTCGAAGATTAGTTGACCATAGAGTTGAGGGTCCATTTCTGGGCTCTCTATTCCGTTCCATTGCTTTAGGTGTCTGTTTTTGTGCCAGTACCATACTGTCTTGATGATTACAGCTTTGTAATAGGGCTTAAGGTCTGGAATTGTGATGCCACCAGCTTTGCTTTTCTTTTTCAACATTCTTCTGGCTATTCATGGTCTTTTTTGGTTCCATATAAATTTTAGGATTACTTGTTCCATTTCTTTGAAAAATGTTGATGGTAATTTGATAAGGATTGCATTAAATGTGTAGATTGCTCTAGTAGCATTGTCATTTTCACAATACTTGTTTTTCCAATCCATGAGCATGGAATGTTTTTCCATTTCTTTGTGTCTTCCTCAGTTTCTTTCATGAGTATTTTATAGTTTTCTGAGTACAGATTCTTTGCCTCTTTGGTTAGATTTATTCCTAGGTATATTGTGGTTTTGGGTGCAGTTGTAAATGGGATTGACTCCTTAATTTCTCTTTCTTCTGTCTTGTTGTTGGTGTATAGGAATGCCACTCTTTCTGTGCATTGATTTTATATCTTGCCACTTTACTGAATTCCTGAATGAGTTCTAGCAGTTTTGGGGGGGAGTCTTTTGCGTTTTCCACATAAAGTATCATATCATCTGCAAAGCATGAGAGTTTGACTTCTTCCTTGTCAATTCAGATGCCTTGTATTTCTTTTTGTTGGCTGATTTCTGTGGCCAAGACTTCTAGTACTATGTTGAATAGCCATGGTGATAGTGAACATCCCTGCCATGTTCCTGACCTTAGGGGGAAAGTTCTCAGTTTTTCCCCATTGAGAATGATATTCGCTGTGGGTTTTTCATAGATGGTTTTTATGATATTGAGGTATGTACCTCTATCCCTGCACTCTGAAGAGTTTTAATCAAGAAAGAATGCTGTACTTTGTCAAACTCTTTTTCTGCATCTTTTGAGAGGATCATAAGGTTCTTGTTCTTTCTTTTACTAATGTATTGTATCACATTGATTGATTTGCTGATGTGGAACCAAACTTGCAAGCCACGAATAAACCCCACTTGTCGTGGTGAATAATCCTTTTAATGTACTGTTGCATGCTATTGGCTAGTATTTTGCTGAGAATTTTTACATCCATGTTCATCAAGGATATTGGTTTGTAATTCTACCTTTTGATGGCGTGTTTATATGATTTTGGGATCAAGGTAATGCTGGCCTCATAAAATGAGTTTGGAAGTTTTCCTTTCATTTCTATTTTTTGGAGCAGTTTCAGAAGAATAGGTATTAATTCTTCTTTATATGTTTGGTAGACTTCCCCTGGGAAGCCACCTGGCCCTGGGCTTTTGTTTGTTGGGAGATTTTTTATTACTGCTTCAATTCCTTAGTGGTTATGGGTCTATTCAGGTTTTTTATTTCTTTCTTGTTCAGCTTTGGTTGTTTATACATCTCTAGGAATGCCTCCATTTCTTCCAGATTATCTAATTTGCTGGCATAGAGTTGCTCATAATATGTTCTTATAATTGTTTGTATTTCTTTGGTGTTGTTTGTGATCTCTCCTCTTTCATTCATGGTTTTATTTATTTGGGTTATTTCTCTTTTCTTTTTTCATAAGTCTGGCCAGGGGGTTTATCAATCTTATTCATTCTTTCAAAGAACCAGCTCCTAGCTATGTTGATCTGTACTACTGTTCTTTTGGTTTCTATTTCATTGATTTCTGCTCTGTTCTTTTTTATTTCCTTCTCCTGCTGGGTTTAGGCTTTATTTCTGTTCTTTCTCCAGCTCTTTTAGGTGTAGGGTTAGGTTGTGTATTTGAGACCTTTCTTGTTTCTTGAGAAAGGCTTGTATTGCTATATACTTTACTGGTAGTACCGCATTTTCTGCATCCCAAAGATTTTGAACAGTTGTGTTTTCATTTTCATTTGTTTCCATGAATTTTTACATTCTTCTTTAATTTCCTGGTTGACCCACTCATTCTTTAGTAGGATGCTCTTTTGCCTCCACATACTTGAGTTCTTTCCAACTTTCCTCTTTGGATTGAGTTCTAGTTTCAAATCATTGTGGTCCAAAAATATGCAGGGAGTGATCCCAATCTTTTGGCACCAGTTGAGACCTGACTTGTGACCTAGGGTGTGATCTATTCTGGAGAATGTTCCATGGGCACTAGAGAAGAATGTGTATTCTGTTGCTTTGGGATGGAATGTTCTGAATATATCTGTGAAGTCCATTTGGTCCGGTGTGTCATTTAAAGCCTTTATTTCCTTGTTGATCTTTTGCTTAGATGATCTGTCCATTTCAGTGAAGGTGGTGTTAAAGTCCCCTACTATTATTATATTGTCGATGTGTTCCTTTGATTTTGTTATTAATTGGCTTATATAATGGGCTGCTCCCATGTTAGGGGCATAGATATTTACAATTGTTAGATCTTCTTGTTGGATAGACCCTTCAAGTATGACATAGGTCCTTCCTCATCTTTTATTATAGTCTTTGATTTAAAATCTAATTTGCCTGATATAAGGATTGCCACCCCAGTTTTCTTTTGATGTCCATTAGCATGGTAAATGTTTTTCCACCCTCTCACTTTCATATGGAAGTGTCTTTGGTTCTAAAATGAGTCTCTTGCAGACAACATATCGATGGGTATTGTTTTTTTTTTTTTTATCCAATCTGATGCCCTGTGTCTTTTGATTGGGGCATTTAGCCCATTTACATTTAGGGTAACTATTGAAAGATATGAATTTAGTGCCATTGTATTCCCTGTAAGGTGACTGTTACTGTATATTGTCTGTGTTCTTTTCTGGTCTATGTTACTTTTAGGCTCTCTCTTTGCTTAGAGGAGCCCTTTCAATATTTCTTGTAGGGCTGGGTTGGTGTTCGCAAATTCTTTTAGTTTTTATTTGTCCTGGAAGTTTTTATCTCTCCTATTTTTAATGACAGCCTGGCCGGATATAGTATTGTTGGCTGCATATTTTTCTCGTTTTGTGCTCTGAATATATCATGCCAGTCCTTTCTGGCCTGCCAGGTCTCTGTGGATCCGTCTGCTGCCAACCTAATGTTTCTACCATTTTAGGTTACAGACCTCTTGTCCCAAGCTGCTTTCAGGATTTTCTCTTTGTCTCTGAGACTTGTAAGTTTTACTATTAGATGTTGGGGTATTGACTTATTTTTATTGATTTTGAGGGGGGTTCTCTGTGCCTCCTGGATTTTGATGCCTGTTTCCTTTCCCAAATTAAGTAAGTTCTCTGCTATAACTTGCTCCAATATACCTTCTGCCCCTCTCTCTCTTTCTTCTTCTGGGATCCCAATTATTCTAATATTGTTTCGTCTTATGGTATCATTTGTCTCTCGAATTCTGCCGTCGTGATCCAGTAATTGTTTACCTCTCTTTTTCTCGGCTTCTTTTTTCTCCATCATTTGGTCTTCTATATCACTAGTTTTCTCTTCTGCCTCATTTATCCTAGCAGTTAGAGCCTCCGTTTTTTTATTGCACCTCATTAATAGCCTTTTTGATTTTGAGTTGGTTAGATTTTAGTTCATTTTTTTCTCCATAAAGGTTTCTCTAGTGTCTTCCATGCTTTTTTTTTTAAGCCCAGCTAGTATCTTTATAATCGTCATTCTGAACTCTAGTTCCAACATCTTACTAATGTCCATATTGATTAGGTCCCTGGCAGTCGGTACTATCTCTTGTTCTTTTTTTTTTTTGAGGTGAGTTTTTCCATCTTGTCATTTTATCCAGAGGAGAGTAGATGAATGGGAGAACAAAATGCTAACAGCGTAACAATGACAGCAGAAAAATATACACTAAACAAATCAGAGGAGACCCAAAACCAGGGGAAAAGAAAGGGGGGAAAAAGAATATGATCAAATATGATCAGGCTGGTGAATATATCAGTGCCACAACTAGAATTTGGGTGTATTTTGGTCTGTTAGAAGTCACTGCCTCCAAAAATTTTAAATAAAGAAAAACTTGTATATGTACAAAAATAAGGGTAAATACAATGAAGGGATGGAATATGACTGTAAAGATGAAAATTATAAAGGAGTTTATAAAAGGAATTGATAAGAAGTTGTTTGAAAAAAGAAAGAAGAGAAATTTTAAAAAAGATGGAGAGCATGTGATCAGGCAGGAGACTAGAACTAAGCCATACACTAGAGATTTAGGGTATATTTTGGTCTGTTAGAAGAACCTGTATCCCAAAATTTTAGAGAGAACTTACATATATACAAAAAATAAGGTTAACTACAGTGAAGGGATAGAATATAACTCTAAAAATGAAAAATAGAAAAGATTTTTTAAAAAGAGATTGATAAGATAAGATGTTGGTTAAAATGGAGAAAGAAAATTTTAAAAAAATAGAAAAAGAAAATTTAAAAAATTAACTTTGAAAGGCTAAAGAATCATGGTAAAAAAAAGCCATGAATTCTATGTGCTGTTTTCCCCTAGTGCTTGAGTTCTGCCATTCTCATTGATCGGTAAACTTGATCTTGGCTGGCTGTTCTTGCTGATCTTCTGGGGGAGGGGCCTGTTGCAGTGATTCTGAAATGTCTTTGCCTAAGGCGGAATTGCCCCGCCCTTGCCAGGAGCCAGGCTAAGTAATCTGCTCGGGTCTGCTCTCTGTAGCTTTTGTTCTCTAAAAGCTTTTCTTACAGTTTTGGAGGGTGGGAAAGAAAATAGCAGCCTCCCAATCTCCGCCCTGGAGGAGCCGATAACTAGGTGCCCCACTCCTCAGTGAGCCCCCAGAGAAAAGCAGTCAATCACTCCTGTCTCACCGGTCTCTGGCCACACTCCATGCTCACCCAGCCTGTGACCAAGTGTTTCTATCTCTGGCTCATGACCTCGTTGGAGTCTCCAAACCCAGGAGATTCCTGCAGTGCACTCCCGTGCCACTCCTCCCAGGGGAGGAAGGGGAGTCTCCCCAGATCTGCTGCTTGTTGGGTCCCTGCTCGAAGAGTAGTGGCCAAACTGTGCCTTGGATCATGGTTTATGGCAACCTCAAGCTGAGAGCCCACTGCTCGGCTCCATCTTTGCAGCTCGCTTCCCTGCTCCGATATCTGGGAGTTCTGCCCCACTCAGGCACCCCCAGTCTTTCTGTGACCCTTAGGGTCCTGAGACCACACTGTTCCAGGGAAGGTTACACCCCCCTGCTTATCCACTGGAGCCACGTCCCTTAGCGGAGCCGATTTCTAAACGTTCTGGTTTTGTGCTCCACTGCTCTATCACTTTCCAGTAGCCAGCTGATGGAGGCTCCTTCCACCCACAGTCTATCTTCCCAAATATTGCTTCGGATTCACTTCTCTACATGTCCTACCTTCCAGGAAGTTGTCACTTTTCTGTTCAAAGGGTTGCTGCTATTCTTTTCTTCAATCTCCTTTTGAGTTTTAGGTGTTCAGAATGGTTTAATACCTATCTAGCTGAATTCCTGGGACCAGACGAAATTTAGGTCTCTTAATCCTCTGCCATCTTGCTCCTCCTCCCTCTTTTTTTGGAATTTGATTGCCTTTTATTTCTTTTTATTGTATGATTGCTGAGGTTAGGACTTCTAGTACTGTGTTGATAAACAGTGGTGAGAGTAGGCATCCCTGTCATGTTCCTGACCTTAGGCGAAAAGCTCTGTTTTTCCCCATTGAGAATGATATTCACTGTGTGCTTTTCATAGATGGCTCTTATGATATTGAGGTATGTTTCCTCTATCCCTATACTTTGAAAAGTTTTAACCAAGAAAGGATGCTGTATTTTGTCGAATGTTTTCTCTGCATCGAGAGGATCATATGTTCTTGTCTTAATAATGTGCTCTATCACGTTGATTGATTTGAGAATGTTGATCCACACTTGCGTCCCAGAAATAAATTCCACCTGGTCATGGTGAATAATCCTTTTAATGTACTGTTGGATCCTATTGGCTAGGATATTGGTGAGTATTTCCACATCCATGTTCATCAATGATTTTGGTTTGTAATTCTCCTTTTTGTGACGGGGTCTTTGTCTGGTTTTGGTATCAAGATAATGCTGCCCTCATGGAACAAGTTTGGAAGTTTTCTTTCCATTTCTATTTTTTGTAACAGCTTCAGTAGAATAGGTATGATTTCTTCTTTAAATGTTTGGTAGAATTCCCATGGGAGGCCATCTGGCCCTGGACTATTGTTTTTTGGGAGGATTTTGATTGCTGCTTCAATTTCTTTGCTGTTTATTGGTCTGTTCAGATTGTCTATTCCTGTTTCAGTCTTGGTAGTTTATAATTTTCAGGAATGCATCCATTCCTTCCAGATTGCTTGTTTTTTTGGCATATAGTTACTGGTAATAATTTCTAACCATTGTTTCTATACTTGGTGTTAGTTGTGACCTCTCCCCTTTCATTTATGATTTTATTACGTCGGGTACTTTCTCTTTTCTTTTGGATAAGTCTGCCCAGTGGTTTATTGATCTTATTAATTCTTTCATAGAACCAGCTTCTAGTTTCTTTGACATGTTCTACTGTTTTTCTGGTTTCTACTCTAATCTTCATTATTTCTCTTCTCCTGCTTGGTTTAGGCTCTATTTGCTGTTCTTTCTCCAGGTTCTTTAGGTGTAAGTTTAGCTTGCGCATTTGGGATTTTTCTAATTTTTTGAGAGAGGCTTGGATGGGTATGTACTTTCCTCTTAGGATCGCCTTTGCTGTATCCCATAGGTTTTGAACCGATGTGTTTTCATTCTCATTAATTTCAGTGAATTGTTTAAGTTCTTCTTTAATTTCCTGTTTGACCTATTCATTCTTTAGCAGGATGCTTTTAAACCTCCAAATGTTTGAGTTTCTTCTAAATTTCTTCTTGTGATTGGGTTTTAATTTGAAACCATTGTAGTCTGAAAATATGCAGGGAATAATCTAAATCTTTTGGTATCGGTTGAGACCTGATTTGTGACCTGCGATATATCTATTCTGGAGAAAGTTCCATGTGCACTCGAGAAGAATAAGTATTCTGTTGTTTTAGAATGTAATGTTCTGTATATATCCAGGAACTCCATCTGGTCCAATGTGTCATTCAGCTCTTGTTTCTTTATTGATCTTCTGCTTAGAAGATCTGTCCATTGCTGTAAGTGGAGTATTGAAGTCCCCTACTATTAATGCATTATTGTCAAGATGTTTCTTTACTATGGTTATTAATTGGTTTATATAACTGGCTGCCCCCTCGTTGGGGGCATAGATATTTACAATTGTTAGATCTTTTTCTTGGGTAGATCCTTTAATTATGATATAGTGTCCCTCCACATCTCTTACTACAGTCTTTGGTTTAAAATCTACTTTGGTTGATATGAAGATTGCTACCCAGCTTTCTTTTGAGGTCCATTAGTGTGGTAAATATTTCTCCATCCCTACACTTTCAATCTTGAGGTATCTTTAGGTTCAAAATGAGTCCCTTGTAGACAGCATATGGATAGGTCCTGCTTTTTTTAATCCAATCTGATACTCTGTGTCTTTTTATTGGATCATTTAGCCCATTTACGTCAGGGTAACTATTGAAAGATATGAATTTACTGCCATTGTATTGCCTGTAAAGTCCCTGTTTATGTAAATTGTCTGTTACTTTCTGGTCTATGTGACTCTTGGGGTCTCTTTTCACTTACAAGATCCCCCTTAATATTTCTTGCAAGGCTGCCTTGGTCATCACATATTTTTTTAGTTTCTCTCTGTCCTGGAAACTTTTTATCTCTCCTTCCATTCTGAGTGATAGCTTTGCTGGATGAAGTATTCTTGCCTGCATGTTCTTCTCATATAGTATCCTGAATATATCTTGCCAGTCCTTTCTGCCCTGCCAGGGTTCTCTGGATAGGTGTGATGTTATTCTGATGTTCCTCCTTCTGTATGTAAGAAATCTCTTCCTCCCAGCTGCTCTCAGGATACTTTTCTTGGCTCTAAGAATTGCAAGCTTCACTATTATATGTCAGGGTGTTTATCTATTTTTATTGATTTTTGAGAGGATTCCTCTCTGCCTTTTGGACGTGGATGCTTGTTTCCTTCCCCAGATTAGGGAATTTCTCAGCCATTATTTGCTCAAATATACCTTTAAGCCCCTCCCCCCCATCTTGGATCCCGATGATCCTGATATTGGTTCTTTTCAATTTATGATTAAATGCTTTAAGTCTCTCTTCATGTCCTATGAGTTGTTTTCCTCTCTTTTCTTCAGTTTCCTTCCTTTCCATCAGCCTGTCTTCTAGATCACTTATTCTCTCTTCTGCCTCATTGAACCTAGCTGTGAGAGCATCCAATTTAGACTGCTTCTCATTCATAGTATTTTTAAGTTCAGCCTGATTAGATCTCATTTCTGCCCTTAGAGATTCTGTATTGTCATGTATGCTTTTTTCAAGCCTAGCTATCAGCTTTATGATTTCTATCCTGGATTCTATCTCTGACATCTTGCTTATATCCATATCCATTAGTTCTGTGGCAGAGGACATTGCCTCTGGTTCTTTTCTTTGTTGTGAGTTCCTCCTCTTAGTCATTCTATCAAAGGATGGTTGAATGAATGAACAAAGTCCAAAATATCAACCATGACCCGAGGAAAATGCACCCTAGGAAAAATCTGAAGTTTTGGGAAGCTACCACAGATATGCAAACAAAGCCAGGATGATCCAAAACAATAAAAAAAAAAAAGAAGTGGGGGTAGAGAGAGACCATAATCTCTCAGGGTGGACAAAGCAGGATGATCTGCTTATTCCTGGTTGATTTTTCATCAGTGTGTTAGAAGACACTATATCCCAAAATTGCAAAGAAATCAGAATATATATATATATATATGATAAAATTGAATAGAGTGAAAAACGGACTAGTGTGGGGCATAGTTCTATAAAATGTAGATCTGAAAAAATAAAAGTTAAAAATTGACTTAAAAACAAAAGTTGGGAAATAAGAATCTAATTGAAATTGGAACAGGGTAAAAAAGAGAAAGAAACAAAAATGATATGTAAAATTTTAGCCTGTAGTATAAATGAGTCATGAAGAAACACCTGGAGCTCAATATATTATTTTCCCCTGGCACTTGAGTTTTATAGTCCTGTGGGAAATGAACTTGTCATTCACCTGTTCTTCCAGTCTGTCTTCTGGGGGAGGGCCCTGCTGCTCAGCTTCTCGGTGGGTCTTTTCCTGAGTGGAGTTGCCCCACCCCTTGTCAGGGAGATAGGCTTAATGTGAGCTAGTCATCTGTGTGGCTTTTGTTCCCTGGCTGTTTATAGTGTCTAATCAGACATTGTGCTAGCTCTTGGGATATAAAGATGGATAAGATCTTTAATATATCACAGCATGATAGGGGGACATTGTAGATCTTCAGTAGATCACAGTCCAGTGTATAATGTTACAAAGTTTGTAGAATCTAGTAAAATTCTAATAGCCAGGGTCCCTCTTCAGTTTCTGCTTTACTTTGAGATAGTAGCTAAAATCTCAGCCTGATTTTTGCTTTCTACTTGTATTTCTGATCATGTATCTCATTAAATATCCCCTTTAGCTATCCTTACACCTGCCTATGTAGCAAGAGCACACTGGTTCCTGTTTTCACAGAGCTTCTCAGATTGGGAACATAAGGAGCACACTGAGAAGAATAATATCTTAGTCTCAATTGGGTATTTTCCCCAATTTTAAGTTCCTCTATCTGGGCTGATACCCATCTCCTGAGGCCCCTGCCCTGCCCAGAATTGCTACCTTTTGAGTGTTTCCTCACATCAAGTTATTTTCTCAAGCATCAAAAATATTTAAAAACAGGATAAACTGTGACTGACTTTATTGTAGAAATTTTGTTTCTTTTATCATTTTGAAGATAATTTACCCACAAATTCCCATTTTTCACTATTAAAATTTAAATGTTAAATCTTATAAATGCTGCATTTGAAGCTATTATTAGGAGAATTATATGAAATTTCATGTAATTAGCACATTTGCTTCTAAGAAATGTGTGGTATAAGTCATGACAAAGTATTTTCCTTTACCTCTGATATCTTTTTAGGTAATTAATCTGTATACTTAGTAGCCTGACAAGTGGAAAGGATTCATGGGAAGCTTTTTCTAAACACGCCCACCAAAACTAGAAAATTAATATTCTAAATTAAAAATAACTAGTATCAAATTAATTATTTTAAATAAGTATAAAAAGAGATGTTTTATATAACCAACATATTAAAAAATTATTCTTATGTTTGAGCTACAAATTTCTGTATTACTTACTGAACCAGTGCTCTTTTTGTTAAAAAAGGAACCAGAAGGAATTTCCTCTGTAGTACTTTCCCATTAGTATTAAACTTAATTATTTACATCTTATTTACTGGGAGTTTGATATTTAATTTTTAAAATCCTAATCAATTATTTACATTTTAATAAGTAGTGTGCTTTAATATGTATCTATAAGGATAAAAATATCTATAGTATTTAATTTTATAGTATAATACCTATATATCTCATAGGTATAAAACTATTACCTACAAAAAATGCCATACTTTGACTGTGTTTCTATTATTATAATTTTCATTCCTGATTTTCCTTTACTTTTAGAAAAGGATGAACACATTTATCTTACCAACTTCTCCAACTAAACTGTGAGATAAAACATATCATATTGAATTCCTACTACTCTCCCATCTAGTGCTCCTAAGACCTAGTAGAATTTTGGGGGAAAGGCACAATGGAAATTACCACTTAATCACAAGTATCACAAACAAATACTAAACTTTCCTATTTTCCCTTTTCTCTTTCTTGTCTTTTCACCATTGAAATAGATGGATGAATTTTTGTATCAGATTCAGGGGAAGTGGGAAATGATAAACTGATTTAAGAAAAGCCTATGAAGAATATAGAGTACGTTTTACTATGAAAGGAGATGCATGCAAATATTTCACTTGAACATTAAATGTATCCTGTTTTTTTTTAATTAGCTATTGAAATCTATCACAGATTTCAGATTTTGTCTAGCTTATATAATTCTAATAAATAGGTATCAGCATTTTTCCATAAGTACCATTAATAGTTATGTGCTTGTGGTATGTTTAAGGAACATTATATCACAGGATTAAGAAGCTCTCTAGAAAAAATTGAGCAAGAGAAAATATTAATAAGAAAAAATAGAGAACATAATACTTTAATTAAAGGGAATGAAGTTCTTTAAACAAAATTCTATTCTGGTTATGAAAGTAACATATATTTGTTATAAAAAACTTCAAAAAATACAAAAAAGAAAATCAGTGAATCATCAGTAATTCCTCCTCAATGCCTGAAATAACCTTTGTTATTGTATCAGTGATTTTCTTTCTCTCTCTATATATTGCTCTACCTTTATTGTGGTCCACTGGTAAACAATTTTATTTTCCACTTTTTACGAACATCATTTAAATATTTCCCCCATGTGATTAGAATTATTTTTAAATATTTTTGATGACTGCATAATAACCTATTTAATGGCTGTGCTATGATTTACTTAATAATTTCCTTATTAGACATTTAGGCCAAAGAGTTTTTATTTTTCCATTATAAATAAATTATTTTTTGGCATAAAACTTTACATTTTGGATATCTCCTTAGAGTAGATTCCAAGGAGTAGATTTAAGTTTGTGATTATCTGTCACTGAATTGCTTTCTAAAATATTTTTTATGAGTTTACACTCCCATCAACAATAAATACACAATTTATTAAGTATTGAATTGTTTTCAAATGTTTATTAGCCATTTGTATTTCCTCTTTTGCAATTCTTTTGTGTTCTTTGCTTATTTTTCCATGACATAACTTTTAACATTTATTCTAGAACCAGAGAACCACAAAAAGAAAATCAAAAGCCAAAGCACCACAAGAACATTCAGGAAAATCAGGCTGGAAACATATTCTTATACCCTTGATATTATTTCTTTTTTTAAAGAAGATTTATTTATTTATTTTATATAGAGAGAAAGACAAAGCATGAGTGGGAGGGGCAGAGGGAGAGGGAGAGAGAATCCCAAGTAGACTCCATGCCAAGCATGGAGACAAACATGGGGCTTAATCTCACAACCCTGACCATGACCTGAACCCAACCCAAGTGTCAGATGCGCAGCGACTGCACCACACAGGCACCCCAACCCTTGATATTACTTTTAACTATGTTAACAAAACTTGTGATGGAAAAGCTGTATTACTGAAAACCATTGTTGTCCTTAATAGAGATAAAATAAGTAATGTGTGAATGAGCAAAAAATGAAGAACTGATTATATGGTCAGGTCAGAGTATAATTTTTTTTTAGAAGGAGTTGAGTCTTCAAACATGTATTGGATGAAGTCATGGTTATTATTTCATTCATTTATTCAACAAATATTGTTTGGACAATTACTATATTCCAGGCACTGGAGTACAGTAGTAAGCAAAACAGACAGAACTCCCTGCCTTCATAGGGTTCTTCCTAGAATGACCACTGCTACTCAAAGTGTAGTCCACAGACTAGCAGCATTAGCATCACTTGTGAGTTTTTTAGAAATGTTGATACTTAGGCCCAAACCTAGATTTCCTGAATCTGCATTTTAACAATATCCTTAGATGGTTAGCTTGCACATTAAATTTTGATAAACACTGATCCAGTGGATTTAATATGCTGTAGGAGAGTAATCTGGGAAGAAGCATGAGCAAAGACATGGAGAGAGACTGAGCCAAATATATTGGGAATGGTAAGCATAGTTTGGTAGATAAAGCAGAACTGTTTACTAAGTGCTGTGGTCTGTGCATTTGTGTCACCCCAAAATTTATATGCTGAAGTCTTAATCCCTTAGGTAATTGCATTGGGAGGTGAGGCCTTTGGGAGGTGATTCAGTCATGCAGGCAGAGCCTTCATGATTGGGATTAGTTTCCTTTTATAAGTGACCCCAGAGAGCTAGCTCACTTCTTCTGCAGTGTGAGGTTACAGTGAAAGGATTGCTGCCTAAGAAGCAGGACTTCACCAGATACTGAGTCTGCCAGCACCATTATCTTGGACTTCCCAGAAATGTGAGAAATAAAGGTTTCTTGTTTATAAGCCACCCAGTCTCTCTTATTTTGTTATAGCATCCCAAACTTATTAAAACACTAAGAGATAAGATTTGTGGGGGCTTGAATGATAAAAGCTTAGATTTCATCTGTCATTTCTTGGGTGGAATTTTCCATTGGGCAATTGGCTATATGAATCTGGGACTCAGAGGAGAAGATAAGGCAGAAGAAATATATTTGACAGTTTGCAGAGTAGGAGTGGGGTTGGAAGTCACAGGTATGTATTAGATATCCTATGAAAAGGATAGAATGTGACAAGAAGGGAACTAAGGACAGAACTCCATGAATAACAATATTTAAGATGGAGAAAGGAGAAGAGCCCATGATGGAGACTGAAAAGGAATTCGCTAGATGTAGAATGAGAACTAGAAGAGCTAGTCCTAAAGATAATTGTATAAAGAGTTTCAAGGACTAAGGAGGAACAACAGTATCCCATTACCATGAAAAATTTAGTAAGATAAATTCTGAAAAGCAAATATTAGATTTGTAAGTAGGCAACCATTGATGATCTTAGAAAGATCATTTTTAGTGGATTTGTGGGAAAAATGTCAGCTTGCTTTCATTTGAAATATGAATGGGAGGTGAGGAACTAGAGAGTGTGAAAGTAGACTCTGAGAAAATATGACTACGAATGAAGAGGAATAGCAGATGTATGTAGGATCCAGGTGTAGGGAGAAGCACCCTTGTTTGCTCTCTCCCTGTATCTCAGCTTTGTTTTAAGATAGAAGAGAATTGGTCATCTTTTCATGCTGAGTTGTAAGATCCAGTAATAAAAGTAATAGTAATGCTAACATTATTGAATGCTTACTCTGTGTGAGGAACTGTGCTAGGTTCTGGGCATATATTATCTCATTTAATCATTACAACAACCTTATGAGAGAGGCAGAGGTAAAGTGATATTTCTGAGGTTGCACAAACGGTAAGTAGTAGAGTTAGGAGTTGAACATGAACAGTCTGATTATTTAGCCTATACTCATAATCATTAAGCTATACTGCTTCCCAAATAAAGAAGAGATGGGGGAAAAAAGAAAAAGAGGAGATAAGTGATAAAGCAAAGTCCTTAAAATATATTGGAAGACATGCCATTCAGAGTATTCAGAAGTTAAAGTATTGACCTTATACCACTAAGAGGAACATCTCTTTCTTCCATTTAGGAAAGAAGATAGTAAGGATATGCTTGATATAGAAATTTTGGGGTAGGGGCGCCTGAGTGGCTCAGATGGTTAAGCGTCTGCCTTCGGCTCAGGTCATGATCCCAGGGTCCTGGGATCGAGCCCCGCATCGGGTTCCCTCCTCGGCGGGAAGCCTGCTTCTCCCTCTCTCTCTCCCACTCTCCCTGCTTGTGTTCCCTCTCTTGCTGTGTCTCTCTCTGTCAAATAAATAAAATCTTTAAAAAAAGGGGCACCTGGGTGGCTCAGTCGTTAAGCGTCTGCCTTCGGCTCAGGTCATGATCCCAGTGTCCTGGGATTGAGCCCCGCATTGGGCTCCCTGCTCCGCAGGAAGCCTGCTTCTCCCTCTCCCACTCCCCCTGCTGCTGGTGTTCCCTTTCTCGCTGTGTCTCTCTCTGTCAAAAAAAATAAATAAAATCTTTTAAAAAAATCTTAAAAAAAATAAATGTTGGGGGACTTTATAACTTTGTGCTTAATTTAAATCTGCAAATCCACCCTTTAACACTTTCTATCCCCTTAACTCTGGTCTCCATCTGACATAGTATTTATTTATTGATCTGTCTTATTATTTTGATCCCAACAAAATGGTAATTTGATATTCTTGATGAAAATATTATCAGTGGAAAAATGATAGTAGAAACCAAAGTGAACTAAGACAAAATAATAATTGGTGAGTGCTGTGAATTGTGTAAGACTGATGAATCACAGACCTGTACCCCTGAAACAAATAATACATTATATGTTAAAAAAATGAAAAAATGAAAAAATCAATACAGTAAATATAGAACACTTTCAAATTTTGTGGTAAGTCATAGAAGGGGGGTGGAACAATACTATAGGAGGTAGCATTAATGGTAAATGTTTCTTTTAGAATGGGAAGACTTGAATACCTTATAAGCTGAGGAAGAGGAGCTAGTTGACAGAAAAATGAAGGATACTAGCACGAGAGGGAAGAGGGTCAGAGGGAGAAGGAGACTCCCCGCTGAGCAGGGAGCCCGATGTGGGACTCGATCCCGGGACTCCAGGATCATGACCTGAGCCGAAGGCAGTCGCTTAACCAACTGAGCCACCCAGGCCCCCCTCAAGGTCACTTTTGAAGAAGTTGTCTTTATTGAGGAAGAGATATGTATCATTTTCTTATGGAAATGAAGGTGGTAAAGATGGATATATCTTTACAGTTACAGGTATATGTAAATATTACCTATCTCATTATAATATATAAGGAATTTGTGTATGTTGTTCACTGTTGAATGCTCAGTGCTTGAACTGTGATGTAGCTTACAGTAAAGCACATTTACTTGGATGGAATGAATATTCATAGATAAGTTGGGAGTTAGAAAGGAAAGAATTAGAGGAACCTTTCATCTGATGCTCTTTATTACATTTTTAACCAGAAAAAAGATAATCTGTGTGAAAATGAGGTTGGTGGGTAGGGGAATTTTAAAATCTACCTCTATAAAGAATTAAAATTAGTGATCTGCATTAAGGAGGGCACATGATGTGATGAGCACTGGGTGTTATATGCAACTGATAAATTATTGAACTCTATATCTGAAACTAATGATGTACTATATGTTGGCTAATTGAATTTAAGTTAAAAAAAAAGTTGGAAGCAAAAGGACAGCCCAGAATTTTTTGAAGCCCAGATGAAGTTGAACTTTTTCTGTTTTGAACTTCTATTGATAAAACTTATGTAAAGCTCTCTACACATTGGCATATGGTTTTCCTTAAGTAAATGTTAGTTGCTTCCCTCCCCCTTTCCTGATAGCATTTACTTATTAAGGCATGTTATCTCAGTATTTCCAGATTGTATACTTCTTGATAATGTAGACTGTGTCTCATATTTCTTTGTATTCTCAACTCCCTTCTCTCTTTGACACAATACAATAGCAATAAGTGAACTCATGTATAGTGTTTCACAATTTACAAACGTTTTTACACAAATTACCTCAATCTTTAGAATAACATCATAAGTATTATGAGCTTTTGATAGGTGAGGACACTGGAGCTCAGGAAGATTTAATGGCATGCTCTAGGTTTTAGAGCAAGCAAGTAGATGAACAGAACTCCAAATATTGCTGGGTACTTGATCTCAATGCACACCAACTAACTGAATGAGTAACATATGTTAAAGATAGATCTTATGATGGATGGAATTGGTAGACTAATAAAGTGAGTCAGAGACAATTTCACTGAATGCCAGGACTTTTTAAAAAGCAACATATAAATTGAGAAGAGAAACTATGAAGGGGATTAAATAATGAGTTTGGGTTTTTTTGGATTATTTAAATTTTTTATTAAATTCAACTTGCCAACATATAGTACATCATTAGTTTTTGATGTAGTGTTCAATGGTTCATTAGTTGCATATAACACCCAGTGCTCATGAGATCACATGCCCTCTTTAATGCCCATCACCCAGTTTGGATTTGGATTTTTACATGTGAATTATTATATTGCTGGAGTATCAAAGAATAGGTGAGCTATAGGACAGTAACTACTTCCTCCTTTTACCAATTCTGATCTATTCTCTATACAGCAGCCATCCTTTAAAAATATAGCTGTGTCTTTAACAATTAATTGGCTAGTGAAACAATTGAAGAAGAAATAAAAGAATAAAAGAACACATGTAAACAAATGAGAATGAAAAGAAACAATTGTCCAAAATCACTGGGACAAAGCAAAAGCAGTTCTAAAAGGGAAATATAGCAACAGAGGCCTACCTCAAGAAACACAGAAAAGCTCAAATAAACAATCTAACCTTACACCTAGGGGAACTGGAAAAAGAAGAACAAAGCCCAAGGTGAATAGAAGGGAACAAAATAAGGATCAGCACAGAAATAAATGACAGAGACTTAAAAAAATAGAAAAAAAATCAATGAAACCATGAACCAGTTCTTTGAAATGATAAACAATATTGATAAGCCCTTAGTCAGATTCATCAAGACAAAAAGAGAAAGGATCCAAATAAAATTATAAGCAAGGGAGAAATAACAGCTGATACCACAGGAATACAAAGGATTAGAAGAGAATAATATAAAAATTCATATGTCAACAAATAAGATGTGATGTAGAATTTAAGACACAAAACAAATGAGTAAAGGGGGAAAAAGAAACAAATTAATAAACAGACTTTTAAAAATTTTTAGTTATTATACAGTGCAATATTGGTTTCTGTAATAGAATTCAGTGATTCGTCACTTACATGAAACACCCAGTGCTCATCACAACAAGTACACTTTTTAACTTTTTTAAAAGATTTTATTTATTTATTTGGGAGAGAGAGAATGAGAGCACGAGTGAGAGAGAACATGAGGGGGCAGCAGAGACAGAGGGAGAAGCAGACTCCCCACTAAGCAGGGAGCCTGATATGGGACTCGATCCCAGGATCCTGGGATCATGACCTGAGCCAAAGGCAGACGCTTAACCGAATGAGCCACCCAGGCGCCCAAGTGCATGCTTTAATAACCATCACCCATCTAGCCCATCCCCACCCCACCTTCTTCCATAAACCCTCAGTTTCTTCTCTATTATTAAAGGTCTGTTATGTTATGGTTTGTTTCCCTCTCTCCTATTTTTTTCTTTTCCCCTTTCCCATATGTTCATCTGCTTTCTTTCTTAAATTCTACATATGACTGAGACCATATGGTATTTGCCTTTCTCTGCTTGACTTATTTCACTTAGCATAATACACTATAGCTCCATCCACATCATTCAAATGGCAAGATTTCATTCTTTTTGATGCCTGAGTAATATTCCATGGCATATATATACTACAACTTCTTTATCCATTTGTCAGTCAGTGGACACTTAGGCTGTTTCCATAATTAGGTGTTTGTAGATAATGCTGCTAAACATCAGGGTGTATGTATATCTTTGATTTAGTACTTTCACATACTTTGGGTAAATACATAGTAGTGCAATTGCTGGAGTGTGGGATAGTTCTATTTTGAAATTTTTGAGGAACCTCCATACTGTTTCCCGGAGTGGTTGCACCAGTCTGCATCCCCTTGCAAAGGAGGGTTCCCCTTTCTCCACATCCTCACCAACGCCTGTTGTTTCTTGTGTTGTTAATTGTAGCCACTCTGTTGTGTGTTGAATTGTAGTTTCAACATTCCTTCTGTCTCATTGTTTGTGTATAGAGATGCAACTGACTTCTGTGCATTGATTTTATATCCTGCCACTTTGCTGAATTCCTGTATTCTAACAATTTTTTGGTGGAGTCTTTTGGGTTTTCTATATAGAGTATCATGTCATCTGTGAAGAGTGAAAGTTTGACTTCTTTGTTGATTTGGATGCCTTTTATTTCTTTCTGTTGTCTGATTGCTGAGGCAAGGACTTACAGTACTATGTTGAACAACAGTGGTGAGAGTGGACATCCCTGTCATGTTCCTGATCTCAGGGGGAAAGCTCCATTTTCCCCTTGAGGAAGATATTTCCTTGAATCTTTCCTATAAGGCCTTTATGATGTTGAGGTATGTTTCCTTTATCCCTACTTTGGTGAGGGTTTTTATCATGAATGGTTGTACTTTTTCAAATGCTTTTTCTGCATCTATTGAGGGGATGATATGGTTCTTATTATTTCTTTTATTAATTTATTTTATCATGTTGATTGATTTATGAATACTAAACTACCCTTGTAACCCAGGGAAAAATCCCACTTGATCGTGGTGAATGATTCTTGTAATGTACTGTTGGGTTCGAATTGCTGCTAGTTTTCTTTTCTTTTTTTTTTTTTTTAGAATTTTTCCATTCATTTTCATCAGGGATATTGGCCTGTAGTTCTTTCTTAGTAGTATCTTTATCTGGTTTTAGTATCAGGATGATGTTGACCTCAAAAAATGTATTTTGAAGTTCCTTCCTTTTCTGTTTTTTGAAATAGTTGAGAAAAATAGGTATCAATTCTTATTCTAATGCTTGGTAGAAAGTAAGAGAGCAAATGTCAGGCATGTCAGATTTCTATTTTTTTCATTTAAATTTAATTTAGTTAAGATATAGTGTATTATTAGTTTCAGGAGTGGAATTCAGTGAATCATCAGTTGCATAAAAAACCTACTGCTCATTACATCAAGTGCCCTCCTTAACGCACATCACCCAATTGCCCCCAAAACCAACTCTGCCCCTCCAGCAACCCTGTTTGTTTCCTATAGTTAAAAGTTTCTGACGGTTTACCTCCCTCTCAGTATTTATCTTATTTTATTTTTCCTTTGCTTCCCCTCTATCTGTTTTGTTTCTTAAATTATACATAAAAGATAAATCATACGGTATTTGTCTTTCTCTGACTGACCTATTTTGCTTAGCATAATGCCCTCGAGTTCCATTCACGCCATTGCAAATGGCAAGATTTCATTCTTTCTGATGGCTGAGTAATATTCCAGTGTGTGTGTGTGTGTGTGTGTGTGTGTGTGTGTGTGTGTGTGTGTGTGTATACCACTTCTTCTTTATTCTTTCATCCATTGATGGACATCTGAGCTCTTTCCATATTTTGGCAATTGTGGACATTGCTGCTATAAACATTAAGGTGCATGTGCCCCTGAAAATCACTATTTATCCTTTGGATAAATACCTAATAGTACAGTTGCTGGGTCCTAGGGTAATTCTATTTTTAACTATTTGGGGAACGTGCATACTGTTTTCCAGAGTGGCTAGACAGGTTTGTATTCCGACCAACAGCATAAAAGTGTTCTTCTTTCTCCACATCCTTCCCCAAATTTCTTGTTTCCTGAGTTGTTAATTTTAGCCATTCCAATTGGAGTGAAGTGGTATCTCATTGTGGTTTTGATATTTATTTCCCTGATGCCAAGTGATGTTGAGTATTTTTTGATATGTAAGTTAACCATTTGAATGTCTTCTTTGGAGAAATATCTGTTCATGTTTTCTGCCCATTTCTTGGCTGGAATTTTGAATTTTGGGTGTTGTTTGATAAGTTCTTCATAGAGTTTCAATAGTAACCCTTTATCTAGATTGTCATTTGCAAATATTTTTTTCCATTCCATTGGTTGCCTTTTACTTTTGTTGATTGTTTTGTTTGCTGTAGAAAAGCTTTATATCCTGATGAAGTCCCAGTAGTTCATTTTTGCTTTTGTTTCCCTTGACTTTGGAGACATGTTTTATTTTGTTGACTGTTTTCTTTGCTGTGCAGAAGCTTTTTATCTTGATAAGGTTCCAATAGTTCATTTCTGCTTTTGTTTCCCCTGTCTTTAGAGACGTGTCTTGCAAGAAGTTGCTGTGGCTGACGTCAAAGAGTTTACTACTTGTGTTCTCCTCTAGGATTTTGATGGATTCCTGTCTCACACTTAGGTCTTTCATCCATTTTGAGTTTATTTTTGTGTATGGTGTAAGAAAGTGGTCTAGTTTCATTCTTCTGCACATGGCTGTTCAATTTTCCCAACACCATTTGTTGATGGGACTGACTTTTTTCCATTGGATATTCTCTCCTGATTTGTCAAAAGATTAGTTGACCACAGAGTTGAGGGTCCATTTCTAGGTTCTCTATTCTTTCCAATTGACCTATGTGTCTGTTTTTGTGCCAGTACCTTACTGTCTTGATGATTACAGCTTTAAAATACAGCTTGAAGTCCAAAATTGTGATGCCTTCAGCTTTGGTTTTCATTCCAATGTTACTTTGACTATTTGGGATCTTTTCCAGTTCCATACAAATTTTAGAATTATTCCTGCTGAAAAATGCTGGTGGTATTTTAATAGGGATTGTATTAAGTGTGAAGTTTGCTTTGGGTAGTATAGACATTTTAACAATATTTTTTTCCAATCCATGAGCATGGGAAGTTTTTCCATTTCTTTGTGTCTTCCTCAATTTCTTTCATAAGTTTTCTATACTTTCCAGAGTACAGATCTTTTACCCCCTTGGTTAGGTTTATTCCTAGGTATCTTATGGTTTCTGGTGCAATTATAAACAGGATTGATTCCTTGATTTCTTTTCCTTCTGCTTCATTGTTAGTTTGTAGAAATGCAACAGACCTCTGTGTTTTCATTTTATATCCTGCCACTTTGCTGAATTCCTGTATGAGTTCTAGCAATTTTTTGGTGGAGTCTTTTGGGTTTTCTACATAGAGTATCATGTAGTCTGCAAAGACTGAAAATTGGACTTCTCCTTTACCAATTTGGATGCCTTTTATTTCTTTTTATTGTCTGATTGCTGAGGCTAGGACTTCCAGTATTAGGGTGAACAAAAGTGGTGAAAATGGATATCCGTGTCATGTTTCTGATCTTAGGGGAAATGCTATTGAGGATGATATTCATTGGGGGTTTTGCGTATATGGTGTTTATGACACTGAGGTATGTTGTCTCTATCACTACATCATGGAATTTTTTTTTTTATGTAAAGAAAGGATAGTGTATTTTGTCAAATGTTTTTTCTGCATTTATTGAGAGGATCATGTTTGCTATTGATTCTTTAATACTATATCATGTTGATTAATTTGTGGATGTTGAACTATCTCTGCAGCCCAGTAATAAATCCCACTTGGTCATGGTGAATAATCCTTTGAATGGCCTGTTGGATCCTATTAGCTTGTATCTTGGTGGGAATTTTGGCATCCATGTTCATCAGGGATATTGGTCTGTAATTCTCCTTTTTAAATGGATCTTTCTCTGGTTTGAGATTAAGGTAATAATGACCTCATAGAATGAGTTTGGAAGTTTTCCTTCCATTTCTATTTTTTGTAACAGTTTTAGAAGGAGAATAAATATTAATTCTTCTTTAAATGTTTGGTAGAATTCTCTTGGGAAACCATCCAACTGTAGAATCTTGTTGGTTGGGAGATTTTTTATTACAGATTCAATTTCTTTGCTGGTTATGGGTCTGCTCACCTTTCTCTTTCTTCCTTTTTTTTGTTTTGTTAGTTTATATGTTTCTAGGAAACACTTATCCATTTCTTCCAAATTACCTAATTTGTTGGCATATAATTGCTCATAATATTCTCTTAGAATTGTTTGTATTTCTTTAGTGTTGGTTGTGATCTCTCCTCTTTCATTCATGATTTTTATTTATTTGGGTCCTCTCTCTTTTTTATATTTTTTTGATAAGTCTGGCTCAGGGTTTATCAATTTTGTTAATTCTTTCAAAGAACCAGCTCCTACTTTCCTTGATCTGTTCTACTGTTATTTTTTTAATTTATATATCTTTGATTTCTGCTCTAATTTTTTTTATTTCTCTTCTCCTGCCAGACTTAAGCTTTATTTGCTGTTCTTTTTCAAGCTCCTTTTGGTGTGAGGTTAGGTTGTGTATTTGAGACTTTTCTTACTTCCTGAGTAAGGCCTGTATTGCTATATACTTCCCTCTTAGGACCACCTTGCTTCATCCCAAAGCTTTTGAACTGTTATGTTTTCATTTTCATTTGCTTCTATGTATTTTTTAATTCTTTTTTAATTTCCTGGTTCACCCATTCATTCTTTAGTAGGATGTTCCTTAACCTCCTTGTATTTGTCTCCTTCAAATTTTTTTTCTTGTCCTTAAATTCAAGTTTCATTGTGGTCTGAAAATAGCATGGTATGATCTCAGTCTTTTTGTACCCCTTGAGACCTGATTTGTGGCACAGTATATGATCTATTCTGGAGAATGTTCCATGTGAACTTGAAAAGAATGTGTATTCTGCTGCTTTAGGATGAAATGCTCTGAATGTGTCTGTTAAGTACATCTGATCCAAGGTGTCATTCAAAGCCCTAGTTTCCTTGCTGATCTTCTGCTTAAGATGATCTGTCCATTCATGTAAGTAGGGTGTTAAAATCCCCTATTATTGTATTGTTATCAATGAGTTTGTTATGAATTATTTTATATATTTTGGTGATCCCATAATGGATGTATAAATATTTATGATGATTATATCCTCTTGTTGGATTGTTCTCTTTGTGATTATATAGTGCTTTTCTTTGTTTCTTGTCATAATATTTGTTTTAAAGTCTATTTTGTCCAATGTAAGTATTGATATTCTGGCTTCCTATTGACATCTACTTGTGTGATAAATGTTTCTCCATCCCCTCAGTTTCAATCTGCAGGTGTCTTTAGGTCTAAAATGATTCTCTTGTAGGCAGCACATAGGTGGATCTTTTTTTTTTATTTAATCCATTCTGACACCCTATGTCTCTTGATTGAAGCATTTAGTCCATTTACATTCAAAGTAATTATTGATATATATGCGTTATCACTTTATTACTTGTTTTATCATTGTTTCTGGAGATTTTCTGTGATCCATTCTTATCTTTGCACTCAAATGGTACCCTTTAATATTTCTTGCAGGGCCGATTTACTGGTCATGAACTCCTTTAGTTTTTGTTTTTCTGGGAAACTTTTTAAAAGATTTTATTTATTTGAGAGAGAGAGAGAGAGTACAAAAGGGAGGAGGATCAGAGGGAGAAGCAGACTCCCCACTGAGCAGGGATTCGGATGCAGAACTCAATCCTGGGACTCCAGGTTCATATCCTGAGCCAAAGGCAGTCACTCAACTGACTGAGCCACCCATGTGCCCTTCTGGGAAACTCTTAATCTCCATTTCTATTCTGAATGATAGCCTTATTGAATAGAGAATTCTTGGCTGCAGATATTTTTTTAATATAACAAGCTACTCCCTTCTAGCTTGTCAAGTTTCTGTTGAGAAATCTCCAGCTAGCCTTATGGGTTTTCCTTTGTAAGTTAAGTGCTTCTTTTGTCTTGGTGCTTTTAAGATTTTTTCTTTATCACTATATTTTGCAAATTTAATTACAATATGTCTTGGTGTGGGTGTGCTTTTTATTGAACATAGTGCTAGCCACAGCAACTATTCAACAAAAAGACATAAATGGCATCCAAGTTGGCAAGGAAGAAGTAAAACTTTCACTATTTACAGATGTATGTGATAGTATATATAGAAAACCCAAACAACTCCACCAAAAAAGTGCTAGAACTGATAAATGAATTCATTAAAGTTACAGGATACAAAATCAATGTACAGAAATATGTTGCATTTCTATACACAAATCACTTGTCAGAATGGCTAAAATCAACAACACAAGAAACAGGTTTTGGTGAAGACGTGGAGAAACAGGAATACTTTTTCACTGTTGGTGGGAATGCAAACTGGTACAGCTACTCTGGAAAACAGTATGGAGGTTCCTCAAAAAGTTAAATGGAAGTTCCTTAAAAAGTTAAAAGCCAGCCTACAGCCCAGCAATTGCACTACTATGTATTTACCCAAAGAATATAAAAATAGTAATTCAAATGGATATATGCACCCTGATGTTTATAGCAGCATTATCTACAATTGCCTAATTATGGAAATAGCCCACATGTTCATTTACTGATGAATAAAGAATGAATATATATATATTTATCTATTTTATATATAACTTGGCATTTGAAACTACATCCATTGAGCTAGAGAGTATTAGTGTACTTGAAATCAGTGAGAGAAAGATAAATACCATGTGATTTGACAAAGCAAATGAATAAAGGGAAGAAAAAGAGAGAGAGGAAGACTCTTAACTATGGAGGATCGGTTAAATAGGTGATGGGTATTAAGGAGTGCCCTTGTGATGCACTGGGTATTGTATGGAAGTGTTGAATCACTCTATTGTACGCCTGAAACTAATATTACACTGTATGTCACCTAACTGGAATTAAGAAAAAACTTAAGGAAAAAAAGAACAAGCTGAGAAGCAACCTAGTTATCCTGGAGAAGACCCCAAACATTTAAGAATTGGTAGTATTTCTGAAAGTGGGTGTGTAGGTAAAGACAAAAGCAGAAGGACCAATTGAATATCTATTTAAAGTGTATTTAGAGCCCCAAATCCCTTCCTGCCTCAGCTTGGTAGATGAGTGAAATGTCGTCTCAAGCCAGCAGGAGTCTAGGGTTTTATTCTCTGGAGAGGTCTCTCTGGAGAGGTCTCTGAACTGCAGGATGCTAGGTGCAAAACAAACAAATGAACAAAAAAGAACTTTAAAAATTAAAAATATAATATAAATTTCATTTCAAAGAAAATGAAAACACTGATTTGAAAAGATATAGGCACTACGATTAATTCAGCAGTATTAACAATAGTGAATATATGAAAGGAACCAGTATCCTTCAGTGGACAAATGCATAAGGAAAATGTGTCACATATATGGGATATACATATATAGTAGAATATTACTCAGTCATAAAAAGATGAGCTCTTGCCATTTGTGACAACTTGGATGGGCCTATGTTATAGTATGCTTAGTGAAATAAATCAGGGGAGGAAGGAAAGATGGCGGAGGAGTCTGGGACCCTATTTCAACTGGTCCCTGGAATTGAGCTGGATATCTACCAGACCACTCTGAGCACCCATGAAACCAGCCTGAGATGTAAGAAGATGTGGATCTCTACAAATAGAATATCGCAGGCGGTTGGTTTCAAGGTTGGAAGTGGGGAGCCGTGATTCTGCGGGCAGATATTGGAGGATAAAAGGCAGCGGGAGGGTGCCTGGCCGTGGGGATCCTACATCACCGGTGAGCGACAGCCTCACGCGCTGGGGACCGGGCACAGACTCTCAGACCAGTGGCGGGGAAAGGAATTTTAGGGCAGCCCCTGGGGCAGAAACCCAGAGCAGCGGAGTCACACGTGCGAACTGGGGGTGGCTGGCAGTTTTAGAAGTACAAAGGGCAGAGACATGCTCTGACATGGAGGCAGGACTGGGAGTGCTGTGGAGGGGCGCACAACCCAGGACGCTGCAGTTTATAGCAGCATGGACAGAAACCGAGGCGGTGTGGCCTGGAGAGTTCACTGAAGAACAGACTGCGGTCTCTCTGCTCTGAGGCAGAGGGTTGGAAACGGTCTCGTGAAAAGCCGCCAGGGAAAGCCGCCAGGGAACAAAAACCCCCAAAACTGATTACCACGGAGCCCATCCCCCGCCACAGGGGGGCAGGGCAACTCCGCCCAAACACAGTTGCCTGAGTAACAGCAGGGCAGGCCCCTGCCCCAGAAGACAGGCTGGGAAAACAAGAGGCCAGCAACCCTAAGGTCCCAAGAAAACAGGTGCATCTTGCTTGGGTTCTGGTCAATAATCTGGACTCTATACATTCCCTCAAACACCCATCAACAGAATGACTTGGAGGAGGAGCCCCCAAAACAGAAAAGACTCAGAGATTATGACTGATGCTGCAGATTTACAAATGGATGCAGATATAACCAAGATGTCAGAGATGGAATTCAGGTGAGCAATTGTGAAAACAATGGCTAGAATGGAGAAATCAATTAATGGCAACATAGAGTCTCTAAGGGCAGAAATGAAAGCCGAATGGGCAGAACTTAAAAATGCTATCAATGAGATCCAATCCAATCTAGATAATCTAACAACTAGGGTAACTGAGGCAGAAAAATGAATAAGCAACCTGGAAGACAATATAATAGATAAAAAGGGAAAAGAGGAGGCCAGGGAAAAACAACTAAGAATCCATGAAAATAAAATCAGAGAAATAAGTGACACCATGAAGCATTCCAATGTCAGAATAACTGGAATCCCGGAGGGAGTGGAGAGAGAGAGAGGACTAGAAGATGTATTTGAGCAAATTGTAGCTGAGAACTTCCCTAATCTGGGGAATGAAACAAACATTCATGTCCTAGAGGCAGAGAGGACCCCTCCCAAGATCAAGGAAAACAGGCCAACACTCCGTCCGGCATGTAATAGTAAAACTTGCAAATCTTAGAACCAAGGAAACCATCTTAAGGGCAGTTAGGGGGAAGAGATTCCTTACATACAGAGGGAAGAACATCAGAATAACGTCAGACCTATCCACAGAGACATGGCAAGCCAGAAAGGCCTGGCAAGACATATTCAGGGTACTAAATGAGAAGAACATGCAGCCAAGAATACTTTATCGGCAAGGCTGTCATTTAGAATGGATGGAGAGATGCAGAGCTTCCATGAATGGCAGAAACTAAAAGAATATGTGACCACTAAGCCGGCCCTGCAAGAAATATTAAGGGGGGTTCTAAAAAAGGAGAAAGACCCCAAGAGTGATATACAACAGAAATTTACAGGGACAATCTATAAAAACAACGTCTTCAGAGGCAACATGATGACAATTAATTCATATCTTTCAATAATCACTCTCAACGTGAATGGCCTAAATGCTCCCATAAAATGGCACAGGGTTGCAGATTGGATAAAAAGACAGGAACCATCCATATGCTGCCTACAAGAGACTCATTTTGAACCTAAAGATACATCCAGACTGAAAATGAAGGGATGGAGATCCATCTTCCATGCCAGCGGACCTCAAAAGAAAGCTGGGGTAGCAATTCTTATATCAGACAAATTAGATTTTAAACTAAAGTCTGTAATTAGAGACACAGAAGGACACTATATCATACTTAAAGGGTCTATCCAACAAGAAGATCTAACAATTGTAAATATCTATGCCCCCAATATGGGAGCAGCCATCTACCTAAGCCAACTGTTACCCAAAATAAAGAGTCATATTGATAACAATATGTTACTTGTAGGAGACCTCAATACTCCACTCTCAGCAATGAACAGATCATCTAAGCAGAAAATCAACAAGGAAACAAGAGCTTTGAATGACACATTGGACCAGATGGACCTCATAGATATTTACAGAACATTCCACCCTAAAACAAGAGAATACTCATTCTTCTCGAGCGCACATGGAACTTTCTCCAGAATAGACCACATACTGGGTCACAAATCAGGTCTCAACCGATACCAAAAGATTGAGATTATTCCCTGCATATTCTCAGACTACAATGCTTTAAAACGAACTCAATCACAAGAAAAACTTTGGCAGAAATTCATACACTTGGAAGCTAAAGACCACTCTGTTCAAGAATGTTTGGGTCAACCAGGAAATCAAAGAAAAACTTAAACAATTCATGGAAATCAATGAGAACGAAAACACCACGGTCCAAAACCTATGGGATACTGCAAAGGCGGTCCTAAGGGGGAAATACATAGCCATCCAAGCCTCACTCAAAAAAATAGAAAAATTCCAAATGCACCAACCAGCTCTGCACCTTAAAGAACTAGAGAAAAAGCAACAAACGATGCCTAAGCCACGCATTAGAAGAGAAATAATTAAAATTAAAGCAGAGATCAATGAATTAGAAACCAGAAACACAGTAGGTCAGATCAACGAAACTAAGAGTTGGCTCTTTGAAAGAATTAATAAGATCAATAAACCACTGGCCAGACTTATCCAGAAGAAAAGAGAAAGGACACAAATTAATAAAATTATGAATGAAAGGGGAGAGATCACGACTAACACCAAGGAAATAGAAACAATTATTAGAAATTATTATCAACAACTATATGCCAATAAACTGAGCAATCTGGATGAAATGGAGGCGTTCCTGGAAACCTCTAAGCTTCCAAGACTGAAAGAGGAAGAAATTGACAACCTGAATAGGCCAATAACCAGTAATGAGTTTGAAACAGTGATCAAAAACCTCCCAAAAAACAAGAGTCCAGGGCCTGATGGATTCCCTGGGAATTCTACCAAACATTCAAAGAAGAAATAATACCTATTCTACTGAAGCTGTTTAAAAAAATAGAAACAGAAGGAAAACTTTCAAACTCATTCTATGAGGGCAGCATCACCTTAATCCCCAAACCAGGCAAAGACTCCATCAAAATGTAGAATCTCAGACCGATATCCCTGATGAATATGGATTCCAGAATCCTCAACAAAATCCTAGCTAATAGGATCCAACAATACATTAAAAGGATCATCCACCACGACCAAGTGGGATTTATCCCCGGATGCAAGGGTGGTTCAACATTCGCAAATCAATCAATGTGATAGAACACATTAAAAGAGAAGGGAGAAGAACCATATGGTCCTCTCAATTGATGCAGTAAAGGATTTGACAAAATACAACATCCTTTCCTGGTTAAAACTCTTCAGAGTATAGGGATAGAGGGAACATTCCTCAAGTTCATAAAATCCATCTATGAAAAACACACAGCAAATATTTTCCTCAATGGGGAAAAGCTGAGAGTCTTTCTCTTAAGATCAGGAACACGCCAAGGATGCCCACTCTCGCCACTCTTGTTCAACATAGTACTAGAAGTCCTAGCAACAGCAACCAGACAACAAAAAGAAATAAAAGGTATTCAAATTGGCAAAGAAGAAGTCAAACTCTCTCTTTTTGCAGATGACATGATACTTTATGTGGAATACCCAAAAACTCCACCCCCAAATTACTGGAACTCTTACAGCAATTCAGTAATGTGGCAGGATACAAAATCAATGCACAGAAATCAGCTGCTTTCTTATACAGTAACAACGCAACTGTAGAAAGAGAAATTAGAGAAACGATTCCATTTACAATAGCACCAAAAACCATAAGATACTTCGGAATAAACCTAACCAAAGAGGTAAAGGATCTATAGGAACCACAAAACACTCATGAAAGAAATTGAAGAAGACACAGAAAGATCGAAAAATATTCCATGCTCATGGATCAGAAGAATAAACACCGTTAAAATGTCTATGCTACCCAGAGCAATCTATACCTTCAATGCCATCCCAATCAAAATTCCAATGACATTTTTCAAAGTACTGGAACAAACAATCCTAAAATTTGTATGGAATCAGAAAAGACCCCGAATCGCCAAGGAAATGTTGAAAAAGAAAAGCAAAGCTGGGGTCATCACGTTGCCCAATTTCAAGCTATATTACAAAGCAGGGATCACCAAAACAGCATGGTGCTGGCACAAAAACAGACATATAGACCAATGGAACAGAATAGAGAACCCAGATATGGACCCTCAACTCTATGGTCAAACAGTCTTTGACAAAGCAGGAAAAAACATGCGATGTTAAAAAGACAGTCTCTTCAATAAATGGTGCTGGGAAAATTGGACAGCCACATGCAGAAGAATGAAACTCGACCATTCTCTAACACGAATCACAAAGATAAACTCAAAGTGGATGAAAGACCTCAATGTGAGACAGGAATCTATCAAAATCCTAGAGGAGAACATAGGCAGTAACCTCTTTGACATCGGCCACAGCAACTTCTTTCAAGATACATCTCCAAAAGCTAGTGAAACAAAAGCAAAAATGAACTTTTGGGACTTAATCCAGATAAAAAGCTTCTGCACAGCAAAGGAAACAGTCAACAAAACAAAGAGGCAACCCACAGAATGGGAAAATATATTTGCAAATGACACTACGGATAAAGGGCTGGTATCCAAGATCTATAAAGAATTTCTCAAACTCAACACCCAAAAAACAAATAATCAAGTCAAAAAGTGGGTAGAAGATATGAAAAGACATTTCTCTGAAGAAGACATACAAATGGCTAACAGACACATGAAAACATGTTCATCATCATTAGTCATCAGGGAAATTCAAATCAAAACCACATTGACTCCCAAGAAACAAAAGCCCAGGGCCAGACGGCTTCCCAGGGGAATTCTATCAGACATTTCAAGAAGAATTAATACCTATTCTCCTGAAACTGTTCCAAAAAATAGAAATGGAAGGGAAACTTCCAAACTCATTTTATGAGGCCAGCATTACCTTGATCCCAAAACCAGACAAAGACCCCATCAAAAAAGAGAATTACAGACCAATATCCTTGATGAACATGGATGCAAAAATTCTCACCCAAATACTAGCCAATAGGATCCAACAGTACATTAAAAGAATTATTCACCATGACCAAGTGGGATTTATTCCTGTGCTGCAAGGCTGGTTCAACATCCACAAATCAATCAACGTGATACAATACATTAACAAAAGAAAGAGCAAGAATCATATGATCCTCTCAATAGATGCAGAAAAAGCATTTGACAAAGTACAACATCCTTTCTTGATCAAAACTCTTCAGAGTATAGGGATAGAGGGTACATACCTCAATATCATAAAAGCCATCTATGAAAAACCTACAGCGAATATCATTCTCAATGGGGAAAGACTGAGAGCTTTTCCCCTAAGGTCAGGAACGCGGCAGGGATGTCCACTCTCACCACTGCTATTCAACATAGTATTAGAAGTCCTAGCCACAGCAATCAGACAACAAAAAGAAATCAAAGGCATCCAAATCGGCAAAGAGGAAGTCAAACTCTCACTCTTTGCAGATGATATGATACTGTATGTGGAAAACCCAAAAGACTCCACC
Source organism: Callorhinus ursinus (assembly GCF_003265705.2). Taxonomy (NCBI): domain Eukaryota; kingdom Metazoa; phylum Chordata; class Mammalia; order Carnivora; family Otariidae; genus Callorhinus; species Callorhinus ursinus. The sequence continues at coordinate 1,331,220 of NW_027397128.1, forward strand.
CCAAAACTGCTAGAACTCATACAGGAATTCAGTCAAGTAGCAGGATATAAAATCAATGCACAGAAATCAGTGGCATTCCTATACACCAATAACAAGACAGAAGAGAGACAAATCAAGGAGTCGATCCCATTTACAATTGCACCCAAAACCATTAGATACCTAGGAATAAATCTAACCAAAGAGGCAAAGGATCTGTACTCAGAAAACTATAAAATACTCATGAAAGAAATTGAAGAAGACACAAAGAAATGGAAAAACGTTCCATGCTCATGGATTGGGAGAATCAACATTGTGAAGATGTCAATGCTACCTAGAGCAATCTACACATTCAATGCAATCCCCATCAAAATACCATCCATTTTTTTCAAAGAAATGGAACAAATAATCTTAAAATTTGTATGGAACCAGAAGAGACCCAGAATAGCCAGAGGAATACTGAAAAAGAAAAGCAAAGCTGGCAGCATCACAATTCCGAACTTCCAGCTCTATTACAAAGCTGTCATCATCAAGACAGTTTGGTACTGGCACAAAAACAGACACATAGATCAATGGAACAGAATCGAGAGCCCAGAAATGGACCCTCAACTCTATGGTCAACTTATTTTTGACAAAGCAGGAAAGAATGTCCAATGGAAAAAAGACAGTCTCTTCAACAAATGGTGTTGGGAAAATTGGACAGCCACATGCAGAAGAATGAAACTGGACCATTTCCTTACACCACACACAAAAATAGACTCCAAATGGTTGAAAGACCTAAACGTGAGACAGGAGTCCATCAAAATCCTAAAGGAGAACACAGGTAACAACCTTTTCGACCTTAGCCGCAGCAACTTCTTCCTAGAAACATCGCCAAAGGCACGGGAAGCCCGGGCAAAAATGAACTATTGGGATTTCATCAAGATAAAAAGCTTTTGCACAGCAAAAGAAACAGTCCACAAAACCAAAAGACAACCGACAGAATGGGAGAAAATATTTGCAAATGACATATCAGATAAAGGGCTAGTATCCAAAATCTATAAAGAACTTATCAAACTCAACACCCAAAGAACAAATAATCCAATCAAGAAATGGGCAGAAGACATGAACAGACATTTCTCCAAAGAAGACATCCAAATGGCCAACAGGCACATGAAAAAGTGCTCAACATCACTCGGCATCAGGGAAATCCAAATCAAAACCTCAATGAGATACCACCTCACACCTGTCAGAATGGCTGAAATTAACAAGTCAGGGAACGACAGATGTTGGCGGGGATGTGGAGAAAGGGGAACCCTCCTACACTGTTGGTGGGAATGCAAGCTGGTGCAACCACTCTGGAAAACAGTATGGAGGTTCCTCAAACAGTTGAAATTAGAGCTACCGTTCGATCCAGCAATTGCACTACTGGGTATTTACCCCAAAGATACAAATGTAGGGACCCGAAGGGGTACGTGCACCCCAATGTTTATAGCAGCAATGTCCACAATAGCCAAACTGTGGAAAGAGCCAAGATTCCCATCGACAGATGAATGGATAAAGAAGAAGTGGTATATATACACAATGGAATATTATGCAGCCATCAAAAGGAATGAGATCTTGCCATTTGCAACGACGTGGATGGAACTGGAGGGTGTTATGCTGAGTGAAATAAGTCAATCAGAGAAAGACATGTATCACATGACCTCACTGATATGAGGAATTCTTAATCTCAGGAAACAAACTGAGTGTTACTGGAGTGGTTGGGGGTGGGAGGGATGGGGTGGCTGGGTGATAGACATTGGGGAGGGTATGTGCTACGGTGAGCGCTGTGAATTGTGCAAGACTGTTGAATCACAGATCTGTACTTCTGAAACAAATAACGCAACATATTTTAAGAAAAAAGAAAAAGAAGAAGATAACAGGAGAGGAAGAAAAGGGGAGTATGTCAGAGGGGGAGATGAACCATGAGAGATGATGGACTCTGAAAAACAAACTGAGGGTTCTAGAGGGGAGGGGGGGAGGGGGATGGGTTATCCTGGTGATGGGTATTGAGGAGGGCACGTTCTGCATGGAGCACTGGGTGTTATGAACAAACAATGAATCAGGGAACACTGCACCAAAAACTAATGATGTAATATATGGTGATTAACATAACAATAAAAAATTAAAAAAAAAACCACATTGAGATACCACCTTACAGCAGTTAGAATGGAAAAAATGGAGAGGGAAAGAAAGCAAATGTTGGTGAGGTTGTGGAGAAAGCTGAACTCTCTTACACTGTTGGTGGGAATGCAAGTTGGTATAGCCACTTTGGAAAACAGTGTGGTGGTTCCTCAAAAAATTAAAAATAGAGCTCTCTTATGACCCAGCAACTGCACTCCTGGGTATTTACCCCAAAGATACAGATGTAGTGAAAAGAAGGGCCATATGCACCCCAATGTTCATAGTAGAAATGTCCACAATAGCCAAACTGTGGAAAGAGCCGAGATGCCCTTCAACAGATGAATGGATCAAGAAGATGTGGTCCATATATACAATGGAATATTACTCAGCCATCAGAAAGGATGAATAGCCAACTTTTACATCAACATGGATGGGACTGGAGGAGATTATGCTAAGTGAAATAAGTCAAGCCGAGAGAGTCAGTTAGCATATGGTTTCACTTATTTGTGGAACATAAGGAATAGCATGGAGTACATTAGGAGATGGAAGGGAAAAATGGGGGGGATTGGAGGGAGAGATGAACCATGAGAGACTATGGACTCTGAGAAACAAACAGGGTTTTAGAGGGGAGGGGGGAGGGGGGATTGGTTAGCCCGGTGATGGGTATTAAGGAGGGTACATACTGCATGGAGCACTGGGTGTTATACGAAAACAATGGATCTTGGATCACCACATCAAAAACTAATGATGTATTGTATGGTGACTAACATAACATAATAAAATTAAAAAAAAAAGAAAGAAGTCAGACTAAGAAAGACAAATGCCACATAATTTCACTCATATGTGAAAACTAAAAAAACAAAAACAAAAACAAGTGAATGAACAAAAAGCAGAATCAGATTTATAATTCCAGAGAACAAACTGATGTTTGCCAGAGGGGAGGGACCTGTGGGGATGGGCTAAATGGTGAATGGGAATGGGAAATCTAGGCTTCCATTTATGGATTGAATAAGTCACAGAAATAAAAAGCATGCTATAAGGAATGTATTCAATAATGTGATAGCATTGTATGGTGAGAGGTGGTAGCTACACTTGGGGTGATCAGGTGGCAATTTAGTAGCTCATAGAAGCTTTACAGACCATGGTAAATCTCTCATTTTTATAACTACTTCAATTAGCTTTTTTGGACCATCAGTAAGGTAAGACATAGCTTAGCAAATATTTCTAATTACTTCTAGAGAGTCACAGTGCAAGAGATGAACTAAAGTAGGATGAATCTGATGAACAGTATCTAATGAGGGAGTAGGATTTTTATTACAATAAATATTTGAACATGTCCAGGTAAGAATATGTAAATAACCATATGCTAAAGATGATACATCAGGAATTGCATGTTGAATTAATGAAGGGTTCATTGCACCTTTCTTGATTACCAAATCATTTAAAGTGAAACATTACCCAAATTTTCTAAAGCCCATATAGCTTACTCACTGATGAATGCTGGTATAAAACCTCCACCTACCACAGCTTTGGTCCATTCTGATTTCCAAAAATTGATATTAGCAAATGAACCCAAGCAGATTAAAATTCACTGAGACTATAATTACAGGAAGGCACACATTTTGGAGTCAAAACTGCCCAGATTATCTTGTCTATGGAAAGATGTTTTCCCATACAAAAGAGTTTTCTAAGAACTTGAGTAACTTGGACTTGGCTTCCCAAATTACTGCTATTTGTGCCGTTAATAGTGTCATCAACAGAACAACTTACAAAGCTCTACTTGCTATGATTTTCCTGTGGTGGAGAAGTAGCAGCATCAGGAAAAGAGGTTACTTTTTTTTTCCAACATCTCATTATCTTTCTTAGCTTTCCTTGGTTTCATAACTTCTATACACTACTGTCTCATTTATGTTCTATCTTTCGCTTTGTTCTCCAACCCATTAAGTGGGCAGTTAGCTAACTAGCATTCTCATTGGTGGACGTGTAATTAGACAATGGGAGAAAGCTAGAAGATGGTTGTGGATCTGGTTTAGTTTTTATGGTAACAGCATCAGGGCTTACAGGCCTTAGGTTAACACTCACTAGTTGAATGGAAAATTATACTTTTAAATTCTGCACTATAAAGGTGTTCAGAGATTATTTTTGTATTTTCTAATTATATACAGAAAATTGATAATTGATTCTATCCATATATGGTAGGAAAACATGCATTTCTAGCTAAAGAGGAGATTATTTATGGGAGAATAATATCCACCAAAGAGGAAGAAAATGAATTTGGGTAGCATTCTGTAGTCATGTCTATGGCAGAATGATTGTAGGATTATTTTATTTGTAAATGGGTAAATTAGAGGTTTGGGGAGAGGGAGTTTAGATCAAACTAGTATTTTATGCTTTATTTCCTTTCCTTGTTGCATGCTTGTTCACAGTAATAATTGTTAATATTTATTATAAAACATTATTATTGACAGAAAAAATTGCATTTCCACTTTTACTAGAACTTTAGTTTTTAAATATATGTAAGGACACAGTGCAAATTCATATAAACAAACCAAGAATGTTGTTTTCCCTGGCCTGTAAGTAAAGGAAAATTTAAGATAGGTAGGCAACATATAATTAAGATTTATATTATCCTTTGGCAGACTAAACTTTTGAAAGATGTTTTCCTGCTTATAAAAAGAGTTTAATTTCTAAAATGAAGGTACATAGTCAATATTAACAAAATTAGCTAAAAACATATTTTAGGAATAACCCCTTCCCTTCTTTATTTCCTAGTTGTGTTTCACTGGATTTTTTTATATTTGAATTTGAGAAAACATCAGCAAGGTGTTAAGTGCTGTTCATTTCTTGCTCCATTTTGTCTGCAGTTTCATATGCAAGCTCTTGGAAGGTGCAAAATCTATTTTTAAGGCAATTTAATGTTAGTATTTTACAGTTGTTAATGACTACTCTTTTTCCAAACTTGAAACTACAGTAACCCATTATCTGTCTAGTCTTATTGGAGAATAAGTTGTTCTCCATAAGAATATATTTTAGCAACTGATTGCCACTTCATGGGGGGAAATATTCTAACCATTTTTGAAGGCTAGCTATAAAATATTAGTTTTTTAAAAGAAAATACCAAATATATCTTGACTTTCTTGTTCAGTAGGTTTATCATTATTAACATATATTGTCTGTCTTTTCTGGTTTCTCTCCTTTTTCATAGCTGTCACTTGTCATTGTCCTCTACCTACTTCTAATTTGTATTATCTAATCTAGCACTTACCAGGAAAAGGGATAACCAAAAATTTTAGGAATTGTGTGCTAATAAAATTTAAAAGGCTTGAATGAGAATCAAAGGTCTCTTTTTGTATTAATTATAATGTGATAATAATAATGATAATTGACATTTACTGAGCACTTACTATATTCCAAACACCATGGTAAATGCTTTACATACATTATATTATTTGATCTTCACAATAGACATATAAGATAGGTGTTACTATTTCAATCTTATAGATAGAGAAACAGAGGTTCAGAAAGGTTAAGTGACTTGCTTAAAATTATATAGCTAGTAAATGATAAAACTGGATTTCAAACATAGCTTGGTCTAATTATGTTTAATATCTGTCTTCCCCAGCTAAGTATAAGCTCTCTGAGGACAATGTTTTACTCAATATTGTATCTCCAGCATATAGCACAGTGCCTTGCATGCACTAGTCTATATAATATTTGATGAATTAATGAATGACAGCAAAGTCCAACCAGAGGGATGAATTAATCACACTTAGCTTGTGGCACATTATAATCATTGACCTGTGTAAGGACCATCACTTACTTTTTTCCAGTTTTATTGAGAAGTAATTGACATACATCACTGTGTCAGTTTAAGGCATACAACATGATTTACATATATTGTTAAATAATTACCACAATACGTTCAACTACTATCTGTCTTCTCATATAGATACAATAAAAAAGGGAAAATAATTATTTTTGTGATGAGAACTCATAGGGTTTACTATCTTAACAATTTTCCTATGTATCATACAGCACTTTTACTATAGTCATCATTTTGCACATTACATCCCTAGTCCTTATTTACCTTGTAACTGGAAGTTTGTACCTTTTGACCACCTTCCTCTAATTCCCTTTCTCCCCATCCTCTGCCTCTGGTAACCACAAGTATGGTCTCTTCATCTATCAGTTTGGCGTTATTTTTAGATTCCACATATAAGTGCGATCATACAGTATTTGTCTTTGTTTTGTTTCACTTAGCATAATGCCTTCAGTGTTCAACTATGTCATAACAAATGGTAGAATTTCCTTTGTTTTGTTTTGTTTTTTTTTGGTATGGCTGAATGATAGTTTGTTATATATGTTATATATATTATATAACTTCTTTATCCATTTATCCATCAGTGGATATATAGGTTGTTTCTATGTCTTGGCTATTGTAAATAATGCTGCTGTGAACATAGGGGTGCAAGAATCTTTTCAAGTTAGTGTTTTCATTTCCTTTGGATGTATTTCCAGAAGTGGAATTGCTAAATCATAATGGTAGTTTTATTTTTAATTTTATAAGTATCCTCCATATTGTTTTCCATAGTGATTGTACCAATTAACAATCTTACCAACAGTGCAAAAGAGAATTTCTCTTATCTCCACATCCACTCCGTATTGGTAATTGTTATTTCTTGTCTTTTAAAATTTTTTTAAAAGATTTTATTTGAAAGAGAGAGAGCGAGCATGAGAGCACAAGAAGGGGGAATGGCAAAAGGAGAGGGAGAAGCAGGCTTCTCAATGCGGGGCTCAGACCCAGGACCCTGAGATCATGACCTAAGCTGAAGGCAGACACTTAACTGATTGAGCCACCCAGGTGCCCCTATGTCTTGTCTTTTTAATGATGGCCATTCTAACCAGATGAGGAGATATCCCAGTGTGGAAATTTACATTTCCCTGATCACTAGTGATATTGAGCATCTTTTCATGTACCTATTGACCTTTCATATATCTTCTTTGTCTCCAGAGAATGCCTATTCAGGTCATTTGCCCACTTTTAATTGGCTTATTCGTGTTTTTGTTGTTGTTGTTGTTGTTGTTAGTGAGTTGTATATCTTCTTTCTATATTTTGAACATTAACCCCTTCTCAGATATATGGTTGGCAAATACTTTTCACATTCCATTGTCTTTTCACTTGGTTGATGGTTTCTTTTGCTTTGCTGTGGAGAAACTTTTTAGTTTTAGGTAGTCCCATTTGTTTATTTTTTTTTTTTAAATTTTGTTGCTTGTGCTTTTGGTGTCATACCCAAAAAATCATTACCAAGACCCATGTCAAGGAGCATTATTCCTATGTTTTCATTGAGAAATTTCATAGTTTCAGGTCCTACATTTAAGTCTTTAATCCATTTTGAGTTAATCTTTCTGAGTATGTAAGATATAGGTAAGGTTTATTCTTTTGCTTATGCATATCAAATTATCCCAGCACAATTTATTGAAAAGACTATGTTTTCTCCATTAAGTATTCTTGTATATTTGTCAAATATTAGTTGACTATATATACTTGGGTTAATTTCTGGGCTCTTAATTCTGGTCCATTGGTCTCTTTGTTTGTTTTTATGCCTGTATCATACTCTTCCTGACTGTAGCTTTATAGTATAGCTTGAAATCAGGAGTGTGCTTCTTTCTGCTTTGTTCTTTCTCAGGATTTCTTTGGCTATTCAGGGTTTTTGAGGTTCCACATAAATTTTAGGTTTATTTTTTCTACTTCTATTAAAAGTGCCATTTGAATATTGGTAGGGATTGTATTAAGTCTATACAAGGCTTTTTTGACTTTTGGTAGTATGGACATTTCAACAATATCAATTCTTCAATCCTTGAACACAGGATGCCTTCCCGTTTGTATCTTTTTTGACTTATTTCACCAATGTCTTGTACTTTTTAGAGAGCTTTCACCTCCTTAGTTAAATTTATTCTTAGGTACTTTATTGTTTTTTCATGCTATGGTAAATGGGATCAATTTCTTTTTCAGAAAATTCATTGTTAGTGTGTAGAAATGCTACTGATTTTTGTATGTTAATTTTGTATCCTGCAAATTTATTGAATTCATTTGTTTGATCTAAGATTTTGGTTGATTCTTAAGGATTTTCTTTATATAAAATCATGTCATCTGCAAATAAAGGTAATTTTCCTTCTTCCTTTCAAATTCTGAAACGTTTTATTTCTTTTGCTTGCCTGATTGGTCTAGATAGGACTTCTGGTACTGTGTTGAATATGAGTGCTGTAAATGGACACCTTGTCTTGTTCTTGATCTTAGAGGATAAGTTTTCAGCCTTTCACTATTGTGTATGATGTTAGGTGTGGCCTTGTCATATATGGCCTCTATTATGTGCAATATGTTCCTGTTATGCCTCATTTGTTGTTATTATCATGAATCATGCTGAATTTTCCCAGATATTTTTCTGTGTCTATTGAGATGTTCATGATTCTTTTAAGTATCACAGTGATTGATTTCTGTATGCAGAACCATCCTTGCATCCTAGGAATAAATCCTACTTGATCATGGTGTATGAGCCTTTTAATGTGCTGCTAAATTCAGTTTGCTAGTGTTTTATTGAAAATTTTTGCATCTATATTCATCAGGGATATTGACCTACAGTTCGCCCCACCCCAGTAACCAGTGTCCTTTTCTGGTTTTGGTATCCAGATAATGCAGCCTTTGCAAAATGAGTTTGGGAGTGTTCCTTCCTCTTTAGTTTTTTGGAAGAGTTTGAGAAGATTTGGTGTTAATTTCTTTTTAAGTGTTTGGGAAAATTCATTAGTGAAGCCATCTGTTACTGGGCTTTTCCTCATTGGGAGAATTTTGATTACTAACTAAATCTTTTTACTGGTAATTGGTCTATATAGACCTTCTATTTCTTCCTGATTCAGTCTTAGTAAGTTGTGTTTCTAAGATTTTTTAAAAAAATTTTTAGGTTGTCTAGTTTGTTGGTGTATAGTTGTTTTAAAATAACTTCTTATGATTCTTTGAATTTCTATGGTATTAGTTGAAATGTATGCTTTTTCATTTGTAATTTTTTAAATTTTATTTTATTTTGTTATGTTTGTCACCATACAGTACATCATTAGTTTTTGATGTAGTGTTCATGATTCACTGTTTTCGTATAACACCCAGTGCTCCATGCAATACATGCCCTCCTTAATATCCATCACTGGGCTAACATCATTTGTAATTTTGATGATATTTGTCCTTTATCTCTTTTTCTTGGTTAGTCTAGCTAAGGATTTGTCAATTTTGTTTATCTTTTAAAGAACCCAACTCAGTTTGTTTAATCTTTTTTACTGTTTCTCTGTTCTCAATTTTATTTATTTTTGCTCTAATTTTTATTATTTCTTCTGCTAAGTTTGGGCTCAGTTTCTTTTTTATAGTTTCATAAGACGTAAAGTTAGGTTGTTTTGTGGGATTGTTCTTGCTTCTTAATGTTGGTGTTTGTTGGTATAAACTTCTTTCTAGAACTCTTTTTGTTTCATTCTTCAAGTTCCTGCATATTATATTTCCATTTCTGTTTGTCTCAAGAAACTTTATTTCCCCCTTAATTTCTTATTTGATCCATTTTTTTCAGGATAGTGTTGTTTAATTTCTATGTGTTTGTGAATCTTCCAGTTTTTCTGTTGTTACTGATTTCTAATTTCATGCCACTGTGGTCGCAGACAATACTTGGTATGATGTTAATCTTCTTGAATTAGTTATGACTTGTTTTGTGACTTAATATATGGTCTATCCTAGAAAATGTTCCGTGTGTGCTTGAGAATAATGTGTATTCTGCTGTTGTTTGATAGAATGTTCTGCATAGGTCTATTGGATCAATTTGGTGTGTAGTGTTGTTCAAATCCATTGTTTATTGATACTCTGTTTGTATGATGTATCCATTGTTTAGAGTGGGGTATTAAAGTCCCCAGCTGTTATCATATTACTATTTATTTTTCCTTTCATCTCTGTTAGTTTTGCTTTATATATTTAAATGCTCCAATGTTGGATGCATAAATATTTATAACTGTTATATCTTCCTGATGTATTGATCCTTTTTTCACTATATAATGACATTTTTTGGTCTCTTTTAACACTTTAAGTTTATATAACTATAGCCATCCTGCTTTTTTTGGCTACCATTTGCTTGAAATGTCTTTTTCTATCCCTTCACTTTCATTCTGTTTGCCTCTAAAGACAAAATGAGTTTCTTGTAGGTAATATATTATTTGATCTTGTTTTCATATCCATTCAGCTATTCTATGTCCTTTAATTGGAGAATTTAATCAGTGTACATTAAAGTAAATATTGATAAAGACTTACTATTGCCACTTTGTTTTGTGTTTTCTGGTTGTTGTTGTTGTAAATCCATTGTTCCTTGTTTCTCATTTTATTTTTTTGTGTGTTTTGATGTCTTTTGGTATCAATATGCATTGACTTCTTTATTATGTTCTTTTGTGTAATTAAATGATTTTCCCTTGTGATTACCATAAGGTTTACATAAAATACCTTAAACTTATAATATCCTATTTTAAATTGATAACAGCTTAACTTCAATAGTATTTGTAAGCTTTACACTTTTACCATTCCTCCCCTTTACATTTTACATTATTTTACAATTCACATGTTTTTTATATCATGTAACTAATAACTTATTATTGTAGTTAACATTATTTTTACTATGCTTATTTTTTATTTGTAACCTAGAATTTTAAGTGAACTATTGCCATATTGCAGAATGTGTGACTATATATTTACCATTACCAATGAGATTTAAACTACCTTTTTATGTTTTTATGATGTTAATTAGTATTCTTTTACTTCCACTAAAAGAACTTTCTTTAGCCTTTCTTTTATGTCAGGTGTAGTAGTAATGAACTATTCAGCTTTTGTTTGAAAAGTTTTTAGTCTTACTTTGCTTCTGAAGGATAGCTTTTCTGGTACAGAATTCTTGGTTGACAGTTATTTTATTTCAATATTTTGAATATATCATCCCATTTTTTCCTGGCCTAAAAAGTTTCTGTTGAGAAATCTACTGATAGTCTTACAGGGGTTCCCTTGTATGCAATGTATCTCTTCTTTTGCTGCCCTTGAAATTCTTTGTTTTTGACTTTTGACGATTTAATTATAATATCTCTTTTTTAGTCCTATTTGAGTTCAACCTATTTGGGATCCTTTGAGCCTTATGGATTCGAATGTCCATTACTCTTCTTAGGTTCAGTAAATTCTCAGCCATTATTGCTTTCAGTTTACATTCTGTCCCTTTCCCTTCTCCTTGTGGAATTCCATAATGTGATTATTGGTTTCCTTTGTGTCCCATAATTCTCATAGGCTTTATTTACTTTTTTCTTCATTTTGCTCCTCTGACTAGGTAATGTCTAACATTGTAAATTTGAGGTGTTGATTCTTTTTTCTTTGTGGTCAGCTCTACCTCTGATATTCTCTATTGGATTCTTCAGATTACTTACTGAACTTGTCAACTCTAGAATTTCTATTTTTTTTTTAATGTATGCTATTTCCTTGTTGAACTACTCATTTTGTTCATGCATTGTTTTCCAAATTTCATTTAGTTGTCTGTGTTCTCTATTAGTACACTAAACTTCTTTAACAGGATTGTTTTGAATACTTTATCTGGCAGTTCACATTTCTCCATTTTCTTAGAGTCAGTTATTGGATCTTTGTGAGTTTCCTTTGATGTCCTATTTACCTGATTTATCATGATCGTTGATTCCTTACATTGGTATCTACATATTTGAATGATTGGTCTCTGCTTTCAGACTTTATAGGTTTCCTTTGGCCAAGACAGTTTTTCTCCAGTCAGCTCATCTTGGGGTTTGTTGCGTGTCTGCTAGTAATATCCTTTAGCAGGTGGGGTCTGCTATTATCTTCCATTTTGGGGCAAGGCTACTGTTTACATTCTGAGGACAGGGAAGGGGGTGTGCCACTAGCTGAGAACTGTTGGATAAGTCTGCTGGCTTGGTTCTCTACTCATATGAGTCTGTAGGATGGACTTCATGGTTGCCTGGATTCTCTGGTCAGGCTTACTAGATAGTTGGTACTGGGTACTATATTCAGTAGCTTATGGGGTTATGAATTAGCGTCCTTGCCTTGGAAGGGCGGTAGGATGGAGTCCAGGGCCTGTATAGCTTATTGACTGGTGACTCAAATCAAGCCAGAGTATGCACTAAATTCCCTGGTCAGTTTTTTTTTTTTTCTTTTCAGATGGGAAACTATGGGCTGTACTTTCTATCAGGTACCACTATACATAGGGCTATTTAATGGGCTATGCAGCTTCCTGTTTGCTCTGGTTAGATTCCCTGGTTTGACAGGCTGAAGACTGTATTCAGCAATGAGCAGGGCTACAAATTAGATTCTCTGCCTGGGCATAGGGGGAGAAGCAGCTCTAAAGTCAGTAAAGCTTTTTGTTGTCTTAACTGAAGATGACCTGCGCCTCAAGTTTCCTGACAGAAGAGGGTCACTAGCTTTGTTCTTAAAAATATTAACTCTGCCCACCCACCTTTTGGATTGAGTGCTTCTAGTCTACACAACTTCTAGGAGTTTTCTCTAGCCCTTTTGGTCAGATGGATCCACATTCTCCACAGCTGGAGGGGCTGTGATTAAGCTCCTTGCCTGTGTGAAAGTGGGTAGGGCTGCTCCAGGCTACAATCAGTTTCTCAAACTGGATCTCTGGTTGAGAGGAACTGGGAGCTACTCTCCACCTTGGCTGTACACTCCCTGCCTGTGTGTATTAGTGAAATGCCTCATATCTGGTACTGGCTTTCCTCTGGGGACAGTCAGCTCTTTCTGCCTCCCTCTAGGCTTGAGCACCACTGGGCAGCACTGCTTCTAGGAGTTGTTGCCAGCCCTTCTGGTAAAATGGGGCTGGAAAACAGTGTCCACAGTGGTTGGGGTGTGATTCACCTCCTTGCCTGGGCATGTTCAAGCCGGGCTCAGGCCCATTCAAAACTCCTTCTTTGAGGATCTGAATCAGGCAGATCTGCACCCTCCAGTGCTCCCCGGTCAGAATGTGCTTGTGACTTTGTTCTGTAGATAAGTAAAACTGCTGGTTGGTATTACTACTTGGGCACTGCAAGTATGAACTCAGTCTGCCAAGATCCATGTGCTGGTTGTTGCAAGCCCCTCCCCTGTTCTTTCACCATCACATTTTTAGTGGTTGAGCTCCTCAGATTGCCCTGCAATCCCTGTTGTTTGAGATCAGAGCAGGATCTCCTGCAAAGCAACCCACATGCTAGGGGAAACTGGTTGCTCCACCCCCCTGGATTTCCTTTTCCCACGGGAGGAACAGGAGGCTCAGAGAGATCTCTTCACATTGTGTTGCACTGACATGGGGCTGATGCAACGTGATCAACATGTAGCTGCTTCTACTGTTCTAATGGAGTCTTTTATGGTCTCTGTGTTGCACGGGGGCGCTTTGGCCTCACTGTTGTGTTCTAGGATTCTCTCAGTGGTGTCTTATTCTTTAGTAGTTGTTGGTTGTTCCTGTGAGGGTAAGTCAGGAACAACTTATGTCACTATCTTGGTGATGTCACTCCCATTACTTTAAAAAATTTTCACTTATTTTCTTTTGTGGCCATTCTCTACTGTCTTTCCCAACTCTTATAGGGTACCATTCTAACATTCTTTATGTGTTATTTTTTTATGTATGAGTTCTTGTGAATTGTTTTTTTGTACCACAAGAACTTTTGCAATGAACACCATTATACATGTCTCCCTACTGTGTGAGAATTTCTCTACCTCAGAGTGGGACTACTGGGTCCATAGGGTATGTATTAATTCAATTTAAGAAAGAGGTGCCAGATTTCTTTCCAGGCTGGCTTCACCAGCAATGAATCAGGACTCTATCTCTCCCAAATTCCCCTGTAATACTTATCAATATGCATCTTTCTAATGTTTACCAATCACATTACTATAAAGTGATATCTCATTGTTTTATGGAATATTTCTCAGATTGTTTATGTGTTTGGGCATCTTATCATATGCTTTTAGTTTGGGTGAGATTTTTTTGTGTGTGAAATACCTGTTCATATTTACCAGTCATATCTATCAGTTCCTCAAATTTTTTTTGCTGACTTATAAGAGTTCCTTAAATATGCTTTCTAATAGTTATCACAGATGTCTGAATAATGAGTACTGAAAAAAAATCCAAGTTTTTCACTGTTGTATTATACCACCTATTTTTGTTTCAAAGCTGTGTTAGTAGGGTTGCTGTTTTAGAGACTTAGAAGCTTCTTTTCTCTTTACTCTTGATTACACTTGCTTGAAATCTGACCTCCTGATAGATAGGGTTTTGCCTGTTTTGAAATACCTAACATACCTTAATTATAGTGAAAGATCTATTTAAAAATATTTGTATTATGTTATGTTAATCACCATACATTACATCATTAGTTTTTGATGCAGTGTTCCATGATTCATTGTTTGTGTATAACACCCAGTGCTCCATGCAGGACGTGCCCTCTTTAATACCCATCACCAGGCTATCCCATCCCCCCAACCCCCTCCCCTTTAGAACCCTCAGTTTGTTTCTCAGAGTCCATAGTCTCTCATGGTTCGTCTCCCCCTCCGATTTCCCCCCCTTCATTCTGCCCTTCCTGCTATCTTCGTCTTCTTTTTTCTTTCAACATATAATGTATTATTTGTTTCAGAGGTACAGGTCTGTGATTCAACAGTCTTACAAAATTCACAGCGCTCACCATAGCACATACCCTCCGCAATGTCTTATCACCTAGCCAACCCATCCCTCCCACCCCCCACCACTCCAACAACCCTCAGTTTGTTTCCTGAGATTAAGAATTCCTCATATCAGTGAGGTCATATGATACATGTCTTTCTCTGGTTGACTTATTTCGATCAGCATAACACCCTCCAGTTCCATCCACGGTGTTGCAAATGGCAAGATTTCATTCCTTTTGATGGCTGCATAATAATCCATTGTATATATATATATCACTTCTTGTTTATCCATTCATCTGTCGATGGACATCTTGGCTCTTTCCATAGTTTAGCTATTGTGGACATTGCTGCTAAAAGCATCAGGGTGCACATACCCCTTTGGATCACTACATTTGTATCTTTGGAGTAAATACCCAGTAGTGCAGTTGCTGGATTGTATGGTAGCTCTATTTTCAACTTTTTAAAGAACCTCCATACTGTTTTCCAGAGTGGCTGCACCAGCTTGCATTCCCACAAACTGTAGGAAGGTTCCCCTTTCTCCACTTCCCTGCCAACATCTGTCGTTTCCTGACTTGTTAATTTTAGCCATTCTGACTGGTGTGAGGTGGTATCTCATTGAAGTTTTGATTTGTATTTCCCTGATGCCAAGAGATGTTGACCACTTTTTCCTGTGTCTGTTGCCCATTTGGATGTCTTCTTTGGAAAAATGTTTGTTCATGTCTTCTGCCCATTTCTTGATTGGATCATTTGTTCTATGGGTGTTGAGTTTAATAAGTTCTTTATAAATTTTGGATGCTAGACCTTTATCTGATATGTCATTTGCAAATATCTTCTCCCATTCTGTCAGTTGTCTTTTGAATTTGTTGACTGTTTCTTTTGCTGTGCAAAAGCTTTTTATCTTGATGAAGTCCTAATAGTTCATTTTTGCCCTTGCTTCCCTTGCCTTTGGCGATGTTTCTAGGAAGAAGTTGCTGCAGCTGAGGTCGAAGAGGTTGCTGCCTGTGTTCTCCTTTAGGATTTTGATGGACCTCTGTCTCACATTTAGGTCTTTCAACCATTTGGAGTCTATTTTTGTGTGTGGTGTAAGGAAATGGTCCAGTTTCATGCTTCTGCATGTGGCTGTCCAATTTTCCCAACACTATTTGTTGAAGAGACTGTCTTTTTTCCGTTGGACATTCTTTCCTGCTTTGTCGAAGATTAGTTGACCATAGAGTTGAGGGTCCATTTCTGGGCTCTCTATTCCATTCCATTGGTCTAGGTGTCTGTTTTGGTGCCAGTACCATACTGTCTTGATAACTACAGCTTTGTAATAGAGCTTGAAGTCCGGAATTGTGATACCACCAGCTTTGCTTTTCTTTTTCAACATTCCTCTGGCTATTCAGGGTCTTGTCTGATTCCATACAAATTTTGGGATTATTTGTTCCATTTCTTTGAAAAAAGTGGATGGTATTTTAATAGGGATTGCATTGAATGTGTAGATTGCTCTAGGTAGCATTGACATCTTCACAATATTTGTTTTTCCAATCCATGAGCATGGAATGTTTTTCCATTTCTTTGTGTCTTCCTCAGTTTCTTTCATGAGTATTTTATAGTTTTCTGAGTACAGATTCTTTGCCTCTTTGGTTAGATTTATTCCTAGGTATCTTATGGTTTTGGGTGCAATTGTAAATGGGATCAACTCCTTAATTTCTCTTTCTTCTGTCTTGTTGGTGTATAGGAATGCCACTGATTTCTGTGCATTGATTTTATATCCTGACACTTTACTGAATTCCTGTATGAGTTCTAGCAGTTTTGGGGTGGAGTCGTTTGGGTTTTCCACGTGAAGTATCATATCATCTGCAAAGAGTGAGGCTTTGACTTCTTCTTTCCTGATTCAGATGCCTTTTATTTCTTTTTGTTGTCTAATTGCTGTGTCTAGGACTTCTAATACTATATTGAATAGCAGTGGTGATAGTGGACATTCCTGCCATGTTCCTGACCTAGGGGGAAAGCTCTCAGTTTTTCCCCATTGAGAATGATATTAGCTGTGGGTTTTTCATAGATGGCTTTTATGATATTGAGGTATGTACCCTCTATCACTATACTCTGAAGAGTTTTGATCAAGAGAGGATGCTGTACTTTGTCAAATGCTTTCTCTGCATCTGTTGAGAGGATCATATGGTTCTTGTTCTTTCTTTGATTAATGTATTGTATCACATTGATTGATTTGCAGATGTTGAACCAACCTTGCAGCCCAGGGATAAATCCCACTTGGTCGTGGTGAATAATCCTTTTAATGTACTGTTGGATCCTATTGGCTAGTGTTTTGGTGAGAATTTTTGCATCCATGTTCATCAAGGATATTGGTCTGTAATTCTCCTTTTTGCTGGGGTCTTTGTCTGGTTTTGGGATCAAAGTAATGGTGGCCTCCTAAAACGAGTTTGGAAGTTTTCCTTCCATTTCTATTTTTTGGAACAGCTTCAGAAGAATAGGTATTAATTCTTCTTTAAATGCTTGGTAGAATTCCCCTGAGAAGCCATCTGGCCCTGGGCTTTTGTTTTTGGGAGATTTTTGATGACTGCTTCAATTTCCTTAGTGGTTATAGGTCTGTTCAGGTTTTCTATTTCTTCCTGGTTCACTTTTGGTAGTTGATACATCTCTAGAATGCATCCATTTCTTCCAGATTATCAAATTTGCTGGCATATAGTTGCTCATAATATGTTCTTATAATTGTTTGTATTTCTTTGGTGTTGGTTGTGATCTCTCTTTCATTCATGATTTTATTTATTTGGGTCATTTCTCTTTTCTTTCTGAGAAGTCTGGCCAAGGGTTTATCAATCTTGTTAATTCTTTCAAAGAACCAGCTCCTAGTTTCGTTTATCTGTCCTACTACTCTTTTGGTTTCTATTTCATTGATTTCTGCTCTGATCTTTATTATTTTTCTTCTCCTGCTGGGTTTAGGCTTTATTTCTGTTCTTTCTTCAGCTCCTTTAGGTGTAGTGTTAGGTGGTGTATTTGAGACCTTTCTTATTTCTTGAGAAAGGCTTGTGTTGCTATATACTTTCCTCTTAGGACTGCCTTTGCTGCATCTCAAAGATTTTGAACAGTTGTGTTTTCTGACCTGGGCCAGTTCATCCCTCCTTAGGCAACTTGGTGGTCCCCTGCTCCCGGGAAGTCACCATATTGATGCCGAACTTAGTGCGGACACCCAATCGGCATAGCGCACTACAGCCCAGAACTCCTGGGCTCAAGTGATCCTCCTGCCTCAGCCTCCCGAGTCGCTGGGACTACAGGCGCACGCCACCGCACCTGGCGGAACAGTTGTGTTTTCATTTTCATTTGTTTCCATGAATTTTTTTAATTCTTCTTTATTTTCCTCGTTGACACATTCATTCTTTAGTAGGATGCTCTTTAGCCTCCATGTATTTGAGTTCTTTCCGACTTTCCTCTTCTGATTGAGTTCTAGTTTCAAAGCACTGTGGTCTGAAAATATGCAGGGAATGATCCCAATCTTTTGGTACCGGTTGAGACCTGATTTGTGACCTAGTGAAGTCCATTTGGTCCAGTGTGTCATTTAAAGCCTTTATTTCCTTGTTGATCTTTTGCTTAGATGATCTGTCCATTTCAGTGAGGGGGGTGTTAAAGTCCCCCACTATTATTGTATTGTTGTCAGTGTGTTTCTTTGCATTTGTTATTAATTGCCTTATATAATTGGCTGCTCCCATGTTAGGGGCACAGATATTTACAATTGTTAGATCTTCTTGTTGGATAGACCCTTTTAGTATGATATAGTGTGCTGCCTCATCTCTTACTATAGTCTTTGGATTAAAATCTAATTTGTCTGGTATAAGGATTGCCAACCCAGCTTTCTTTTGGTGTCCATTAGCATGGTAAATTGTTTTTCACCCCCTCACTTTCAATCTGGGGGTGTCCTTGGGTCTGAAATGAGTCTCTTGCGGACAGCATATCGATAGGTCTTGTTTTTTTTAATCCAATCTGATAGCCTGTGTCTTTTGATTGGGGCATTTAGCCCATTTACATTCAGGGTAACTAATGAAAGATATGAATTTAGTGCCATTGTATTGCCTGTATGGTGACTGTTAGTGTATATTGTCTGTGTTCCTTTCTGGTCTATGTTACTCTTAGGCTCTCTCTTTGCTTAGAGGAGCTCTTTCAAAATTTCTCATAAGGCTGGTTTCGTGTTTGTAAATTCCTTTAATTTTTTTTTGTCCTTGAAGCTTTTGTCCTTGTAAGTTACAGATCTCTTGTCCTGAGCTGCTTTCAGGATTTTCTCTTTGTCTCTGAGACTCATAAGTTTTACTATTAGATGTCGGCCTGTTGACTTATTTTTATTGGCTCTGAGAGGAGTTCTCTGTGTCTCCTGGATTTTGATGCCTGTTTCCGTCCCCAAATTAGGGAAGTTCTCTGCTATAATTTGCTCCAATATACCTTCTGCACCTCTCTCTCTTCTTCTTCTGGGATCCCAATTATTCTAATATTGTTTCATCTTATTGTATCACTTATCTCTCAAATTCTGTCCTCGTGATCCAGTAGTTGTTTATCTCTCTTTTTCTCAGCTTCTTTATTTTCCATCATTTGGTCTTCTATATCACTAATTCTCTCTTCTGCCTCATTTTTCCTAGCAGTTAGAGCCTCCATTTTTTATTGCACCTCATTAATAACCTTTTTTATTTCAACTTTGTTAGATTTTAGTTCTTTTATTTCTCCAGAAAGGGTTTCTCTAATATCCTCCATTCTTTTTTCAAGCCCAGCTATTATCTTTAAAATCATCATTCTGAACTCTAGTTCGGACATTTTACTAATGTCCATATTGATTAGGTCCCTGGCAGTCGGTACTACCTCTAGTTCTTTTTTTTTGAGGTGATTTTTTTCCATCTTGTCATTTTGTCCAGAGGAGAATAGATGAATGAGAGAACAAAATGCTAAGAGGTTAATGACGTTCCGAGAAAGATATATACTAAACAAATCAGAAAAGACCTGAAACCAGGGGAAAAGAAAGGGAAAGAAAGAAAAAAGAAAAAGATAAAAAATAAACCAAAATATTATCAGATATGATCAGGCTGGTGCATAGATCAGTGCCACACACTAGACTTTGGGTGTATTTTGGTCTGTTAGAAGAAAGTACCTCCCAAAATTTTAAAGAGAGAAAAACTTATATATGTACAAAAATAAGGGTTAATATGATGAAGGGATGGAATATGACTGTAAAGGTGAAAATTATAAAAGGTTTTATAAAAGGAATTGATAAGATAAGAAGTTGGTTGAAAAAAGAAAGAAGAGGATTTATAAAAAAAGAAAAGGAGAGAATGTGATCAGGCAGGAGACTAGAACAAAGCTATACACTAGAGATTTAGGGTATATTTTGATCTGTTAGAAGAAACTGTATCCCAAAATTTTAAAGAGAGAACAACTTATATATACCAAAAATAAGGTTAACTACTATGAAGGGATAGAATATAACTCTAAAAATGAAAAATAAAAAAGATTTTTTAATAAAAGGGATTGATAAGATGTTGGTTGAAAAAGGGAAAATTAAAAATTCAAAAAAAAGACAGTTAAAAAAATTAACTTTGAAAGACTAAAGAATCATGGGAAAAAAGCCATGAATTCTATGTACTGTATTTCCCTAGTGCTGGCATTCTGCTGTTCTCATTGATCAGTAAAATTGGTCTTGGCTGGCTGTTCTTGCTGATCTTCTGGGGGAGGGGCCTTTTGCCGTGGTTCCCAAATGTCTTTGCCAGAGGTGGAATTGCCCCACCCTTGCCGGGGGCCAGGCCAAGTAATCTGCTCGGGTTTGCTCTAGGGAGCTTTTGTTCCCTGCAAGCTTCCCGTACAGCTTTGGAGGATGAGAGTGAAATGGCAGCCTCCCAATCTCTGCTCCAGAGGAGCCGAGAACTCAGGGCCCCACTCCTCAGTGAGCCCCCAAAGAAAAGCAATCACTCCCATCTCCCCAGTCTCCGACTGCACTCTGTGCTCACCTGGCCAGTGACCGAGCGTTTCTATCTCTGGCACCTGACCCCGTTTGGAGTCTCCAAACCCAGCAGAGTCCTGCGGCAAGCTCCCGCGCTGCTCTCTCCCGGGGCAAGAAGGGAAGTCTCTCCCAATCTGCCACTTGTTGGGTCCCTGCTGGAAGAGCAGTGGCCCGACTGTGCTACAGATCACAGTTTATGGCAACCCCAAGCTGAGAGCCCACTCCTCAGCTCTGTCTCTGCAGCCGGCTTCCCCACTCCGATACCTGGGAGCTCTGCCGCACTCAGGAACCCCCGGGCTTTCTGTGGTCCTGAGGGTCCTGAGACCACACTGTCCCAGCGAGGGTTCCACCCACAGCTTAGCCACTGGAGCGATGCCACTCAGCAGAGCCAACTTCTAAAACTTCTAAAAGTTCTGATTTTGTGCTCTGCTGCTCTATCACTCGCCAGTGGCTGACGGAGGCCCCCCTTCCCCGCTATCTTCCTGAATATGGCCTCGGATTCACTTCTCCACACGTCCTACCTTCCAGAAAGTGGTTGCTTTTCTTTTCTTTTTTTTTAAAGATTTTATTATTTATTTGAGAGAGAGAATGAGAGAGAGAGAAAGCACATGAGGGGGGAGGGTCAGAGGGAGAAGCAGACTCCCTGCTGAGCAGGGAGCCCAATGCGGGACTCAATCCAGGGACTCCAGGATCATGACCTGAGCTGAAGGCAGTCGCTTAACCAACTGAGCCACCCAGGCACCCAGTGGTTGCTTTTTTAAAAATAGTTTTGAAACTCTATAAAGTTATTTTTATATTTTTATATTTGAAAGAGTAAATATGCATGATTAGCCAAGAACATTTTAGAAAAGAAGAGTAATGAGGGGAGCTTTCCTTATCATTTATTGAAATGCATTTTAAAGCTAGACTACTCAATGTAATACTGGAAACTTATTAATAGATATTTACTTACAGACTTATCAATAAATAAGATATCAACTTACAGACTTATCAATGGATAAGATTATTTAGCCCAAGAAGAAATCCTGGTATGCCAATTTTCTTATTCACTGCTTACCATGCAACCAATATTTAAGGCAGTAGAGACCCAGCAGTGAGCAAGACAAAATCCCTGCTCTCTGAACCTACATTCTAGTGGCATATATGCTATACATAAACGCATATTTCTTTGATATTTAAAATATATATTAACTATATGAATTAGATAAATATGTATTTGACTTATGAAAAGTTTGTGGGAAAATGTTTCACAAATTATTGTGAGAAAAGTAAAGAGTTTTCAAAAAATGATGTTAGTTTAATCAGTTATTTAGAGGAAATAAATGTTAAATACTTCTTACATCAAATGAGGTGGATTAAGGCATTAAATGTTTAAGATGAAAATATAGCAATCTAGAAGAAAACATAGGTGAATAGTTATTGAAACTCCAGGAGGAAAGACTTTAAATTTTAAAAGTAATAGATAAATGATATAAATAGTGCCTGGTGGGGAGCTTAGCCTTTATCCCATACCTGGTATCAATGGGGCAGAATGAAATGGTGTGAGTCAGGCTAATTGACATGCTTCCCCCATTTTATTTGTGCTTGGTGTCAATGAGACCCAGAAGGAATCTGAGCCTCTATGTCTACCTAGCATTAGTGAGGAGGAATGAGGTAGTGTGAGGTGAGTCTTGTTTGCATTATAATTCCCTCTTCTCCCCCACTGTCAATAGGGTCAAATGGGAAGCTGAGCTTCCACTCCTACCTTGTAGCAACAAAGTGATGTTAATTACTCTCAACTCCACCCATCACTTATACCCCCACTCAAAGGTAACAAAGTGGTGTATGTTAGGAGGGTGTCCCTACTTCTGCCAAAAAGGTATCAACTATCAACAGGGCAAAGGGGATTGCTAAACTTCCACCCCATTTGTCTGAAGCAAAGCAGTGGGAGCCAACATTCTGTTCTTGCTGGAGTGATGTCAGTGGAGCCCAACAATAAGCTGAACTTATAGGCTCACACAGACATCATAGTATACATATACAAGGGACCGTCTGCTAAAAAAGATGAAATAGGATCTAGAGTCTCATAATATAGTACCCAAATTATTCAGGATAAAATGGAAAATTACTCATCGTAGCAATAACCGGGAAATCCAAAAATCAAATGAGAAAAGAAAATTACCAAATACCAACACTAAGATGAATCAACTGTTGGAAATATCTAACAAGGGTTTTAAAGCAGCCACCATAAAAATGCTCATCAAACAATTATAATTCTCTTGAAAGAAAAAGAAAAATAGAAAATCTTGGGGCGCCTAAGAGGCTCAGTCGGTTAAATGTCTGCCTTCAGCTCAAGTCATGATCTCAGTGTCCTGGGATCTAGCCCCAAGTCTTGCTTCCTGCTCAGCAGGGAGTCTGCTTCTCCCTCTCCCTGTGTCCGCCCTCCCCACTTATGCTCTCTCTCTTTCTCTCTCAAATAAATAAATAAAATCTTAAAAAAAGTAGAAAATCTTAAAAAATAGAAATTATTAAAAAAAACCCTATAAATAGAAATCAATAGAACTGAAAAATAGAGCAAAAAACTACTGGATAGAATCAGGAGTAAAGATGATAGAAGATAGAATCAATGAAATTGAGGAAAAGTTATTAGATTTTATTCATTATGAACAACAGAGGGAAAATAGACTAAAAAAATGAACAGATCCTCGGAGATCTATGGGACAATAAGAAAATATTTAACATTTCTATCTACAGAGTCCCAAAACTAGAAGAGTATGGCTCAAAGCTTTCATTATTATGAAGAAATAATGTAGCCAAGACACTGAAACAACCTAAGTGTCCATTGATGGGTGAAGGGATACAGAAGATTATAAATAGTTAAAATCACACAATGGAATTTTATCCAGCCATAACGAAGGAAATTTTGACATTTGTGACAACATGGGTGAAACCTGAGGGCATTATGCTAAGTGAAATAAGTCAGAGAAAGATACATACTGTATGATCTCACATATGTAGAACATAAAAATGTCAAACTCATAGGAATAGAGTACATTTATGGTTTTTAGGACCTGTGGGGTATGGAAAACAGGGAGATAATTGATCAATGGGTACAAATTTTCAGTTATAAGATTAATAAGTTCTGAGGATCTAATATACAGAATGGTGACTGTAGCTAACAAAATTGTATTATATATTTCAAATTTGCTAGAGAGTAGTTCTTAAATGTTCTCAATACACACATTATCTGAGACAATGTGTTAACTTTATTATCATTTCACAATATATGCATATATTAAATCATCACAATATACACCTTAAATTTACACAGTGTTGTCAATTATACCTCAATAAGGCTGACAAAAAGAAAAAATAATGCTGAAATCCTCCCAAATTTGGAAAACCCCACAGATTCAAGGACATAAATGAATCTCAAATATGATAAACCTAGAAAATCCACACTAAGAGATGCCAAAGTAACTTCTGAAACCTTTTCACAAGAATAGAGAAAGAGTAATCTTCTTACACTGTTGATGGGAATCCAAACTGTTGTAGCCACTCTAGAGAATAGTATGGAGGTTACTCAAAAAGTTAAAAACAGAACTATCCTACAACCCTGCAATTGCACTACTAGGTATTTACCCAAAGGATACAAAAATACAGATTCAAAGGGTTACATTCACCCTGATATTTATAATAGCATTATCAACAATAATCAAACTATAGAAATAGCCCAAATGTCCATCAACTCAGCCATCATAAAGAATGAAATCTTACCATTTACAATGATGTGGATGAAGTTATAGTGTATTATGTTAAGCAAAATCAGTGAGTCAGTGAAAGACAAGTACCATATGATTTTACTCATGTGCAATTTAAGAAACAAAACATATGAACATATGGGAAGGGAAAAAAAAGAGGGAAGCAAACCACAAAAGACTCTTGATAGAGAACTGAGGGCTAAGGGAGGGAGGGGTTGGGAGATAGTCTAAATGGGTGATGGGTATTTGGGAGGGCACTTGTTATGATGGGCACTGGGTGTTATATGTAAGTGATGAATCACTAAATTCTACTCCTGAAACCAATATCACACTATATATTAACTAAATAGAATTTAAATAAAAATTAAAAAAAAAACTACAGGGGCACCTGGGTGGCTTAGTCAGTTAAGTGTCTGCCTTCAGCTCAGGTCATGATCTCAAGGTTCTGGGATCGAGTCCCGCATTGGGTTCCCTGCTCAGTGGGGACTCCGCTTCTCCCTTTCCTTCTACCCCTCTCCCCTGCTCATGCTCTCTCTCTCTTTTGCTCGCTCACTTTCTCTGAAATAAATAAAACCTTAAAAAAAACCCACTACAAATAAATCAAGGTGGAATTCCCCTAAATGTCCAAATATTCAGCAGGAAGGGAAGAAAAGAGCATAGAGGAATAAGAACATATGGAAACATGGGGCGCCTTGTGGTTTGGTCAGTTAAGTGTTTGACTTCAGCTCAGGTCATGATCTCAGGTTCCTGGAATCAAGCCCTGTGTTGGGCTCTATGCTCAGTGGGGAGTCTGCTTGTCCCTCTCCCTCTGCCCATCCCCCTGCTTGTGCTCTCTTTGTCTCTCTCTCAAATAAATAAATAAAATCTTTTAAAAAAAACACAAGGAAACAAACAGAAGACAAATAGTAAAATGATAGGCTTAAAGGAGTTTATCACCACTGAACCAGCCTTATAAGTAATGTTAAAGAGACTTTTAAAGTGGAAAAGAAAAAGGCCATAGCTACAAGTAAGAAAATTATTTGAACAAAATTGTTGGTAAAAGCAAGTATATGGTATAGGTAGTAGTTGAATCACTTATAAAGCTAAACATGAAGGTTAAAAGAAAAAATAAAATCAATTATATCTACAATACTCAAGGGATCAAAAGATGCAAAATATGTATCATATACATAAAATGTGAAGGGGGAGCTGTACTGTTTTTACAATGTGTTCAAATTTAAGTGACTATCAATTTAATATAGACTGCTATATGCATAGAATGTTATATGTGAATCTCATGGTAACCACAAGTCAAAATCCTATAATAGATAAACAAAAAATAGAAAGCAATCTCAGCCATTCTTTAAAAAAAGTCATCAATTTATAAGAGAAAAGAGGAAGAGAACAGAGAACTATAAAAAAAATGGCATGGCAGTAAGCACATACCTACAAATAATTATTTTACATGAAAATGGACTAACTTCAACTTCCAGGGTAGATGGCAGAGTAGGAGGACCCTAAACTCACCTTATCCCACAGATACAACTATATAATACTTGCATCAGAACAACTCAGGAAAGGTCCCAAAGACTGGCTGAACAAACTTCACAACTAAATGTAGAGAAGAGATCACATTGAAGAGGATAGGAAAGGTGAAGATTCAGTGGGAATATAAACCCCATAGGTCTGACCACCAGAAGAAGGAAGCTGCAGGCACAGAGGGGGCAAGAAACAGATTATCACACTGGGGATCTTGCAAAGGGAAGAGGAATCCCATAGCATTTTTTGAGTGCTTACAACCAGTGGGACTTAAAGCCTGGAACTTAAACAATCAGTGGACTTGGCTCTGACAGATCCCAGAGGGCAATAAGAAGCTGAGCGCCAATGTTTGAAGAGATAGCACATCAAACAGCCCATAGAACTAGAGCTTGGAAGCAGCAGGTTGAAAGTCACCTGTGGCATATGGATGGGAAAGTTAGCTACTAATCTCAGAGTTTACTAAGGGATTTCTCCAGTAACAGAGGGACTGGCAAGTGCCATTTCCCTCTCCTGCCCTTCATCATAAATGCATAGCCACCTGCAGGAACCAGCATGGTGCAGGCATTCACTACCTAACTTCCTTACACTGCCCTGCCCCCTCCAGCTAGGCCTGCCTCAGTCCAGATGCTGCAGATCCCTTCCTCCAGAAGACATGTGCAAACCTTGCCAACACTGTATCTCCCAACCTCCTGTGGAGGAAGTGCACACCTAGTTAAAACTGCATGCTCCACCCAGGCATGTTTTACGTAATAGCCCCAGCCAGCCCAATCTCCACAGCAGATGTACATCCCCAGTGGAGAAGGACCTGTATCCACTGTTTGTGGCACTGCCCCTCTACCTGCTCCCTCACACATTATGGATGACCAGCCCTGGTCTTCATGGTGGTTGCATGTCCCCAGTGGAGGGGGACCAATGCCATTTAGTTAAAAGTGCACATACTGCCCACTAGTTTCAAGAAGGACATAGCTGACTTTTCCAACACAGAGAAATAGACACAGAGAGTTAGGCAAAATGAGACAGAGGAATATGAACAGGAAAAATAACAAACAAAAACAAGAAGAGACCTAAGCAAAATGGATAGAAGTAACATGCCTGAAAAAGTTCAAGTTAAAAAGTTACTATGGAATTGATAAAATAAAATTTAAAAAAGAATATAAATAAATAAAATGCACATATACATAAACATTTATTTTTTCCAATTTTTTAATTGTAAAATATTAAAAACATAAAATTTACCATCCTAAAAAATAAGCTCCACAGTGTGAAGAATTTTAAAGTCATGCTCTTTTCTACTTAAATAAGAAAATAAGGTGTTCTGTGCTATCATGCTGTTTGCTTTAAAAAGTCCAATATAAAAATACTAAAACCAACTTTTTGCTGAACTCATTTTTGTAACTTATTTATCCTGTTTTTATTTATGTGACATTTGAGTGCTTTTCAAATTAAAAGAATTTCTCTCTTTAAAAAAATAAGTAGCATGCTTGATAGAGAATTTAAATGATCATAAAATACTAACTGTACTAGAGAAAAGAATAGAAGACATCAGTGAGACCCTTAACAAAGAGATAGAAAACAAAAAAGAACCAATCAGAAATAACACAATAAGTGAAATTTAAAAAAATACACTTGATAGAATAAATAGCCTGATGGAAAAAGCAGGGGAATGAATTAATGAACTAGAAAACAGAATAATGCAAAGTAATCAAGTGAAAAAATAAGAGAAAAATTATGCACAATGAGAATAGACTAGGGATATCAGTGATTCCATCAAGCATAAAAATATTCACATTATAGGGATCCTAAAAGAAGAGAGAGAAAAATGGGCAGAAAATTTATTTGAAGAAATATTAGCTAAAAACTTCCCTAATCTGGGGAAGGAAATATACCTACAGATCCAGGAGGCACAGAGATCCTCCAACAAAATCAACCAAAGGAGGTCCACAACAAGACACATAATAATCAAAATGGCAAAAATTAGTAATAAAGAAAAAAGTTTAAAAGAAGCAAGGGGGAAAAGTTATGTACAAGGAAATCCCAATTGGGCTATCAGCAGATTTTTCAGCAGAAACTTTGCCATCTGGAAGAGAATGGCATGATATATTCAAATTGCTGAATGAAAAACAAAAACAAACAAACAAACAAAAAACTACAGTCAGGAATACTCCCTCTATCCAGCAAGGCTATCATTTAGAGTAGGAGATATAAAGAATTTCTCAGAAAAAAAACAAAACTAAAGAAGTTAATGACCATTAAACCAGCCCTACAAAATATTAAAAGGGACTCTGAGTGAAAAGGAAAGACCCTAAGTGAGAGTATAAAAAATAGAAAGCACAAAAGCAGTAAAAACTATTCTACAAAATATCAGTCAAGGAATTCACCAAAAAAAAAAAAAAAGATGTAAAATATGACACCATATACGTAAAGTAGAGGGGGGAGAGGAGTAAAGAATGGTTTCGAACTTGGGACACTTGGGTAGTTCAGTCAGTTAAGCATCTGACTCTTGATTTGGGCTTGGGTCATGAACTCAAGGTCATTAGAACGAGCCTCACATCAGGCACCATGCTGGGCATGGAGCCTGCTTAAGGTTCTTTCTCTACTTCTCCCTTTGCCCCTCCCCCACTCATGCTCCCTTTCTATCTCTTTCTCTCTAAACAAATGCAGATGTTATATGCAAACCTAATGGTAACCACAAATCAAAACCACTAATAGATATGCAAAAATAAAGAGAAAGGAAACCCAGTATATCACTAAAGGAAAACAGCAAACCATGAAAGAGAGCAAGAAAAGATTGGAGAAAAATTATAAAACAAGCAAAAAAAGTAACAAAATGGTAATAAATACTTATCTATCAATAATTACTTTGAATGTAAATGGATTAAATGCTCCTAAATGCAAAAAAGGCATATGGTGACAGAATGAATTAAAAAAAATCCATCTCTATGCTGCCTATGAGACTCGTTTTAGACCTAAAGACATCTGCAGATTGAAAGTGAGGGGTTGGAGCAATATCTATCATGCAAAGGTGTCAAAAGAAAGTCAGAGTAGCAATACTTATATCAGACAAAGTTGACTTTAAAACAAAGACTGTAACAAGAGACAAAGAAGGACACTATATAATAATAAAGGGGACAATCTAACATGAAGATACAACAATTGTAAATCCAACAAGAAGATATAACGATTGCAAAAATTTGTGGATCCAACATGGGAGCACACAAATACATAAAACAGGGAATAACAAACTCAAAGGAACTAATTGATAGGAATACAATAATAGTAGGGGAAGTTATCATACCACTTATATCAATGGACAGATCATCCAAGTAGAAATCAATGAGGAAACAGTGGCTTTGAATGACACACTAGGCCAGATGGATTTAACAGATATATTCAGACCATTCCATCCTAAACAGCAGAATGCACATTCTTTTCAAGTGCACATGTGGCATTCTCCAGAATAGATCACATAGCAGGCCACAAAATAGGTCTCAACAAATTAAAAAAACTTGAACTCATACCATGCATCTTTTCTGACCACAATGTCATGAAACTAGAAATCAACCATGAGAAAAAAATCTGGAAAGCCTACAAATACAGGGAAGTTAAATAACATGCTACCAACCATGAATGGGTCAACCAAGAAATCATAGAAGAAATCAAAATTCATGGAAAGAAACAAACAAGAAACACAGAGGTCCAAAATCTTTGGCAAGCAGCAAAAGCTGTCCAAATAGGGGAGTTTAGAGCAATACAGGCCTATCTCAAGAAGCAAGAAAAATCTCATAAAACAACCTAACATTACATCTAAAGGAGCTTGAAAAAGAAGAACAAACAAAAGCCAAAACCAGCAGAAGGAAGGAAACAATAAAGATTAGGAGAAATAAATGATATATAAACTAAAAAAAAAAAATAGATCAATGAAACCAGGAACTGGTTCTTAGAAAAAATTAACAAAATTAATAAACATCTAGCCAGACTCATTAAAAAAAGTACTCAAATAAATAAAATCACTAATGAATGAGGAGAAATAACAACCAACATCACAGAAAAACACAATTGTAACAAAATATTATGGAAAACTATATGCCAACAAATTAGACAATCAGAACAAAAGGATAAATTCCATAAAATGATCATTTCAATAGATGCAGAAAAAGCATTTGACAAAGCACAACATCCATTCATGATAAAAAAAAAAAACCAACAAAGTAGGTTTCGCAGGAACATACCTAACATAATAAAGGCCATACCTGAAAAATCCCATAGGTAATATTACACTCAATTGAAAAGTACTGAGATCTTTTCCCCTAAGGACAGAAATGAGACAAGGATGTCCACTTTTACCACTATTATTCAATATAGTATTGGAAGTCTAAAAACAGCAATCAGACAACAACAAAAAATAAAAGGTATCTAAATTGCTAAGGAAAAAGGAAAACTTTCACTATTTGCAGATGACATGATGCTATATATAGAAACCCAAAGAGTCGACCAAAAAAACTATTAGAATTGATAAATGAATTCAGTAATGTTGGAGGATACAAAATCAATCTTTTGCATTTCTTTTTCTTTCTTTTTTTAATTTAAATTCAATTTAGTTAATGTATGCTGCATTATTAGTTTCAGGGGCAGAATTTAGTGATTCATCAGTTGCATGTAACACCCAGTGCTCATTACATCACATGCCCTCCATAATGCCCATCACTCAATTATCCCATCCCCCAGCAACCTCCACTCCAGCAACCCTGATTTGTTTTCTATAGTTAAGAGTCTCTTATGGTTTGCCTCCCTCTCTATTTTCATCTTATTTTATTTTTCCTTCCTTCCCCTATGTTCATCTGTTTTGTTTCTTAAATTCCACATGAGAGAAATCATATATTTGTCTTTCTCTGACTGACTTATTTCACTTAGCATAATACCCTCTAGTTCTATCCACATCATTGCAAGTGGCAAGAATTACTTCTTTTTTGATAGCTGAGTAATATTCAATTGTATGTATATACCATCTCTTTATCCATTCATCTGTTGATGGACATCTGGACTCTTTGCATATTTTGGTTATTGAAGACATTGCTATTATAAACATTGGGGCACATGTGCCCCATGGAATCACTATGTTTGTATCCTTTGGATAAATACCTGGTAGTGCAATTTCTGGGTCTGAAGGTAGTTCTATCTTTAACATTTGGAGGAACCTCCATACTGTTTACCAGAGTGCCTGTACCAGTTTGCATTCTCAACAACAGTGTAAGAGGGCTCCCCTCCCTGCATCCTCACCAACACTGTTATTTCCTGAGTTGTTAGGTTTTAGCCATTCTGACTGGTGTGAGGGGGTACTTAACTGTGCTTTTCATTTATATTTCCTTGATGCCGAGTGATGTTGAGCATTTTTTCAAGTGTCAGCCATTTGGATGTCTTCCTTGGAGAAATGTCTGTTCATGTCAATGTCAATACTCATTTATTGACTGGATTTTTTTTTCTTTTTTGAGTATTGAGTTTGATCAGATCTTTATAGAGATCGAATACTACCCTATATCTGATAAGTTACTTGCAAATATCTTCTCCCATTCCATAGGTTGCCTTTTAGTTTTGTTGACTGTTTCCTTTGCTGCAAAACCTTTTATCCTGATAAAGTCCCAATAGTTCTTTCTCTGTTTCCCTTGCCTTTGGGGACATGTCTACCGAGAAGTGCCTATAGCCAAGATCAAAGAGGTTGCTGCCTGTGTTCTCCTCTAGGATTTTGATGGATTCTTGTCTCATATCTAGGTCTTTCAACTATTTTGCCTTTATTTTTGTGTATAGTGTAAGACAGTGGTCCAGTTTCCATCTTCAGCATGTGCTGTCCAATTTTCTCAACACCATTTCTTGAAGGCTGTCTTTTTTCTATTGAATATTCTTTCCTGCTTTGTCGAAGATTAATTGACCATAGAGTTGAGGGTCCATTACTGGGTTCTGTATTCTGTTCTATTGATTGATGTCTCCCTTTTTGTGCCAATACAATGCTGTCTTGATGATCACAGCTTTGTAATAGAGCTTGAAGTTAGGCATTGTGATGGCCCCAGCTTTGGTTTTCATTTTCAACATTCCTTTGGCTATTCAGGGTCTTTTTTAGTTCCATACAAATTTTAGGATTATTTGTTCCAGCTCTGTGAAAAATGTTGATGGTATATTGATAGAGAATGCATTGACTGTGTAGATTGCTTTGGGTAACATAGACATTTTAACAATTTTCTTCCAATCTATAAGCATGGAATGTTTTTCCATCTCTTTGTGTCTTCTTTCATAAGTGCTCTGTAGTTTTTAGAGGACAGATCCATTACCTCTTTGGTTAAGTTTATTCCTCGGTATCTTATGATTTTTGGTACAAATGCAAATGGGATGGGTTCCTTGATTTCTGTTTCTTCTGCTTCATTGTTAGTGTATAGAAGTGCAACTGACTTCTGTACTTTGATTTTATATCCTGCAAATTTGCTGAATTCCCCTATCATTTCTAGCAATTTTTTTGTGGAGTCTTTTGGGTTTTCTACACAGAATATCATGTCATCTGTGAAGAGTGAAAGTTTTATTTCCTATTTGCTGATTTAGATGCCTTTTATTTCTTTTAGTTGTCTGATTGCTGAGGCTAGGATTTCCAGTAATAGGATGAACAAAAGTGGTGAAAATAAACACCCATGTCATGTTTCTAATCTTACAAGGAAAGATCTCATTTTTTCCCCATTGAGGATGATATTCCCTGTGGGTCTTTCATATATGGCTTTTATTATATTGAGGTATTAACAGTATCTTGGTGAGAATTTTTGTGTCCATGTTCATCAGGGATATTGTTCTGTAATTCTCAAATTTAGTGGGGTCTTTGGTTTTGGGATCAAGGTAATGCTGCCCTCATAGAATAACTTTGGAAGCTTTCCTTCCATTTCTGATTTTTGAAACAGAGTCAGAAAAATAGGCATTAATTCTTTAAATGTTTGGTAGAGATTCCCTGGGAAGCCATGTTTCTAGGAATTTATCCAACTCTTCCAGATTGCCTAATTTCTTGGCATTTACTTGCTCATAATATTCTCTTAGAATTGTTTTATTTCTTCAGTATTGATTTTGATCTCTCCTCTTTCATTCATGATTTTATTAATTTGGGTCCTCTCTCTGTTCTTTTTGATAAGTCTGGCTAGTGGTTTATCATTTTGTTAATTCTTTCAAAGTACCAGCTCCTTGTTTCATTGGTCTGTTCTACTGTTGTTTTTTTTTTTAATTTTTATATCATTGATTCCTGATCTAATCTTTATTACGTCTCTTCTCCTGCTAAATTTAGGCTTTATTTGCTGTTCTTTTTCCAGCTCCTTTAGGTGTAAGCTCAGGTTGTGTATTTGAGATTTTTCTTGCTTCTTGAGAGAGGTCTACATTGCCATATTCTTCCCTCTTAGGACTGCCTTTCCTGCATCCCAAAGGTTTTGAACTGTTGTGTTTTCATTTTCATGTGGTCCCATGTATTTTTAAAATTCTTCTTTAATTTCCTGGTTAGCCCATTCATTCTTCAGATGTTCTTTAACCTTTATGTATTTGTGGTCATTCCATTTTTTTTTCTTGTGGGTGACTTCAAGTTTTATAACATTGTGATCTGAAAATATGCATGGTATGATCTGAACCTTTTTGTACCATTTGAAACCTGATTTGTGACCCAGTATGTGATGTATTCTAGCGAGTGTTCCATGTGCACTAGAGAAGAATGTGTATTCTGCTGCGTTAGGATGAAATGCTCTGAATATATCTGTTATACCTCCTGTCCAGTGTGTCATTCAAAACCCTTGTTTCCTTGTTGATCTTCTGTTTAGATGATCTGTTCATTGCCCTGAGTGGGTTGTTAATGTCCCCTACTATTATTGTATTATTATCAATGAGATTCTTTAATTTTGTTATGAGTTGGCTTATATAATAGGCTGCTCCCAGGTTAGGAGCATAAGTATTTACAATTGTTGGATCATCTTGTTGTATAGACCTCTTTATTATGATATAGTGTCCCTCTTCATCTCTTAGTACAGTCTTTGTTTTAAATTCTAGTTTGTCTGATATAGGGATCAGTACTCCAGCTTTCTTTTGATGTCTATTGTCATGATACATTGACATCTCCACCCCCTCACATTAAATCTGGAGGTGTCTTTGGGTGTAAAATCAGTCTCATATAAGCAAAATATTGGTGGGTCTTTTTTTTATCCATTCTGATACCCTATGTCTTTTGGTTGGAGCTTTTAGTCCATTTACATTCAGAGTGCTTCTTGAAAGGTATGAATTTAGTGCCATTGTATTACCTGTAAAGTCACTGTTCCTGTTGATTGTCTCTGTTTCTTTCTTGTCTTTGTTACTTTCAGGCTCTCTCTTTGCTTAAAGCATCTCCTTCAATATTTCTTGCAGGACTGGTGTAGTGTTCACAAATTTCTTTAATTTTTTTTTTGTCCTGGAAACTCTTTACCTCTACTATTCTGAATGACAGCCTTACTCAATAAAGTATTCATGGCTGTATATTTTTTCTCATTTTGCCTGTGAAATATATCATGCCAATCCTTTTTGTCCTGCCAGGTCTCCCTGAACAGGTCTGCTTCCAGCATTATGTGTCTACCCTTGTAGGTTAAGGAACTCTTGTCCCAAGCTGCTTTTAGGATTTTCTCTTTATCTTTGAAATTTGCAAGCTTCACTAGTATATGTCGAATTGTTCACTTATTTTTATTTATTTTATTGATTTTGTGGAGGGTTCTCTGTACTTCCTGGTCTGTTTCCTTCCCCAGATTAGGGAAGTTCTTGGCTATATTTTTTCAAATAAATATTTTGCCCCTCTCTCCCGCTCCTCATCTTCTGGGACCCCTAGTATGCAGTTATCATTTCGGGTGATGGAGTTGCTGCTCTAAGGCTCTCTTTATGATCTAACAGTTTTCTTTCTCTCTTCTTTTCAGCTTCCTTATTTTCTGTCATTTTATTTTCTATATCACTGATTTACTCTTCTGCCTTGTTTATCTCATTTTTATAGCCTTGACCTTGACGTGGGACTGCATCTCAATGATAGCATTTTTAATTTCACTCTGGATAGATTTTAAATCTTTCATTTGTACAGCAAGGGATTCTCTAGTGTCTTCTATGCTTTTTTAAGCCCAACTAGTATCTTTATAATTGTTGTTTAAATTCTAGTTCAGACATCTTGCTTATATCCATACTGATTTAATCACTGACAATGAGTACTACCTCCTGTTCTTTC
Organism: Callorhinus ursinus; assembly: GCF_003265705.2. Lineage (NCBI taxonomy): Eukaryota > Metazoa > Chordata > Mammalia > Carnivora > Otariidae > Callorhinus > Callorhinus ursinus. Next base: position 1,366,511 of record NW_027397128.1, read on the forward strand.
TTTTGGGGTGAATCTCTCCATTTCATCAGTCTGTCCAGAGAGGAAAAGAAGAAAAAGAAAAAAACAACAATAACAATGATAACAGATGACAACAAAACAAACAAACAAAGAAAAAACAAACAAAACCAAAATTAGATCCTGGGTGTGTTTTGGTCTGCATGTTAAAAGAAATAGATCCAAAAATAAGAAAGTATGAAAAACTTTTACATATACCAAAATAAAATAAATACAATAAAAGGAAACAAAAATAATTATATATATGTATATGTATATATAAAAATAAAAATTTAAAAAAGAACTAAAATAGAATTGATAAAAGAAAGAAAGTAATTGAAAAAATAATACTGAAAGATTAAGGAAGAAAAATACAAAGAATGCTATTTACTGTTTTCCCCAAGAGCTGAAGTTTTGCATCCCTCTATGATCAGTAAAGTTGGTGCATGCCAGTAGTTCACGCTGGTCTTCTGGGGGAGGGGCCTGTTGCACTAATTCTCAGGTAGACTTGCCTCCCTTGTGCATAAGCCAGGGCAGTGTAAGTGGCTCTGAATTCTACTATGTGGCACTGTTTTCCTCCCTGAAGATTTTCAGCACTGCTGGGTGGGTTGAATAGGGCAGCACACCACTCTCTAATCCCAAACTTCAGTGAGCCCTCACAAAAAAGCAGTCAATCACCCTTGTCTCCCCAGTTTCCATCAGAACTCTGTGTTCGCCAGGTTTTGACCTAGAGGTTTTATATCGGGCCTGTGGCTGAGTTTCAAAACTCCAGATTTTGCAGACTCCTGCAGCACAGACCTGTGCTATTCCTCCCAAAGGAGTGAGGGGGGACTCCCCAAGCTTCCACTTCTTGCTGGAACCCTCCCATGAGAGAGGTTGCACAACTTTGCATCAGTTCACAGTTTATGGTAACATAGAACAGAAAGCTGCACCTAGACTCGCTGTTCTCAGCTTCCCCGTTCCTATGCCTGGGAACTCTGCTGCATTCAGGCACCACCTGTTCTTCTTGTGCCTCTAGGGATCCTGAGACCATGCTGTTATATCTAGGATTCCCCCACACTTCGCCACCTGAACACCTTTAATCCAGAGATGTTCCTCACTGTAACAGACTCCTAAAAGTTCCAGTTTTGCATTCTGTGGCTTATATACTTTGTAGTCACCTTCTTAAGCAGCTCCCTCCCCTCTGCTGTATCCTCAGCGATACCACCCTGGATTCAAGCCTCTGCACCTCCTACCATCCAAAAGGTGGTCCCTTTTCTACTTGTAGACTTACAGCATTTGTTTTCTCAGACCTCCAATTGTTTTCTCAGGTGTTCAGAATAATTTGATAATATCTAGCTGTATTTGAGGGATGAGACAAACTTTGGGTCCCCCTACTCCTCTGCCATCTTATTCCTCCTCCTGTCGCATTCTATACAATAATAATGAAGCAGCAGAAAGAGAAATTAGAAAACAGTTTCATTTACAATTGCAGCAAAAATAGTATAATACTTAGGACTGAAGCTAGCCAAGAGGTGAGAGACCTGTACTCTGAAAACTGTACAATATTGATGAAAGATATTGAAGATAACACAAGCAAACAAAGACATTCCATGCTCATGGATCAGAAGAACAAATATTGTTAAAATGTCTATTCTACCCAAAGCAATGTACACATTTAATGCAATCCCTATCAAAATAACACCAGCATTTTTCACAGAGCTAGAACAAACAATCCTAAAATTTATGATCCCAAAGCGCCAAAGCAATCTTGAAAAAGAAAAGCAAATATGGAGGTATTACAATTCCAAATTTCATGTTATATGACAAAACTGTAGTAATCAAAACAGTATCATACTGGCACAAAATCATGCACATAGATCAATGGAACAATATAGAAAACCCAGAAGTAATCCCACATTTATGCGGCCAATTAATCTTTGACAAAGCAGGAAGGAATATCCAATGGGAAAGAGACAGTCTCTTGAACAAATGGTGTTGGGGAAACTGGTCAGCAAAAGAATGAAAGTGAATCACTTTTACACCATACACAAAAACCAATTCAAAATGGATTACAAACCTATATCTAAGACCTGAAACCATAAAAATTCTAGATGAGAGCACAGGCAGTAATGTTTCTGATATCACCATAAGCAAAGATTTTCTAGATATGTCTCCTGAGGCAAGGGAAATAAAAGTAAAAATAAACTGTTGGGACTACATCAGAACAAAGAGCTTCTGCACAGTGAAGGGAAAAAAAAAACAACAAAACTAAAAGACAGTGTGTTGAATGGGAGAAGATGTTTGCAAATAACATTTAATTAAGGGCTAGTATCTAAAATATATTAATAACATAAACAACACCAAAAAAAGAATGTTCTAATTTTAAAAATAGGCAGAAGACATAACACATTTTTCCAAAGAAGACATACTGATGGCCAACAGACACAGGAAGAGATGCTCAACATATCTCATTATCAGGGAAATGCAAGTCAAAACTACAATGAAATATTACCTCACATCTATCAGAATGGCTAAAATAATAATAATAAAAAAAACCACAAGAGGGAACAAGTGTTGGCGAGGATGTGGAGAAATTGGAACCCTGTTGTGCTTTTGCTGGGAATGTAAACTGGTGGGGTCATTCTGGAAGACACTATGGAGGTTGTTCAAAAATTTAAAAACAGGGTGCCTGGGTGGCTCAGATGGTTAGGCGTCTGCCTTTGGCTCAGGTCATGATCCCAGGGTCCTGGGATCGAGTCCCACATCGGGCTCCCTGCTCCTTGGGAGCCTGCTTCTCCCTCTGCTTCTCTCTCTCTCTCTCTCTGTCATGAATAAATAAAATCTTTAAAAAAATTTAAAAACAGAAATAGCCTATGATCCACTAATTGCAATACAGGGCATTTACCCCCAAAATACTAGAACACTAATTCAAAGGGATACATGCACCCCTATGTTTATAGCAGCGTTAATTTACAATACCCGCATTATGGAAGAAGACCAAGTGTCTGTCAGTAGATGAATGGGTAAGAAAATGTGGGAATATATATTATTCAGCCATAAAAAATGAAATGTTGAATTTCAAGGATATTGATGGAGCTAAAAAGTATAATATTAAGTCAAAGAAAGACAAATACCCTATGATTTCACTCATTGTGGAATTTAAGAAACAATATAAATGAGAAAATAAAAAAAGAGAGCTAAACCATGGAAGTCTCATTTTAAAATTTATGTTTTATATATTTTTATTTAAATTCTATTAGCCAACATGTAGTCCATCATTAGTTTCAGATGTAGAGTTCAGTAATTCATCAGTTGCATATAACACCCATCACATCACGTGCCTTCCTTAATGACCATCAGGCAGTTACCCCATCCCCCCATCCACTTCCTCTCCAGCAACCCTTAGTTTGTTTCCCATAGTTAAGAGTCTCTCATGTTTGTCTCCCTCTTTGATTTCTTCCCATTCTGCTTTCCCTCACTTCCCCTATGATGTTCTGTGCTGTTTCTTATATTCTACATACAAGTGAATCCATATGATAATTGTCTTTGATTGACTTACTTCACAACATAGTACCCTCCAGTTCCATCCTCGTTGATGTGAATGGTTAACAATTAATCCTTTCTGATGACTAATATTCCATTGTATATATATACCACATTTTCTTTACCTATTCATTTGTCCATGGACATATCGGCTCCTTCGACAGTTTAGCTTTGTGACATTGCTGCTGTGAACATTGGGGTGCAGGTGCCCTTTTGGATCGATACATTTTTATCTTTGGGGTAAATACCCATTAGTGCAATTGCTGGGTCATAGGATAACTCTATTTTTAGCTTCTTGAGGAACTTCCATACTTTTTTCAGAGTGTCTGTACCAGCTTGCATTCCCACAAACAGTGTAAAAGGGTTCGCTTTTCTTGACATCCTCACCAACACTTGCTGTTTCCTGACTTGTTAATTTTAGCCATTCTGACTGGTATGAGGTGGAATCTCAGTGGGGTTTTGATTTGTATTTCCCTGATGCCAAGTGATGTGGAGCACTTTTTTCATGTGTCTGTTGGCCATTTGTATGTCTGCTTTGGAGAAATGTCTGTTCATGTCCTCTGCCCATTTCTTGACTGGATTATTTGTTTTATTGGTGTTGAGCTTGATGAGTTCTTTATAGATCTTGGATACTAGCCCTTTATCTGATATGTCACTTGCAAATATCTTCTCCCATTTCCTAGGTTGCCTTTTAGTTTTGTTGACTCTTTCCATCGCTGTGCAAAAGCTTTTTATCTTGATGAAGTCCCAATAGTTTGTTTTTGCTTTTGTTTCCCTTGCATTTGCCGATGTGTCTAAGAAGAAGTTGCTGCAGCTGAGGTTGACGAGGTTTCTGCCTTTGTTTTCCTCTAAGATTTTGATGGATTCCTGTCTCACATTTAAGTCTTACATCCATTTTGATTTTATCTTTGTGTATGGTGTTAAGAAAATAGTCCAGTTTCATTCTTCTACAAATAGCTGTACAGTGGTCTCAACATTTATTGAAGAGACTGTCTTTTTTCCATTGGATATTCTCTCCCGCTTTTTTGAAGATTAGTTGCCCATAGAGTTGAGGGTCCACTTCTGGGTTATCTATTCTGTTCTTTGATCTGTGTGTCTTTTTATGTGCCAGTACCATAATGTCTTGATTACAGCTTTGTAATATAGCTTGAAGTCCAGCATTGTGATGCCACCAGCTTTGCTTTTCTTTTTCAACATTACTCTGGCTATTCAGGGTCTTTTCTTGTTGCATACAAATTTTAGGAGTGTTTGCTCTAGCTCTGAGAAAATTGTTGATGGTATTTGGATAAGGATTGCATTGAGTGTGTAGATTACTGTGGGTAGCATAGATATTTTAACAATATTTGTCCTTCCAATCAATGACCATGTAATATTTTTCCATCTCTTTGTGTCTTCCCCAATTTCTTTCATATGTGTTCTGTAGTTTCTAGAGTACAGATCCTTTACCTCTTTGGTTAGGTTTATTCCTAGGTGTCTTACGTTTCTTGGTACAATTACAAATGGTATCAATTCCTTAATTTCCTATCTTTAGTCTCATTGTTAGTGTAAAGAAATGCAACTGATTTCTGTGCATTGATTTTGTATCCTGCCACATTGCTGAATCACTGTATGAGTTCTAATGATCTTGGGGTGGAATCTTTTGGGTTTTCCACATAAAGTATCATGCCATCTGCAAAGAGTGAGAATTTGACTTCTTCTTTGCCAATTTGAATAACATTTATTTCTTTCTGTTTTCTGATTGCTGATGCTAGGACTTCTAGTACTAGGTTGAACAACAGTGGTGAGAGTGGACATCCCTGTCATGTTCCTGACCTTAGAGGAAAAGATCTAAATTTTCCCCTATTGAGAATTATATTTACTGTGGGATTTTCATGTATGGCTTTTATGATATGGAGGTATGTTTTCTTTATCCATACACTGTGGAGAGTTTTATTTAAAAAGAACCATTCTGTATTTTTTAAAATGCTTCATCTGCATCAATTGAGAGGATAATATGGTTCTTGTCCTTTCTTTTGTTAATGTGATGTATCATGTTGAATGATTTGTGGGTGCTGAACCACTGTTGCAGACCAGGAATAAGTCCCACTTGGTTGTGGTGAATAATCTTTTTAATGTACTGTTGAATCCTATTGACTAGTATCTTGGTGAGAAATTTGGTATCCATATTCATCAGGGATATTGGTCTGTAATTCTCCTTTTTGGTGGAGTCTTTGTCTGTTTTGGGGATCAAGGTAATGCTGGCCTTATGGAATCAGTTTGGAAGTTTTCCTTCTATTTCTATTTTTTTTTTTGAAATGCCTTCAGGAGAATAGGTATTAATTCTTTAAATGTTAGGTAGAATTCCCCTGGGAAGCCATCTGGCCCTGGACTCTTGTTTTTTGGGAGGTTTTTCATTATTGCTTCAATTTCCTTGCTGGTTATGGGTCTATTCAGATTTTCTATTTCTTTCTGTTTCAGTTTGGTAGTTTATATGTTTCTAGGAATCTATCCATTTCTTCCAGATTGCCTAATTTGTTGGCATATAGTTGCTCATAGTACATTCTTCAAATTGTTTGCTTTTCCTTGGTGTTGGTCATGATCTCACCTCTTTCATTCATGATTTTATTAATTTGGGTCCTTTCTCTTTTACTTTTGATAAGTCTGGCTAGGGGTTTATCTATCTTATTAATTCTTTATAGAATCAGCTCCTACTTTTGTTGATCTGTTCCTCTGTTCTTTTGGTTTCTATGTCATTGTTTTCTGCTCTGATCTTTCTTATACCTTGTCTCCTGCTTGATTTAGGCTTTATTTGTTGGTCTCTATCCCGTTACTTTTGGTGTAAGGTTAGTTTGTGTATTTGAGACTTTTATTCCTGGGGAAAGGTTTGTATCCTTTTAGGACTGCTGTTGCTGCATCCCAAAGATTTTGAACATTTGTGTTTCTTTTTCATTTGTTTCCATGAAGTTTTAAATTCTTCTTTAATTTCCTGGTTGACCCATGCATTCTTTTTTTTTTGGATTTTTTATTTTAATTAATTAATTAATTAATTAATTTTACTATGTTCAGTTAGCCAGCATATAGTATATCATAAGTTTTTGTTGTTCAATGATTCATTAGTTGTGCATAACACCCAGCGCTCCATGCATTCTTTAGTAGGATTATCTTTAACTTCCAAGTATTTGATTTCGTTGCAAATTTCCTCTTGTGATTGAGTTCAAGTTTCAAAGCATTGTGGTCTGAAAAGAAGCGTGGAATAATTCCAATCTTTTGTTCCTCTTGAGACCTGTTTTATGACACAATGTGTGATCTATCCTGGAAAATGTTCCATGTACACTCAAGAAGAATGTGTATTCTGTTGCTTTAGGACAGACTGCTCTGTATATATCTCTTTAGCCCATCTGGTCCAGTGTGTCATTCAAAGCCCTTGTTTCCTAGTTGATCTTCCTCATAGATGGTTTGTCCATTGCTGTGAGTGGGTTGTTAAAGTCCCCTACTATTGTTGTATTATCAATGTTTTCTTTAATTTGGTTATTAATTGGTTTATATAATTGCTCTCATATTATGAGCATAAATATTTATAATTATTAGATCATCTTGTTGGATAAAGCCTTTGATATAGTGTTCCTTTTCATCCCTTACTGCAGTCTTTGTTATAAAATGTTGTCGGATGTAAGGATTGCTATCCCAGGTTTCTTTTGTGGTCCATTCACATGGTAAATTGTTTTCCACTCCCTCACTTTCAATCTGGAGGTGTCTTTGGGTCTAAAATGTGTCTCTTGTAGACAGTGTATGGATGGTTCTTGCTTTTTTATCCGATTTGATACCTGTGTCTTTTGATTGGAACATTTAACCCATTTACATTCAGATTAACTATTGAAAGATATGAACTTAGTGCCATTGTATTACGTGTAAATTCCCTTTTTCTGTAGATTGTCTTTGCTTCTGTCTATGTTACTTTTGGGTCCTCTCTTTGCTTACAGGATCCCCTTAATATTTCTTGCAGGGATGTTTTAGTGATCGTAAATTATTTCAGTTTCTGTCTGTCCTGGAAGCTCTTTATCTCTCCTTCCATTCTGAATGACAGCCTTGCTGGATAAAGTATTCTTGGCTGCATGTTTTTCTCATGTACTTCCCTGAATATATCATTCCAGTCCTTTCTGGCCTGCCAGGTCTCTGGATAGGTCTGCTGCCAGTCTAACGTTTCTACCCTTGTAGGTTAATGACCTCTTGTTTCGAGATGTTTTCAGGATTTTCTCTGTCTCTTTTTTTTAAAAGATTTTATTTATTTATTTGATAGAGAGTGAGAAAGACTGAGAGAGAGAGAGAGAGAGAGAGAGCGCACACGTGTGGGGGAGGGGCAGAGGGAGAGGGAGAAATAAACTCCCTGTTGAACAGGGAGCCTGACATGGGGCTTGATCTCAGGACCCCAAGATCAAGACCTGAGTTGAAGGCAGATATTTAACTGACTGAGCCACCAAGGTGCCCCAGGATTTTCTCTTTATCTCTGAATTTTGCAAGCTTCTCTATTATATGTCGGGGTGTTGCTCTATTTTTATTGATCTTGGGAGGTTTCTCTTTGCCTCCTGGACTTTAATGCCCATTTCTTCCCAAGATTGGGGATATTCTTAGCTATGATTTGCTCAAATATACCTTCTGTCCCTCTGTCTCTCTTTCCTCTTCTTCTGGGACCCTAATTATTGTATTATTTTTTCACTTTATTGTATTGTTGGTTTCTTCAAGCCTCCCATCATGATTCAGTACTTTTTCTCTTTTTTCCTCAGCTTCCATAGTTTCCGTCACTTTTTCTTCTATGTCACTGCCTCTCTTTTCTGCCTCATTTACTCTAGTTGTTAGAACATCCATTTTAGACTGCCTCTCAGTTAAAGTATTTTTAATTTCAGCCCAATTAGATTTTAGTTCTTTAATTTCTGCACAATGGGATTCTCTAGTGTCTTTCACGCCTTTTTTTCTTCCCCTGTTAGTATCTTTATAATCATTATTTGGAATTCTAGGTCTTACATCTTACTTATACCCATACTGATTAAATTTATAGGAGAGAGTATCACCTCTGGTTCTTTATTTTGTTGTGAATTTTTCCTTCTAGTCATTTTGTCCAGAGGATAGATGAAAGAGAGAACAAAATAAAAATATATCAACTATGACCAAAGCGAAATGCACACTAGACAAATCAGAAGAGATCAGAAATCAGGGGTGCCAGGATGGCTCGGTTTGTTAAGCATCTGCCCTCAGTTTAGGTCATGATCTAGGGTCCTGAGATCCCATGTTGGGCTTCTGCTCAGCAGGGAGTGTGCTTTTCCCTCTCCCTCACCCTCTGTGTGCTCTTTCTCTCTCAAATAAGTAAATAAGTAAATAAATAAAATATTTTAAAAAATAAGAGATCAGAAACCAGAATGAAAAATAAAAGGGAAAAAACAGAGAATATAATCTAACAGGTGGACAAACAGGGTAATACATTTTCCTGGGTGTATTTTGGTCTGTTTGTTAGAAGACACTAGATCCCAAAATTGTAAAGAATGCAAAACTTATGTATATACAAAAATAAAATTACAATGAAAGGAAGCAAAAATGAACAAAATATCTATAACATATAAACATAAAAATTAAAATTAATAAAAGACTTAAAAAAGAAATAAGAAACTATTTGAAAAGAAAAAAATGAAAAAGAATATTTTAAACTGACAGACTAAATTATCATGAGAAAAAAACTCAAATTCTATATACTATTTTCCCCTAGCACTGGAATTTTTCACTTCTGTGTGATCTGTAAAGTTTGTATTAGCCTGATGTTCCTGCTGGTCTTCTAGGGGAGAGGCCTGTTCCTGTAATTCTCAGGTGTCTTTGCCTGGGCAAAGTTGCACTGCCCTTTGTTGGGTTCAGTGTAAGCTGCTTCGTGTTGGTCTAGGTGGCTTTTGTTCCCTGAAGGTGTTCCATGTCCTTTTAGAGGATGAAAATAAAAATGACAGTGCCATGATCTCCAGCCCCGGAGCTGAAGTTTCACTGCCCCCACTCTTCAGTGCACCCTCAGCGAAAAGCAGTTAATCACTTTTATGTGGTGCCCAACTCTGCAGACTTCTGAGGTGCACACCCACACCCATTCTCTGGGAAGGAGGAGGGTCTCGCCAGTGTTCTGCTGCTTGCTGGGCCCCTACTCCGGGAGCAGTTGCAGGATCATGCTGGCACCCATGCCACTCCCCCCAGGGAAAAGAGCAGTGTCTTGCTGTGGTTCTGCTGCTTGCTGGGCCCTGTTCAGAAAGTAGCCACCTGATCATACCACAGCTTGCAGTTTATGGCAAAACCGAGCTAAGAGTCTGCTTCCCTGCTCCAGTCCTTCAGAACTCTGCCGTACTCAGGTACCCACATTCTTTCTTTTCCCCTGGGATCCTGAGACCACACCATGCCAGCTAAGATTTTGCCCCACTTTTGCCACCTGAGCACCATTCAGGCAAGGACATCCCTCCGAGCAGACTTCTAAAAGTTCCAATTTTGTACTCTGCTGCTATATCATTTTCCAGTAGCTGGGTTACAGAAGCTCCCCCCTTTTATCTTCCAATATATCCCCTCAGATTCACCTCTCCACACTTCCTACCTTGCAAAAAGTGGTCACTTTTCTATTTGTAGAATTGCAGCAATTCTTTTCTTAGATCTCAAGTTGAATTCACAGGTGTTCAGAATGATTTGATAGATATCTAGCTGAAATCAAGAGACCGGAGGAAATGAGGGTCCTCTACTCTTCTGCCATCTTTCCTCCCACTGATCAACAGACTCTTAACTATAGAGAACAAACTGATGGTCACCAGAGAGGATGTGAGTGAAATAGATGATTGACATTAGGGAGTACACTTGTCATGATGAGTACTGGGTAATGTATGGAGTTGTTGAATCCCAATTTTGTACAACTGAATCCAATATGAGACTACCGTATACTAACTATACTGTAATTAACATTAATAGAATAAAAATATGGACTCACTTCTATCAAAAGACATAGTGTATTGAGTAGATAAAAATTACCCTTTTTTTGCTGCCTACAATAGTGTTTTTTTTTTAGATTTTATTTATTTATTTCAGAGAGAGAGAATGAGAGATAGAAAGCACGAGAGGGAAGAGGGTCAGAGGGAGAAGCAGACTCCCCGCCGAGCAGGAAGCCCGATGTGGGACTCGATCCCGGGACTCCAGGATCATGACCTGAGCCGAAGGCAGTCGCTTAACCAACTGAGCCACCCAGGCGCCCCGTACAATAGTGTTTAGACTTAAAGACACATACAGATTCAAAGTCAAGGAATGGTAAAAGATATTTAGTGAAAATTCAGCTGAAGAAAAGATAAGCTGGGCTTAAATTTAGGAAACAAACTGAGGGTTGTTGGAGATGAGGTGGTTGGGGGGATGGGGTAATTGTGTGATGGGCATTAAATAGGGCAAGTGATGTGATGAACACTGGGTGTTATATACAACTGATAAATTATTGAACAGCACATCTGAGAGTATTATGCTAACTGAAATATGTGAGATAGAGAAAGACAAACACAATATGATTCCATTTATATGTAGAATCTAAAAACCAAAACAAATGAACAATCAAAACAGAAGCAGACTTATAAATACAAAGAACACACTGGTAATTGCCATAGGGCAGGGAGGTGGACAGGATGGACAAATAGGTGAAGGGGATTAAGAGGTACAAACTCCCAGTTATAAAATAAATAAGACATATGAATGTAATATACAGAATAAGGAATATAGTCAATAATACTGTAATAACTTTGTATGGTGATAGATGATACTTATGGTGAGCATTTCTTAATGTATATAATTGTCAAATCACAATGCTGTACACCTGAGACTAATATAACATTGTATGTCAACTACAATTAAAAATTTTTAAAACTGAGATTGGCACCTGGATAAAGGCAAAATGATACAACAGAATTTAATTTCATATACAATATAGGTTAGTTGAGAATAAAATGTTGGAAAAAGTTTATTATGCAAACTTTAATCAAATCAGAAGTGGCTATATTAAATTGAGATAAAGTAGACTCTAGAGCAAGAGAATATTGAGTAGGGACATCACATAATTATAAAAGGATCAACACACTAGGAAAGCACACAGATCTAAAGTACATAAATAATTCTCAAAAGCCCAAATGCAAAAAGAAATCTTATTAGAAAGTGGGCAAAACCCATAAGTAGACATTTCACTCAGGAAGATATACAGATATCAAAAGAAGCCCATGACAAGATGTTCAACAACATTAGCTCTTACTCCTATGGCTCCTGCAAGGTATGTTAGGTAATATTTGCTCCTCCTTGGAGGTGTAATTTATTTCCTCCCTTATCTGTCCCAGCATGATTTAATTCTGATTATTAGTGTGGAAATCAGTAGGGGGGGCAACATAAAGGGGGCATCTGTTGCCTTGCAAAGGAGAGATTTCTGCCAACATCTCACATGAAGGAAGTGTTATCTCTCTTTAGGTTTATTGGGATATAATTTTCATATAGAAAAATTCACCCTTTCTAGTATACAGTTCTATGACTTTTTACAAATGCATGGTTTTGTAACTACCACCAAAATCAAGATATGTAAATTTCCATTGTCTTAAAAAAATTCCCTTATCTGCCTTTGTATTTTTCCTTAACTTCTATCTCAGCTTCCAGTAGCCACTAATTTGTTTTCTCTCCCTATAGTTTTGTGTTTTTGATAATGTTACAAAAATGAAATAATATAGCATGCAGGTTTTATAATCTTATTTTTTTCACTTTCCATAATCCATCTGATATTTATCTATACCATAGAGTGTAAAAGTATTTCTTTTGATATCTGAGTAGTCCATTGCATGGATGTACTACATTTTGTTTCTTCATTCACCAGTTGAAGAACATGTGGGTTATTTCTAAATTTTGGTTATTATGAGTAAAGTTACTATAAAAATTAGTGTACATATTTTTGTGTGAACACAGATTTACATTTGTGTCTTAAATTTACATACCTAGGAGTGGGATTTCTAGTCATAGGGTAAGTGTATGTTTAACATTGTAAGAAACTGCCTGTGTTTTCCAGCATTTGGCATTCCATTACTGATGTATCAGACTTCTAGTTACTTTACATTACTACCAGTATTTGGACTTATTAGTTTGTTCAATTTTAGTCATTTTGTAGGTGTTTAATGGTATATAATTGTGATTTAACTTTTTTATATTAACATTGTAAACTTTTTGAGATCTTTCTATGAGTCAGTCACAGATTAAGTATTTTACACATATCTTACATAATCTTTTGTAAACAAAGCAGCAATGAAGAGCAATATCCTTTTATGTTGGATATAAAATTCATTTTATAAGGAAATGAATTTTATTCAGGATATTGCAATAGGGATAACATTCATTAATGAGGACCATCTCAAAAAAAATAATGAGGACCATCTCAAAGAAAAGGAAGAGGGCACTTGGTTTTATAAAAGCAGTTTAACAAGGGAGTCATAGCACTGAGGAAGGGTGAAAAGGGCCTTATGCTGAAACATGTATGATTTAGGAGTTCGTCGTTTTAGTTAGGTTAGCTCTTTCTCACAACATAAAAGGCATCTCTCATATAAGTTGTACGAAGTATATACTGTTATCATGTGCATTTTACTGTTAAGAAAACTGAGGCCTAGGGAATATAAGTAATTTTCCTAAGATTACTCAGCTAATGAATGGTTGTGTTAGAACTGCTTTCAAAAGTAGAAACACTGTTTATGTCCCTAGAACCTTATACAGTGCCTAGAATATAAGAAGGGCCCAATAAATGTTAGTTCAATGAGTGCATGAATGTAAGGTATTACTCAACAGTCAGTATTAAATATATACCAGGAGACTTTAGACCTCACTCCTAGGCATGCTGGTGCTTTTCTTATTCCTTTATGGCAAAAATTCCCTGAAGTTACAAAAAAAAGCTGGCAAAAAATAGTTTTAACGTGTGACAGTATTCTATGTTCATCAGAGATACTGATTGATCTGTGGTTTTCTTTTCATGTTGTTGACTTCATTATATGGTAATGTATGCCTGATAGAATGAACTAGGAAATATACTATTCTCTTCAAATTTGTAAAAGTTTACATACATTTGTTAACATTTCTTTTTTAAATGTTTGGTAGAATTTGCCACTGACGCCATCTGGGCCTATGATTTTAATTTGCAGTTCCCAAGTGACTAATGATTTGGAACATTTTTTCATGTGCTTATTTACTTTCTTTATATGTTCTTTGGTGAAGCGTCCGTTCAAATGCTTTTCCCATTTTATATTAGGTTATTTTCATATTGTTCAGTTTTACAAAGTGCTCTATGTATTCTGGATACAAGTTGTGTAGAAAAGACAGACTGCTGTCCTTTAAAAAAACTGCTTATAAGGTTGGCCTTTGGCCAGCATCTGGGAACTTGGATTTTGGTATGGTTCCCATCATTCCCTTATAAGAATTACTCACTGTGTCTAAACTGTTTATAGGAACAGTGTGGTTTATGCTGAGCACCTGCTTTCCTTTTGTTAGTCTGGAATTGTGGTACATGCTGGGCAGACAGTGGCTTTATGACCTTTCCACCCCTTTCCCACCCCACAAAACCCAAAAATGGGCACCAAGTCTCAAATGAGCTCACCTGGTAGATAACATTTCAGACATGTTTTCACAGCTTGCTGCTGGAGGAATTACATTTGAATTTACCAGGAGAGAACTTATGGAAGCTTGCACCTGGTTTCTTCTAGATTTTGACACACAAACCTTTCCCTTGGCTGCTTTTGTTATTTATTCTTTTACTGTGATAATTTAAAGATGTGAGCACAACTATATGCTGAGTACTATGAGTCTTCCTAGTGAATCATTGAACTACAGGGTGGCTGGGGACCCCTGACACACAAATTCTTTATGAAATATGCATTTTCAAACATTTCATACAGTCTTTGGTTTGTCTTATTTAATGTTATAAACAATGTCTTTCAAAGAGCAACAGATTTAATTTTGGAGTCCAGTGTATAATTTTTTTCATGATTTATCCTTTTGGATTTGTGTTTAAGATTTTTTTTAATAATTTGTTAAGACATTCTTTTTCTAAGTTTTTATTCAAATTACAGTGTAATATTAATTTTAGAGGAACAGTATAGTGATTTAACATTACATACAACATGCAGTGCTCATTACAAGTGCACTCCTTAATTCCCATCACTTATTTAAACCATCCCCCTACCCACCTCCCTTTTGTTAACCACCAGTATGTACTCTATAATTAAGAGTCTGTTTTCGGTTTGCCTCTCTCTTTTTTCCTTTGCATAATTGTTTAGTTTCTTAAATTCTTCATATGTGTGAAATCATATGGTATTTGTCTTTCTCTCACTGACATATTATTAGCATAATACTCTCTAGCTCCTTCCATGTCATTGAAAATGACAAGATATCATTCTTTTTATGGCTGAGTAATATTCCATTATATATATATATATATATATATAAACATTGTATATATATAGATATATAACATTGTGTATATATAGATATTTATTAGATAGATAGATAAAACTTATTTATCCATTCATCAGTCAGAGCTGTTTCCATAATTTGGCTATTGTAGAGAATGCTTTTATAAAAATCAGGGTGCATATATCCCTTTCAATGAGGTTTTTTTTTAATATTATTAGTTTCAGAGGTAGAATTTAGTGATTCATCAGCTGCATATAACACCCAGTGCTCATTACTTCATGAGCCCTCCTTAATGCCCACCACCCAGTTATCCCTTCTCCCCACCAACCTCCCTTCCAACAACCCTCAGTATATTTCCTAGAGTTTAGTGTCTCTTATGGTTTACCTCCCTCTCCATTTTCATCTTATTTTATTTTTCCTTCCCTTCACCACTGTTCATCTGTTTTATTTCTTAAACTCCACATATGAGTGAAATCATATGGTATGTCTGTCTGAGACTGACTTATTTCACTTAGTATAATACCCTCTAGTTGCATCCACATCATTGGAAATCACAAAATTTCATTCTCTTTGATGGCTGAGTAATACTACATTTTGTATATATATATATATGTATATATATATGTATATATATACCCCACCTCTTCTTTATCCATTCATCTGTTGATGGACATCTGGGCTCTTTCCTTATTTTGGCTATTGTGGACATTGCTGCTATAAACATTATGTTGCATGGGCCTTTTGAGTCACTATTTTGGTTTCCTTCAGATAAATACCTAGAAGTGCAATTGCTGGATCATAAGGTAGCTCTATTTTTAACATTTGGAGGAACCATCATACTGTTTACCAAAGTGCCTGTACCAGTTTGCATTCCCACCAATAGTGTAAAAGAGTTCCCCTTTCTCCACATCTTCATCACATCTGTTTCCTGAGTTGTTAATTTTAGCCATTCTGACTGGTGTGATGTGGTATGTCATTGTGGTTTTGATTTGTATTTCCCTGATGCCAAGTGATATTGAGCATTTTTTTCCATATGTCTGTTGGCTATTTGAATGTCTTCTTTGGAGAAATGTCTGTTCATGTCTTCTGTCCATTTCTTAACTGGACTTTTTGTCTTTTGGATGTTGAGTTTGATAAGTTCTTTATAGATTTTGGATACTAGCCCTTTATCTGATATGTCACTTGTGAATATCTTCTCCCATTCCATAGGTTGCCTTTAGATTTGTTGACTATTTCCTTTGCTGTGCAAAACCTTTTAGCCTGATGAAATCCCAATAGTTCAGTTTTGCTTTTGTTTCCCTTGTCTCTGGAGACATGTCTAGGAAGAAGTTGCTGTGGCCAAGTTCAAAGAGGTGGCTCCATGTGTTCTCCTCTAAGATTTTGATGGATTCCTGTCTCACATTTAGGTCTTTCATCTATTTTGAGTTTATATTTATGTATGGTGTAAGAAAATGGTCCAGTTTTGTTCTTCTGCATGTGGCTGTTCAATTTTCCCAACACCATTTGTTGAAGAGACTGTCTTCTTTCCATTGGATATTATTTCCTGCTTTGTCAAAGATTAGTTGACCAGAGAGTTGAGGGTCCATTTCTAGGTTCTTTATTCTGTTCCATTGATCTATGTGTCTGCTTTTGTGCCAGTACCATTCTTTCTTGATGACTATAGCTTTGTAATACAGCTTGAATCCAGAATTGTGATGCCTGCAGCTTTGGTTTTCTTTTTCAACATTCCTTTGGCTATTTGGGGTATTTTCTGGTTCCATACAAATTTTAGAATTGTTTGCTCCATCTCTGTGAAAAATTCTCATGGGAATTTCATAGGGATTACATTGAATGTGTAAATTGCTTTGGGTAGCATAAACATTTTAACAACATTTGTTCTTCCAAAGCAATGAGCATGGAATGTTTTTCCATTTTTTTGTGTCTTCCTCAATTTCTTTCATAAGTATTCTATAGTTTTCACAGTACAGATTCTTTACCTGTTTGGTTAGGTTTATTCCTAGGTATCTTATGGTTTTTGGTGCAATTGTAAATGCGATCGATTCCTTGGTTTCTCTTTCTTCTACCTCATTGTTCGTGTATAGAAATGCAACTGATTTCTGTGCATTGATATTTTATTGTACCACATTGCTGAATTGCTGTATATGTTCTAGCAATTTTGGGGTGGAATCTTTTGGGTTTTTTACATAGAGTATCATGTCATTTTTGAAGAGTGAGTGTTTGACTTCTTTGCCCATTTGGATGCCTTTTATTTCTTTCTGTTGCCTCATTGCTGAGGCTCGGACTTCCAGTACTATGTTGAAAACAGTGGTGAGAGTTAACATCCCTGTTGTGTTCCTGACCTTAGGGGAAAAGGTCTTAGGTTTTCCCCACTGAGGATGATATTCATTGTGGGACTTCCGTATGTGGCTTTTATGTTGTTATGTTCCCTCTATCCCTACATGGTGGAGGTTTATTACCAAGAAAGAATGCTGTATTTTGTCAAATGCTTTTTCTGCATCTTTTGAGAAGATGATATGATTCTTGTCCTTTCTTTTATTATTGTGGTGTATCGCATTGATAGATTTGGGGTTGTTAACCCACCCCTGCAGCACAGGAATAAATCCCACTTGGTTGTAGTGAATAATACTTTGAATGGACTTTTAGATCCTATTAGCTAGTATCTTGCTGAGAATTTTTGTGTCCATGTTCATCAGGGATATTGGTCTGTAATTCTCCTTTTTAGTGTGGTCTTGTCTGGCTTTGGGATCAAGGTAATGATGGCCTCAAAGAATGATTTTGGGCATTTTTTTTCCATTTCTATTTTTTGGAACAGTTTCAAAAGAATAGGTATTAATTCTTTTTAAAATGTTTGTTGAAATTCCCCTGAGAAGCCATCTGGCCCTGGACTTTTGTTTGTTGGGAGATTTTTGATTATTGTTTCAATTTCTTTGCTGGTTATCCATCTGTTCATATTTTCTATTTCCTCCTGTTTCAGTTTTGGTAGTTTGTACGTTTCTAGTGATTTATCCATTTCTTCCAGATTTCCCAGTTTTTTGGCATGTAATTTTTCATAATATTCTCTTATGATTGTTTGCATTTCTGTGATGTTGGTTGTTATCTCTCCTATCTCGTTCATGATTTTATTTATTTAGATCCTTTCTCTTTTCTCTTTGATAAGTCTGGCTAGGGATTTATCAATTTTATTTTTTTTCAAGGAACTAGTTTTTTATTTCATTGATCTATTCTACTCTTTTTTGTTTGTTTGTTTGTATATCATTCATTTCTGCTCCAGTTTTTATTATTTCCCTGCTTGTGCTGGCTTTAGACTTCATATGTTTTTCATTTTCTTTCTCCTTTATGTGTAAGGTTAAGTTGTTTCTTTGAGATTTTCCTTGCTTCTTGAGGTAGGCCTGTGGCTATATACTTTCCCTTTTTGCCTGATTTCGCTGCATCCTAGTGTTTTTGTACTGTCTTCTTTTCATTTTCATTTTTTCCTGTATTTTTAAAAATTTCTTCTTTAATTTCCTGGTTGACCCATGCATTTTTTGTTAGAATGTTTAACCTCCATGTATTTGTGGCCTTTCCAAATTTTTCCTTGTGGTTGACTTAAACTTTCATAGCATTGTTGTCAGAAAATATGTATGGTATTCTCAATATTTTGGTGTTTGTTGAAGCCTCATTTTTGACCTAGTATGTGTTCTGTTCTGGAGAATGTCCCATGTGCATTTTAAAGAATGTGTATTCTGCTGCTGTAAGATAAAATGTTCTGAATACATCTGTTTAGTCCATCCAATCAGTGTATTTCCTTGTTGATTTTCTGCTTGGATGATCTATGGATTGATATAAGTTGGATGTTAAAGTCTCCTACTATTACATTATTATCAGTGAGTTCCTTTATATTTGTTATTGTTTTATATATTTGGTTGTTCCAAAGTTGGCAGCTTAAGTATTTACAACTGTTAGATCTTCTTGTTTGATAGCCCCCTTTATTATGATATAATACTCTTCTTACCCTCTTGTCACAGTTTTTAGTTTAAAATCTAGGTTGTCTGATATAAGGATGGCTACTCCAGCTTTCTTTTGACATCCATTAGCATGATAAGTGGTTCTCCATCCCCTCCCTTTCAATCTTCAGGTGTCTTAAGTCTAAAATGAGTTTAGGTAGGTTTTTTTTTATCTATTCTGACACCCTATGTATTTGATTTGTTATTTAATCCATTTACATTCAGAGTAATTACTGATAGGAATTTAGTACCATTTTATTGCTTTTTTTGGCCATTATTTCTGGAGATTTTCTCTGTTCCTTTCTAGTCTTTTTCCCATTCAGTGAGTCCCCTTTAATGTTTCTTGCAGGGAGTTTTAATGGTCACAAACTCCTTTAGATTTTGTTTGTGTGGAAAACTCTTTATCTCGCCTTCTATTCTGAATGATAACTTGCTGGGTATTCTTGGCTGTAGAGTTTTCCCTTTTAGCATATTGAGTATATCATGCCACTTTCTTCTCTCTTGCCACGTTTCTGTGCATAGATGTGGTACTAAACTTATTTGTCTTCCCTTTAACCTAGGGACTTCTTTTGTCTAACTGCTTTTAGGATTTTTTTCTTTATCTCTATATTTTGCAAATTTAACTAGAATATGTCTTGGTGCTGGCCTGCTTTTCTTGATTTTGGTGGGAGTTCTACGTACTCCCTGGATGTGGAAGTCTCCAGATTAAGCAGTTTTCAGCTATGATTTTCTCAAATAAACCTTCTGTCCCCCTTTCTCTCTCTTCTACTTCCTGGACTCATAATACAAATGTTATTACGTTTTATGGAGTCCCTGAGTTTCCTAAGTCTACTTTTGTAATCCAAGATTTTTCTTTCCCTCTTTTGATCTTCTTCATTATTTTCCATAATTCTATCTTCTATATCACTTATTCATTTCTCTGCTTCTTGCATCTTTTTGGTCATTGCATCCAGTCAGTTTCAAATCTGTTATTGCATTTTCCTTTTGGCGTGATTGGTTTTAAGGTCTTTTATCTCCACAGGGACTCCCTGGTGTCTTCTGTGCTTTTCTCAAGCCCAGTATCCTCATGAATGATGCTTCAAAATCTGGATCAGGCATATTACTTATATCTGTTTTGATTAGATCCATGGCTATGACCTTTTGTTGTTGTTGTTGTTGTTGTTGTTCTTTCTTTTGTGATGACTTCCTTTGTCTTGGCATTTTGCCTAGGTCTCTGTCTTCTGCATGTTAGGAAAGCCTGTTCTGTTTCTTGCTCCTGAGAGTAATGGCTTTATAAAAAACAGGTCATATAATGACCAGAGCCTGGAACTTCGGGAATTGTCTCTGATGTATAATGTGTACACTCTGATGCTGTGTTATGGCTGCTCTATCCCTCATATCAGTCCTCTGTAGAGTTTCTCCTTGCCTACAGCAGGGAATGTTTGGTCCTTGGCCAGTGTTTGGTGAGTTTTAACCTGGAGTGCTCTGATCTGCTTCTAAAAAGAGACCTGATGGTATTTCCATCAAAGCTGAAACTTTGCAGAACTTTATGGTTAGTAGACATGGTGTATGTGGGAGTTTGTGCTGGTGTTGGGGAGGACCCTGTTGCTCTGGTTTTCAGGCACACTTGCCCAACAAAGCAGACTCCAGGGCTTGGTGTGAACAATTTATGCAGCCAATGTTGGCACTGTGCTGTTTACTGAAATTAGTTTATCCTGAGGGGTGTGGGAAAGAAAAGGCACCAGGCAGCTCCTTTGTCCCTGGAGAGGGGAGTTCGTCCTACCTGCTGTCAGGGAAGCCCTCCCAGAAGAGCTAATAAATTTCCATCAGGCATACATACTAGGTGTTTTTCAGATCTGTCCTTACACACTCTGTCCAGGTTGCTTGCTTGCCTGGAGAAGCACAGTGCACTTTGGGCTTTCCTTCAGCCAGGCTGGCTGAGTTTTAAAACTCCAAACTTTATGGCCTGGTATGGCGGGGACCTGCACTAGTCTTCTGAGGGAGGGTCTTGGTGCACTGGGATTGATGAAGTTTTGACCCAAAAGGGCCATCGTACCAGAGCTCAAGAGTGTGGAGTTTGGAGCAAAGTACATCAAGTGGCCAGTATCTGGGTTAGCCACCCTCAGCAGATGTCTTTGCACCTATGCTGAGGGGAGGAGGAGGAGGAGGAAAATGTCACCCACCACCTCCTTTGTTCCCAGAGGGGCAATACCACCCCTCTCAGGTGGCATCAGCTCCAGAGAAGGGGGAATCATCTCTACCTGTGCATCTCAGGAGATCCTCAGATGGTGCCGTCTGTCCCCTGGGTTACCTGCCTGCCTTCTCTAAAGAAGCAGTGCAGTGTCCTCAGGGCTCTATACCAGCCACCTCATGGACCTCTAATCTCCAGGCTTTGAGTCCGCTGGTTGAAAAAAAAAACTCACAAAAATCAGTCCCTCTTGTTTTCTCAGTCAATGGCTTTGGGGAAGTGGTTTCCTTGTGTGATTCCCAGTGCACTCCTCTCTTTCTCTCTCTCGCTTCTCTCCATGACCTGGGCTACCTCTTCTTGACAGCATGTGATCCATTTCTCCCCCAAACCATTTCTCTGCACATCCTACCTTCCACAGTGTGGCCTCCTCCTCCTTCTAGTTGTGCAGTTTGTTCTGTCAGTCCTCAGGTCAATTTCTTGGGTATTCAGAATGATTTAATATTTATCTAGCTGTGCTTGAGGCAACGATAAAGCAAGCCTAGGGTCCTCCTGTTACTCCACCATCTTAGCTTTTCTTCTCGTACTCTTTTTAAAAATTATTTTGTCGTTGTTAGCTTTTTTTTCATTTTCATATTCATTTTAGAATGTACTGGTGGATTTTTATAAACATTTATGTTAAGGTTTTGATTGGAATTGTGTTATATCTATAAATAATTTTGGAGAGTATGCATCTTGACCACATTGAAGTTTCTAATCTATGAAAACAGTATATCTCCCCATTTAATTTTGCTTCCTTTGACTTCCTTTATCAGTGTTTTATAATTTTCAGTATACAGAACTTGTACATATATCGTTAGATATGTAACTAAGCATTTCATGAACTTTGGTGCTATTGTAAATGGTACTGTTTTGTTTGTTTCTAATTTTCCAATGTCTCATTGTTATGTGGAAATATAACAAATATATTTGATTTTTGTATATTGTCCTTGTATTCTGTGACCTGAATAAAGTTGTTTATTAGTTCTAGTGCTATTTTTGCATTTTTTGTGATTTTTCTAAGCTATCTGAAGGTAAAGGTTTTTTTTTGTTGTTGTTGTTGTTTTAAGATCTCATCTATTTGAGAAAGAGAGTGAGAATGAGGGCTAAGAACAGAGGGAGAGGGACAAGCAGACTCTGCACTGAGTGTGGAGCCTGACATAAGGCTCCATCTCACAACTCTGAGATCATGACCTGAGCCAAAATCAAGAGTCAGATGCTCAACTGACTGAGCCACTCAGGCACCCCAGAAGATAAAGTTTTCTCTCTTTCTAATTTTTTGCTTATGTTTTTCTTGTCTGATTGGATGTGTTAGTATCTTTAGTATAATACAGGATTGAAGTGGTGTTAGCAAACATTATAAGCTTGTTCCCATCATTAGGTGTAACTGACAAGCAATAAACTGCACATGTTTGAAGTATACAATCAGTAAATTTTTACATATGCATATACCTGGAAAGCCATCACTACCATTGAGTTTCAAACACACACAAGACAAAACAAGGCCATGCCTAAGGCCTGATTCAACTGGTAAAGATACAGTGATTCACTTTTGATTCAGACAGTTGATGTCTTATTTGTATAGTGAAAAGAAGAGTAGCCAAATACGCTAGCTCCCCATGGTCTTTGTCCACTTGCTAATAAGAATGATAGTAAAATAAAAACAAAAGATGACTATAGTGAGAGTTGTGGTATATCTCATTGCTAAAGAGCCAATTCCAGACTGCAACTAATCTGTTTTATACTTTGCAACCTTATTCTGAGGCAAGTGGAACAAAAGGCTTGCACTCCATTGGAACACAAGAAGTGAGGGGAAACTCTCAAGAAAGCCTCCTAGGGAAGGTAGGGAAGCTTCTGGGGTAAGGCATTGGAGCATCTTCTCACAGGCCTTCCATCTTCTTATGCTCAAGGAGGATCAAAATGCATTTTTCCCAAAGACACAGAATAACTGTGGTTCAAGCCTTTACTTGCATGGCTTACATGGATATGCAAGGTTGGTGTTATGACTGAGCTGTTATCATGTATATACCCATTAAACCATTATCATTATCAAGATAGTGAATATATTCCTCATTTCAAAAGTGTTCTTATGCTCATTTGTAATCTTTGCTTATATCTAACTATGTGTGACACCCCCCCATCCCCAAGAAACCTTCCATTTGATTTTGTTTACTATAGATCAGCTTGCATTTTCTAAACTTTCAACAAACTTTTCTAACAAAATCTCAAAGTGTGTAGCCTTTGGAGTTTGGATTCTTTCATTTTGCATAATGCGTTTGAAATTAATCCATGCCATAGATTGTAATAGTAGGTCTTTCCTTTTTATTTCTGACTAGTATTCTATTGTATGGATATATTACAATTTGTGTATTTACTCACTTATTGAGTGGAATTTAGGTTGCTTCCAGTTTTTGGCCATTACAAATGTGAATATTAGTGTTCAAGTCCTTATATAAACATTTATTTCTCTTGTTTATATCTCCAGAAGTGGAAACACGGATTATATTTTAGCTATATGTTTAACTTTTTAAGAAATTGCTGAACTGTTTTTCATAGTTGTACCATTTTACATTTCCACCAGTAGTGTGTAAGAGTTCTAGTTCCTCTGCATCTTCACCAGCACTTGATATAGTCAGTCTTTTAAATTTTAGCCAATTTATAGGTGTGTGGTGGTATCTTATTGTGGTTTGTATTTATTTATTATTAATTTATTATTATGTTCAATTGATTATTGTGGTTTTAATTTGCATTTTCCTAATGGCTAATAATGTTAAACATCTTTCCACATGCTGCTATGGACTGAATGTTTTTATCTCCACAAATTCATATGGTGAAGACTGATCCTCAATGTGATGGTGTCTGGGGATTTTGAGAGGTAGTTATTTTATGAGAATGAAGCCTTCATGATTGTTTCAGAAGACACAGGAGAAAGCCTCTCTCTCCCTCTTTCTCTCTTTCTGTTGGCCATGCGAGTACACAGTGAGAAGGCAGCTGTCAACAAGCTAGGACGTGGGTCTTCACCACACACAAGATGTTCTGACACCTTGATCTTGGAACTTTCCAATTTCCAAATGTGTGAGAAATAAATTTATACTGTTTAAGCCCCTCAGTTTATGGTATTTTTATTATAATAGCCCAGACCATCTAAGACAGAAATTGGTACTGAGAAGTGGGGTGCTACTGTACAAATACCTAAAATTGTGGAAGCAGCTTCAGAACTAAATAATAGGTAGAAACTGGGAAAGTTTTGACATGCATACTAGAAAAGGCCAATATTGTCATGAAGGGAATGTTAAAGGCAATTCTGGTAAGAACTCAGAAAGAAAAGAAGAGAACTGGAGAGAAAGCTTTCATCTTCTTAGAGAACAAATAAATAATCATGTACAGAATATTGGTAGAAATATAGATGGTAAAGGCTATTCTGATGAGTTTTTAGATGGAAATGAGAAACATCTTATTGGATAATGGAGAAAAGGCAATTCTTGTTTCAAAGTGACAAAGAACTTGGCTAAATTTTATGGTTTAGTGTTTTGTGGAAGGTAGAATTTGCAAGTGATGAAATCGAATATTTGGCTAAGGAGATTTCTAAGTGGTGTTGAAGATGTGGCTTGGTTTCCTACTGCTTAGAGAAAAATGTAAAAAGATGAAATGAAGGAATTGTTAAGCCAAAAGGAACAAGAACTTAAAGATTTGGAAAATTCTCAGCCTGCCCATATTACAAAAAAGTAAGAAAGCCTGTTCAAGAGAACATCAAGGATGAGGCTGACATACCATTTGATAAGGAGATTCATATGGGTAAGAACCAGTGACATAATCTGCTACCCTGATTTGCGCAGGAACACTGGTATTTTGAACTGAAAGTGTCAGAGACAGAATGAAATGAAGGAAGGTTGTTGGACTTCATAGACTGTGCAGTACTGGACTATAGAGTTATTTGGCTGTGAATGCACACTGTTCTTCAGGACAAGGGAAGAATGGCCTTGAAAGGTGATTCAGAGATCACCAGGGCCATTCTCTTGGTTTTAACTGGCCAGTTTCCAAACAAAGCCAGGGTGTGATATCCCCACCTGGTAGAGCCCTGGGGGGCATGACTCTCACCTGGCAGAGTCTTTGGGGCATGACTCCTGCTTGTATGGGCAGGGCCACCACTGACAGCCATGGTGTTAGTGGTGACCATGAGGGTGATATTACCACCCTAGTTGGCCTGGAAGGCAGAGAATTGAGCCAAAGAAAAATATTCTCACACTTTAAGATTTAGGGGGATTTGCCTTGCTAGATTTTGGGTTTGGAATATGTTACCTCTTCCTTCTGTCCTGTCTCTTTTGGGATGGGAGTGTCTATCCTATGCCTGCCCCACCACTGTATTTTGGAAACACATAATTTGTTTGATTTCACAGGTTCACAGGTTCACAGCTTCAGAGGACTTTTGCCTCAGAATGCCTCATACCTCGAGCCTTATCCATATCTGCTTTAGATGAGAGTTTGGACTTTAGACTTTAGAGTTTAGGCTAGAACAAGGCTTATAAAGCTGTTCAGGTGGAATGAATACATTTTGTATGTGAGAAGGACATGAATTTTGGAAAGCTGTTGTGGAATGTTATGGACTGAGTGACTGTGTTCCCTCAAAATGTGTATGTTAAAGCCCTAATTTCCAATGCAACGGTATTTGAAGGTAGGGCCATTATCCTGTGATTAGGTTCATGAAAATGGAGCCTTCATGAATGAGACTAGTGCCCTGATAAGAAAAGATGTGAGGAAGATGATCTCCCTCTGCCATCCATGTGAGGATACAGCTTTAGAGCCAAGAATCAGGCCCTCAGCAGAGATAGTATCTGCTGGTACCCATTCTCCAGAACTGTGAGAAATAATTGTTTAAGCAACTTACTACTCCATGGTATTTTTGTTAATAGTAGCTTGGAATGATTAAAATGTGTGCTTACTTGTCATCCCTAACTCCTTTTTGGTGAAGTGCCTATTCAAATCTTTAGTCCATTTTAAAAACTAGGTGATTTGTTTTCTAATTGTGTTCTGTGAGTTCTTTATGTATTCTGGATGGAATTCCTTTATCAGATACATCCTTTGCAAATATTTTCTCTAGGTCTGTTACTTGTTTTTTGAAGAGCAGAAGTTTTTAATTTTGATGAAATCTAATCTCAACTTTTTTATGGATTGTACTTTTGGTGTTATATCTAACAAGGACTCCCTCCTTGACCAAATTTCATTCTGGCTCCTTTGAACCCTTTTCTTAACTAAGTTTCATCTTTAGCCTGCCAAGCCCAGTTTTGGCAAGAATTCTTCTGTATTAGTTTGCTAGAGTTGACATATTTAAGTACCACAAGTTTAGCAGAAACAGAAATTCATTTTCTCATAGTCTTGGAGCCTAGAAGTCTGAGATCAAAGTATTGGTATGATTGTTTTTTTCTGAAGTCTCTTTCCTTGGCTTATAGATGGCCATATCTCCCTGTGTCTTCAAATGGCCTTCACTCTGTGTATGTCTGTGTCTTAATTTTCTCTTATTATAAGGACACTGATCATACTGGATTGTGGCATACCCTAAAATGAGGTCATTTTAACTTAATTATCTCTCTAAAGACCTTATTTCCAAAAAAAAGTCACATTCTGAAGTACTGGAGTTTGGGACTTGAATCATGAATTTTGTGGGGACACAATTTAGCTCCTAGGGCCTACTAAACTAGTTTATGGAACTACCCCACTCTTGATATCCAATCAAGTTCTTTAATTCCCATCTATATATCTCATCACATTCCTCTTCCTCCTTGGTACCTGACAAACTTCTCTTAGTAATTTTACATCCTCTCCCTCACCCTGCATGTTGGCTATAAATCTCCAGCAGCCCTGTTGCATTTAGAGTTGTGTTCGATCTCTGTCTCGTATTGCAGTTATCTCTCCCTTACTACAGTAGTCTTGAATGAAGCCTTTAGCAAGTATCAGAATAATTTCTCTTTAACAGCCTGGGGTATAACTGGGATAAAATTGAATTCATCACTGGAACCCTGGATCTTTCACCCAGGACCCTGAGAGTACACCTTTGAAGCTTTTGTCTTTACTCCTGATTGATAGATTGGGGATCCATTGGTGAGTTTGACTGCTGATCCAGTGCTCCAGATGACAGTCCATCAAAGCATGGTGATGACAGATTTTGATTCTTAAGATTCTAAGTATACTCCTGAGGCTGGGTTAGAGCCCTACACTTCTTTGTTTGAAAGGTGCCATTGGTGTAGAACAGGGGAAATTCTCATTGAAATTTCATTTGATTGAACTTCAGTTCTTTGGTAGAGATCTCATTTGTATTCTTTTTCTTTGTTGCTGTTACTTTGGCATCTCTCTTCTCCATGGAAGAGTCTTACTTTTCTTATTCTGCTTCTCAAAAGATGCCTCCTTCCTGCTTCTTTTCTGTTTAGAGTGAGAATTACCCTCAAAAAATCTTTGCCCTTTCAAGTGGAGATTTGCTCCCTGACATTGGAGCAGTAAATCCCAGGCTCTTTTGTGAGGACTGTTTGTTTTTCCTGATTTGTTGGCTAGGGATTGTTCAAAGCCATTTTTTTTTTTGGCACTTTAAGGGAAATCATGTATAAGAAGCCCTTTGTCTCTCCAACAGGATTGTGTATGAAACTGATTTTTTCATACCTGGATGTTTTCTTTCCTTGATTTTGCTCCTCCCATGGGTAACATTTAGTCTACTGGGAATCCCCTTCCTCAACTTCATTTGACTATATGCTTAAGGATACTTAGGAATTTCAGTGGCCTTTTTAGGAAATTTCAGATCTTCCTAAATTGGCTCATTTAAGACCTCTCCTTTTCCTTCACCTCCACTCCTTTCTTTTGCCACCTTCCATATTTACTTAACCTCCCTTGAATCCTTTGATATGTTTCCATTCAAACTGAGGAATCTCTACAGAAACTTTCTCAGGTGATTCAGATACAGCTTGTCTGCAGACCAGCTTTTGGGAACCACTGAACTAGATAAACTTAATGGCTAGTGACATAAAGCTAGAGTCTCTTTGCATACCTATGTCTCTCATAGAGCTATTTCTTTTTATTTTTAATTTAAATTTTTTTAATTAACATATAATGCAATATTTGTTTCTGGAATAGAATTCAGTGACTCATCACTTACGTACAACACCCAGTGCTCATCACAACAAGTGCACTCTTTAATACCCATCACCCATTTAACCCATCCCTCACCCACCTCCCTCCATCAACCCTCAGTTTTATCTGTCTTTAAGAGTCACTTATGGTATTAAAGAGGGCACATTCTGCGTGGAGCACTGGGTGTTATGCACAAACAATGAATCATGGAACACTACATCAAAAACTAATGATGTAATGTGTGGTGATTAACATAATAAAAAATAAAATAAAAGTAAGAGTCACTTATGGCTTGTTTCCCTCCCTCCTTTTTTTTTCTTTTCCCCCTTCCCATATGTTCATCTGTTTTCTTTCTTAAATTCAACATATCTCAAAGAGCTATTTCTAACAATCACTCATACATTTCAATGTGGAATAATTGAAGTGCTTTCCAACATTTTTATTTATTTGTTTTTATTTTTTATTCAAGTATAATTGACATACAGTGTTATATTAGCTTCGGGTGTATAACTCAAGATTTCTATACATTTCTCAGTAATTTCTTTCATGTATTTCCCTCTTAATCCTTTTCATGTATTACACCCATTCCCCCCACCCTCCACTTTTCTGGCAACAACCAGTTTGTTCACTATATTTAAGTCAGGTTTTATGCTTGTGTCTTTTTTCTTTGTATTTTCTCTTAAATTCCACATATTAGTGAAATCATATGGTATTTATCTTTGTCTGACTGACTTATTTCACTTATATACTACCTAGGTCCATCATATTGTTGCAAATAGCAAGATTTCATTCTTTTTAATAGCTGATTAAATATTCCAATATATATATATACCACATCTTCCTATCCTTTGGTCAGTCCATGGACACTTGGACTGTTTCCATAATTTGGCTATTCTCGGTAATGCTGCTATAAATATCAGGGTGGATGTATCCTTTTGAATTAGTATTTTTGTATTCTTTGGATAAATACCTAGGAGTACAATTGCTGGGTCATAGGATAGTTTTATTTTTAACTTTTTGAGGAACCTCCATACTGTTTTCCAGAATGGCTTCACCAGTTTGCATTCCACCAACAGTGCATGAGGGTTCCCTTTTCTCTGCATACTCATCAATATCTGCAGTTTCCTGTGTCGTTAATTTTAGCCATTTGACAGGTGTGAGGTGATATCTCATTGTAGTTTTGATTTGTATTTCCCTGATGATGAGTGATGTTGAGCATCTTCTCATGTGTCTGTAGCCATCTGTATGTCTTCTTTGGAAAAATATCTATGCATGTCTTCTCTATTTTTAATTAAATTATTCTTTTTTGGGGTGTTGAGTTTTAGAAGTTCTTTATATATTTTGGATACTAACCCTTTATCAGATACATCATTCACAAATATTTTCTCCTATTTCATATGTTGCCTTTACTTTTGTTGATTGTTTCCTTTGCTGTGCAGAAGCTTTTTATTTTCAAGAATTCACAATAGTTTAGTGCTACATTTTCTCCTTGCTTCAGCAGACATATGTAGAAAAATGTTGCTTTACCTAATGTCAGAGAAATTACTGCCTGTGCTCTTTTAGGTTTTGTATGGCTTCCTGTCTCACATTTAGGTCTTTAATCCATTTGGAATTTATTTTTTATATACAGTGAAAAAAAAACTAGTCCAGTTTCACTCTTTTGCATGTAGCTGCCCAGTTTTCCCAAAACCATTTGTTGAAGAGACTGTTTTTTTTTCCAATTTGATATTCTTTCCTGCTTTGTCAAAGATTAATTGACCATATAATTGTGAGTTTAATTCCGGGCTTTCTATCCTGCTCCATTGATCTATGTTTCTGCCATTGTGCCAGTGCCATACTATTTTCATTGCTACACCTTTGTCATATAACTTGAAATCTGGAATTGTGATTCCTCCCACTTTTTTCCCTTTTTCAAAATTGCTTTGGCAATTTGGGGTCTTTGTGGCTCCATATAAATTTTAGGAAGTTTTTTTCTAGTTTTCTGATAAATGCTGTTGGTATTTTGATAGGAATTGCACTAAATCTGTAGATTGTTTTGTATAGTGTAGACATTTTACCAACATTTGTTCTTCCAGTCTATGAGCATGGAATGTCTTTTCCTTTCCATGTGTGGTCCTTAATTTCTTTCATCAGTGTTATATAGTTTTCAGAGTAGAGGTCTTTCATCCCTTTCTTTAGTTTTATTCCTAAGTATCTTATGATTTGTGATACTTTGTAAATGCAATTGTTTTCTTAATGCCTCTTTCTGCTGCTTTAATATTAATGTTTAGAAATGCAACAGATTTCTGCACATTTATTTCATATCCTGCAATATTACTGGAGTAATTTAACAGTTCTACTATTTTTTTGTGAAGTCTTTGGGGTTTTCTTTTTTTGAAGATTTTATTTATTTATTTAATTGACAGAGAGAGACAGCAAGAGAGGGAACACGAGCAGGGGGAGTGGGAGAGGGAGAAGCAGGCTTCTAGCCAAGCGGGAACCTGATGCGGGGCTCGATCCCAGGACCCTGGGATCATAACCTGAGCCGAAGGCAGTCACTTAACCAACTGAGCCACCCAGGCGCCCTGGGGTTTTCTATAAACATACAGCTTCATACATTTGTAAAGAGTGAAAATTTTAATTCTTTCTTACCAATTTGGACGCCTTTTATTTCTCTTTGTTATCTAATTGCTATTGTTAGAACTTTCAGTAGTATGTTGAATAAAATTAGTCGGAGTGACATCCTTGTCTTGTTCCTGACCTTAGGGGAACATTCTCAATTTTTCCCTATTAAGTATGATGTTTGCTGTGGGTTTGTCATATATGTCCCTTATTATGTTGAGGTATGTTCTCTCTAAACCAACTTTTTTATTCAGGTTGCAGTTCTTATTTTTTATTTAAATTCAATTAGCTAACATATAAGACATCACTAGTTTCACAAGTAGTGTTCAATAATTCATCAGTTGCGTATAACACCCAGTACTCATCACATCTTGTAACCTCCTTAATGCCCATGACCCAGTTACACCATCCTCCCACACACCGCCTCTTCTGCAACCCTCAGTTTGTTTCCCAGAGTCGAGTCTCTCATGGTTTGTCTCCCTCTCTGATTTCTTCCCATTCAGTTTTTCCTCCCTTCCCCTATGATCCTCTGCACTATTTCTTATATTCCACATAGGACTAAAACCATATGATAATTGTCTTCATCTGATTGACTTATTTCACTTACCATAATACCCTCCAGTTCCATCCACATTGATGTGAATGATAAGAATTCATTATTTCCAAAGGCAGAGTAATATTCCATTTGTATATATAAACTACATTTTCTTTATTCATTCATTTGTCAAAGGACATCTCAGCTCCTTCCACAGTTTGGCTATTGTGGATATTGTTGCTCTGAACATTGGGGTTCAGGTGCCCCTTCATTTCATAACATCTGTATCTTTGTGTAATACCCATTAGTGCAATTGCTGTGTCATTAGGGTAGCTCTATTTTTTACTTCCTGAGGAACCTTGATACTGTTTTCAAAAGTGGCTGTGCCAGCTTCCATTCCTACCAACAGCGTAAGAGGGCTCCCCTTTCTCCACATCCTTGCCAACATTTGTTATTTCCTGTCTTGTTACTTTTAGCCAATCTAACTGGTCTAAGATGGTATCTCATTGTGGTTTTTATTTATATTTCCCTGATGACAAGTGATGTTGAGCATTTTTTCATGTGTCTGTTAGCCATTTGTATGTCTTCTTTGGAGATATATCTGTTCATGTCTTCTGTCCATTTTTTGACTTGATTACTTGTTTTTTGGCTGTTGAGTTTGAGAAGTTCTTTATACATCTTGGATACAGGCATTTAACTGATATGTCATTTGCAAATATCGTCTCCTTTTCCAAAAGTTGCCTTTTAGTTTTGTTGACTGTTTCCTTTGCTGTGCAGAATTTTTTATCTTGATGAAGTCCCAATAGTTCATTTTCAGCTTATGTTTCCCTTGCATTTAGTGACGTGTCTTGGAAGAAGTTGCTGTGGCCAAGGTAGCAGAGGTTACTGCCTCTGTTCACCTCTAGAATTTTGATATTCTTGTCTCACCTTTAGGTCTTTCATCCATTTTGAGTTTATCTTTCTATATGATGAAAGAGAATAGGTCTAGTTTCATTCTTCTGCACGTGACTGTCCAATTTTCTCAACACCATCTATTGAAGAGACCGTTTATTCTTATATTGGATATTCTTTCCTGCTTTGTGGGAGACTAGTTGACCATAGATTTGAGGGTCCATTTCTGGGCTCTTTCTTTTTATTTTTTTTAAATTTTTTATTGTTATGTTAATCACCATACATCATTAGTTTTTGATGTAGTGTTCCATGATTCATTGTTTGTGCATAACACCCAGTGCTCCACGCAGAACGTGCCCTTTTTAATACCCATCACCAGATTAACCCATCCCCCCAACCCCCTCCCCTCTAGAAACCTCAGTTTGTTTTTCAGAGTCCATCATCTCTCATGGTTTGTCTCCCCCTCCGACTTACTCCCCTTCATTCTTCCACTCCTGCTATCTTCTTCTTCTTTTTTTTCTTCACATATATTGCATTATTTGTTTCAGAAGTACTGATCTGTGATTCAACAGTCTTGCACAATTCACAGCGCTCACCATAGCACATACCTTCCCCAATGTCTGTCACCCAGCCACCCCATCCCTCCCACCCCCCACCACTCCAGCAACACTCAGTTTGTTTCCCGAGGTTAAAAATTCCTCATATCAGCGAGGTCATATGATACATGTCTTTCTCTGATTGACTTATTTCACTCAGCATAACACCCTCCAGTTCCATCCATGTCGTTGCAAATGGCAAGATCTCATTCCTTTTGATGGCTGCATAATATTCCATTGTGTATATATACCACATCTTCTTTATCCATTCATCTGTCGATGGACATCTTGGCTCTTTCCACAGTTTGGCTATTGTGGACATTGCTCCTATAAACATTGGGGTGCACGTACCCCTTCGGATCCCTACATTTGTATCTTTGGGGTAAATACCCAGTAGTGCAATTGCTGGATCGTATGGTAGCTCTATTTTCAACTGTTTGAGGAACCTCCATACTGTTTTCCAGAGTAGTTGCACCAGCTTGCATTCCCACCAACAGTGTAGGAGAGTTCCCCTTTCTCCACATCCCTGCCAATATCTGTCGTTTCCTGACTTGTTAATTCTAGCCATTCTGACTGGTGTGCGGTGGTATCTCATTGAGGTTTTGATTTGGATTTCCCTGATGCCGAGCGATGTTGAGCACTTTTTCATGTGTCTGTTGGCCATTTGGATGTCTTCTTTGGAAAAATGTCTGTTCATGTCTTCTGCCCATTTCTTGATTGGATTATTTGTTCTTTGGGTGTTGAGTTTGATAAGTTCTTTATAGATTTTGGATACTAGCCCTTTATCTGATATGTCATTTGCAAATATTTTCTCCCATTCTGTCGGTTGTCTTTTGGTTTTGTGGACTGTTTCTTTTGCTGTGCAAAAGCTTTTTATCTTGATGAAATCCCAATAGTTCATTTTTGCCCTGGCTTCCCTTGCCTTTGGTGATGTTTCTAGGAAGAAGTTGCTGTGGCTGAGGTTGAAGAGGTTGCTACCTGTGTTCTCCTTTAGGATTTTGATGGACTCCTGTCTCACGTTTAGGTCTTTCAACCATTTGGAGTCTATTTTTGTGTGTGGTGTAAGGAAATGGTCCAGTTTTATTCTTCTGCATGTGGCTGTCCAATTTTCCCAACACCATTTGTTGAAGAGACTGTCTTTATTCCATTGGACATTCTTTCCTGCTTTGTCAAAGATTAGTTGACCATAGAGTTGAGGGTCCATTTCTGGGCTCTCTGTTCTGTTCCATTGATCTATGTGTCTGTTTTTGTGCCAGTACCATACTGTCTTGATGATGACAGCTTTGTAATAGAGCTGGAAGTCCGGAATTGTGATGCCGCCAGCTTTGCTTTTCTTTTTCAATATTCCTCTGGCTATTCGGGGTCTCTTCTGGTTCCATACAAATTTTAGGATTATTTGTTCCATTTCTTTGAAAAAAGTGGATGGTATTTTGATGGGGATTGCATTGAATGTGTAGATTGCTCTAGGTAGCATTGACATCTTCACAATGTTGATTCTCCCAATCCATGAGCATGGAACGTTTTTCCATTTCTTTGTGTCTTCTTCAATTTCTTTCATGAGTATTTTATAGTTTTCTGAGTACAGATCCTTTGCCTCTTTGGTTAAATTTATTCCTAGGTATCTTATGGTTTTGGGTGCAATTGTAAATGGGATCGACTCCTTGATTTGTCTCTTTTCTGTCTTGTTGTTGGTGTATAGGAATGCCACTGATTTCTGTGCATTGATTTTATATCCTGCTCCTTGACTGAATTCCTGTATGAGTTCTAGCAGTTTTGGGGTGGAGTCTTTTGGGTTTTCCACATACAGAATCATATCATCTGCAAAGAGTGAGAGTTTGACTTCTTTGCCGATTTGGATGCCTTTGATTTATTTTTGTTGTCTGATTGCTGTGGCTAGGACTTCTAATACTATGTTGAACAGCAGTGGTGATAGTGGAAATCCCTGCCGTGTTCCTGACCTTAGGGGAAAAGCTCTCAGCTTTTCCCCATTGAGAATGATATTCGCTGTAGGTTTTTCATAGATGGCTTTTATGATATTGAGGTATGTACCCTCTATCCCTATACTCTGAAGAGTTTTGATCAAGAAAGGATGCTGTACTTTGTCAAATGCTTTTTCTGCATCTATTGAGAGGATCATATGACTCTTGTTCTTTCTTTTGTTAATGTATTGTATCACGTTGATTGATTTGTGGATATCTGGGCTCTTTTTTCTGTTAATTGATCTATGTGTCTGCTTTGTGTCAGTACCATGCTGTGTTGATCACAGCTTTGTAATATAGCTTAATGTCAGGCATTGTGATAGCCACATTCCCCTGGCTATTCAGGGTCTTTTCTGATTCTATACAAAGTTTAGGATTGCTTCTTCCAGCTCTTTGAAAAATATCGATGGCATTTTGATAGGGATTTCATTGAATGTGTAGATTGCTCTGGGTAGCATAGACATTTTAACAATATTTATTCTTCCAATCCAAAAGAGTGGAATGTTTTTCAATCTCTTTGTGTCTTCCTCAGTTTCTTTCATAAATGTTCTGTAGTTTCTAGAGTACAGATCTTTTACCTCTTTGGTTAGGTTTATTCCTAGCTATCATGTTTTTTTGGTGCAATTGCAAATGGGATCAACTTCTTAATTTCTCTTTCTTCAGACACATTGTTAGTGTATAGAAGTGTAACTGATGTCTATGCATTGATTTTGTATCCTGCCAGGGTGCTGATTGCTGTATGAGTTCTAGCAATTTTAGGGTGGAGTCCTTTGGGTTTTCCATATAAAATATCATGTCATCTGTGAAGAGTGAGAGTTTGACTTCTTTGACAATTTGAATGCCTTTTATTTCTTGTTGTTGTCGACTGCTGTGGCTAGGACTTCTAATATTATGTTGAACAACAGTGGTGAAAGTTGGCATCGTGTCGTGTTCCTGACCTTAGGGGGAAAAATCTCAGTTTTTCCCCACTGAGAATAATATTCGCTATGGGCTTTTTATGGATGGCTTTTATGATGTTGAGGTATTTCCTCCATCCCTATATTTTGAAGAGTTTTAATCAAGAAAGGATACTTTTTTTCCTAATGCTTTCTCTGCATCCATTGAGAGGATCATGTGGTTCTTGTCTTTTCCTTTATTAATGTGATGTATCACCTTGTTTGATTTGCAAATGTTGAAACATACTTGCATCACAGGAATAAATACCACTTGGTCGTGGTAAATAAACCTTTGAATGTACTGCTGTATCCTATTGGCTAGGATCTTGGTGAGTATGATGGCATCCCTGTTCATCAGGGATATTGACCCGTAATTCTCTTTTTTAAAAGGGTCTTTGTCTGGCTTTGGGATCAGGTCAATGCTGGCCTCATAGAAAGAGTTTGGAAGTATTCTTTCTATTTCTATTTTTTGAAACCGCTTGAGTAAAATACGCATGATTTCCTCTTTAAATGTTGGTAGAATTCCCATGGGAATACGTCTGGCCCTAGACACTTGTTTTTTGGGAAGTTATTCTATTTTATTTTATTATGTTATGATAGTCACCATACAATACATCATTTGTTTTTGATGTAGTGGTCCATGATTCACTGTTTTTGTATACCACCCAGTGCTCCATGCAATATGTGCCCTCCTTAATACCCATCACTGGCCTAACCCATCCCCCCACACCCCTCCCTTCTACAACCCTCAGTTTGTTTCTCAGAGTCCACAGTCTCTCATGGTTCATCTCCCCCTCCGACTCCCCCTCCTTCATTTTTCCTTTTCTTCTCATAATGTCCTCCGTCCTATTCTTTATGTTCCACAAATAAGTGAAAACATATGATAATTGACGTTCTCTGCTTGACTTATTTCACTTAGCATAATCTTCTCTAGTCCCATCCATGTGGATGCAAAAGTTGGGTATTCATCCTTTCTGATGGCTGAGTAATATTCCATTGTATATATGGACCACATCTTCTTTATCCATTCATCTGTTGAAAGGCATCTCAGCTCTTTCCACTGTTTGGTTATTGCGAACACTGCTGCTATGAACATTGGGGTGCATATGGCCCTTCTTTTCACTACATCTGTGTCCTTAGGGTAAATACCCAGGAGTGCAATTGCTGGGTCCTAGGGTAGCTCTATTTTTAATTTTTTGAGGCACCTCCACACTGTTTTCCAAAGTGGCTGTACCAACTTGCTTTCCCACCAACAGTGTAAGAGGGTTTCCTTGCCTTGTCAATTTTTGCCATTCTAACTGGTGTAAGGTAGTATCTCAATATGGTTTAGATTTGAATTTCCCTGATGGCTAATGATGATGAATATTTTTTCATGTGTCTGTTAAGCATTTGTATGTCTTCTTTTGAAAAGTGTCTGTTTATGTCTTCTGCCCATGTTTTGACTTGATTATTTGTTTTTTGGGTGTTGAGTTTGAGAAGTTCTTTATACATCTTGGAAATCAGTGCTTTCTCTGTAGTGTCATTTGCAAATATCTTCTCTCTGTTTTCTTGACTGTTTCCTTCGCAGTGCAGAAGCTCTTTATCTTGATGAAGTCCCAAAAATTCATTTTGCTTTTGTTTCACTAGTCTTTGGAGATGTATCTTGAAAGAAGGTGCTGTGGCCGATGTCCAAGAGGTTACTGCCTAGGTTCTCCTCTAGGACTTTGATGGATTCCTGCCTCACACTGAGGTCTTTCATCCATTTAGAGTTTATTTCTGTGTATGGTGTTAGAGAATGGTCAAGTTTCATTCTTCTGCATGTGGCTGTCCAATTTTCCCAGCACCATTTATTGAAGAGACTGTCTTTTTCCACTGCATATTTTCCCCTGCTTTGTCAAAGATTATTTGAACATAGAGTTGAGGGTCCATATCTGGGCTCTCCATTCTGTTCCTTTGGTCTATATGTCTGTTTTTGTGCTAGTACCATGCTATTTTGGTGATCACTGCTTTGTAATATAACTTGAAATCAGGCAATGTGATGCCCTCAGCTTTGTTTTTCTTTTTCAACATTTCCTTGGCAAATTAGGGTCAATTTAGGTCAATTTACAAGTTTTAGGATTATTTATTCCAGCACTTTGGAAAAGCCATTGGAATTTTGATCGGGATGGCATTGAAGGTATAGATTACTCTGGGCAGCATAGACATTTTAACAATGTTTATTCTTCCGATCCATGAGCATGGAATGTTTTTCCATCTTTTTGTGTCTTCTTCAATTTCTTTCATGAGTGTTTTGTGGTTCCTAGAGTATAGATCCTTTACCTCTTTGGTTACGTTTATTTCGAGCTATCTTGTGGTTTTTGGTGCTATTGTAAGTGGACTCATTCCCCTAATTTCTCTTTCTACACTTGCATTGTCAGTTTATAAGAAAGCAACAGATTTCTGTGCATAGATTTTGCATCTTGCCACATTACTGAATTGCTGTATGAGTTCTAGTAATTTGGGGATGGAGTCTTTTGGATTTTCCACGTAAAGTATCATTTCATCTGTGAAGAGAGAATTTGACTTCTTCTTTGCCAATTTGAATACATTTTATTTCTTTTTGTTGCCTGATTGCTGTTGCCAGGACTTCTAGTACTCTGTTGAACAATAGTGGTGAGAGTGGGCGTCCTTGTCGTGTTCCTGATCTTAAGGGAAAGGCTCTCAGCTTTTCCCCATTGAGGATGATTTTCGCTGTGTGTTTTTCATAGATGGATTTTATGAACTTGAGGAATGTTCCCTCTATCCCTATACTCTGAAGAGTTTTAATCCAGAAAGGATGCTGAAATTTTTCAAATGCTTTTGCTGCATCAATTGAGAGGACCATATGGTTCTTCTCTCTCCTCTTATTAATGTGTTCTATCACATTGATTGCTTTGTGAATGTTGAACCACTCTTGAATCCCAGGGATAAATCCCACTTGGTCATGGTGCATGATCCTTTTAGTGTATTGTTGGATCCTATTAGCTAAGATTTTATTGGGAATTTTGGAGTCCATATTCATCAGGGATATCAGTCTGAAATTCCCCTTTGTAATGGGGTCTTTGCCTGATTTTTGTGATTAAGGTAATGCTGGCCTCATAGAATGAGTCTGGAAGCTTTCCTTCTGTTTCTACTTTTGGAAACAGCTTCAGGAGAATAAGTATTATTTCTTCTTTTAATAATGTTTGGTAGAATTCCCCAGAGAATCCATCAGGCCCTGGACTCCTGTTTTTTGGGAGGTTTTTGATCACTGCTTCTATCTAGTAATTGGTCTATTCAGGTTGTCAATTTCTTCCTGTTTCAGTCTTAGGAGTTTATAGGTTTCCAGGAAGGCATCGACTTCTTCCAGATTGCTTAATTTATTGGCATATAGTTGTTGATAATAATTTCTAATAGTTGTTTCAATTTCCTTGTTGTTAGTTGTGATATCTCTCCTTTCAGTCATAATTTTATTAATTTGGGTCCTTTCTCTTTTCTATTGGATAAGTCTGGCCAGTGGTTTATCGATCTTATTAATTCTTTTTTTTAAAGATTTTATTTATTTGACAGAGAGAGACACAGCAAGAGAGGGAACACAAGCAGGGGGAGTGGGAGAGGGAGAAGCAGGCTTCCCGCAGAGCAGGGAGCCTGAAGCAGGGCTCTATCCAGGACCCTGGGATCATGACCTGAGCCAAAGGCAGACACTTAATGACTGAGCCAGCCAGGTGCCCCGATCTTTTTAATTCTTTTAGAGAACCAGCTTTTAGTTTCGTTGGTCTGATATGCTGTGTTTCTGGATTCTAATTCATTGATCTCTGCTCTAATCTTAATTATTTCTCTTCTAATGCATAGCTTAGACATCGTTTGTTGCTTTTTCTCTAGTTCTTTAAGGCGTAGAGTTAGTTGGTGAATTTGGGATTTCTCTATTTTTTGAGTGATGCTTGAATGTCTATATATTACCCCCTTAGGACCGCCTTTGCAGTATCCCATTGGTTTTGGGCCAAGGTGTTTTCGTTCTCATTGATTTCC
The DNA here is from genome assembly GCF_003265705.2 of Callorhinus ursinus. Classification (NCBI taxonomy): domain Eukaryota; kingdom Metazoa; phylum Chordata; class Mammalia; order Carnivora; family Otariidae; genus Callorhinus; species Callorhinus ursinus. The sequence continues at coordinate 1,406,313 of NW_027397128.1, forward strand.
ATGAATTGTTTAGGTTCTTCTTAGATTTCCTGGTTGACCCAAACATTCTTGAACAGAGTGGTCTTTAGCTTCCAAGTTTTTGAATTTCTGCCAAATTTTTTCTTGTGATTAAGTTCCAGTTTTAAAACATTATGGTCTGAGAATATGCAGGGAATAATCTCAATCTTTTGGTATTGGTTGAGACCTGATTTGTAACCCAGTATGTGGTCTATTCTGGAGAAAGTTCCATGTGCGCTCGAGAAGAATGAGTATTCTGTTGTTTTAGTGTGGAATGTTCTGTATATATCTACGATGTCCATCTGGTCCAGTGTGTCATTCAAAGCTCTTGTTTCCTTGTTGATTTTCTGCCTAGATGATCTGTCTATTGCTGAGAGTAGAGTATTGAGGTCTCCTACAATTAATATATTATTATCAATATGAGTCTTTATTTTGTTAACAGCTGGCGTATGTAGATGGCTGCTCCCATGTTGGGGGCGTAGATATTTACAATTGTTAGATCTTCTTGTTGGATAGCCCCTTTAAGAATGATATAGTGTCCTTCTGTGTCTCTAACTATAGCCTTTAGCTTAAAATCTAATTTGTCTGATATGAGAATTGTTACCCCAGCTTTCTTTTGAGGTCCATTGGCATGGAAGATAGATCTCCATCCCTTCACTTTCAGTCTGGATGTGTCTTTAGGTTCAAAATGAGTCTCTTGTAGACAGCATATGGATGGGTCCTGTTTTTTATCCAATCTGGAACCCTGTGCCGTTTTATGGGAGCATTTAGACCATTCACTTTGAGAGTGATTATTGAAAGATATGAATTAATTGTCATCATGTTGCCTGTTAAGTCCTTGTTTCTATAGATTGTCTCTGCAAGTTTCTGTTGTATATAACTCTTGGGGTCTTTCTCCTTTTATAGAACCCCCTTTAATATTTCTTGCAGGGCTGGCTTAGTGGTCCCATATTCTTTCAGTTTCTACCAATCTTAGAAGTTCTGCATCTCTCCATCTATTCTAAATGAGAGCCTTGCTGGATAAAATATTCTTGGCTTTATGTTCTTCTCCTTTAGTACACTGAATATGTCTTGCCAGGCCTTTCTGGCTTGCCAGGTCTCTGTGGATAGGTCTGATGTTACTCTCATGTTCCTCCCTCTGTATGTAAGGAATCTCTTTCCCCTAACTGTCCTTAAAATGTTTTCCTTTGTTCTAAGATTTGCGAGTTTTACTATTACATGCCGGCGTGTTGGCCTGTTTTCCTTGATCTTGGGAGGGGTCCTCTCAGCCTCTAAGACACGAATTTTTTTTTCATTCCCCAGATTAGGGATTTTTCAGCTACGATTTGCTCAAATATATCTTCTAGTACTCTCTCTTTCTCCAGCCTCTCAGGGATCCCAATAATTTTGACTTTGAAATGTTTCATGGTGTCACTTATTTCTCTGATTCTGTTTTCATGGATTTTAGTTGTTTCTCCCTGGCCTCCTCTTTATCCTTCTTTTCTATCAATTTGTTTTCTTTGTCACTAATTTCTTTTACCTCATTTACCCTAGCTGTTAAAGTATTTAGATTAGATTGGATCTCATTGATAGCAGTTTTAGTTCTGCCACTTCAGCTTTCATTTCTGCCCTTAGAGAGTCTATGTTGCCATTAATCGATTTCTCCATTCTAGCTATTGTCTTCACAACTGCTACCTTGAATTCCATTTCTGATATCTTGGTTATGTCTGTATCCATTTGTAAATCTGTGGCAGAAATCACAGTCTCTGAGTCTTTCTTATTTTGGGGGTTCATCATCCTAGACATTCTGGTGAGGGGTGGTTGAGGAAATGTACAGAGTCCAAATTATTGACCACAACCCAAGCAAGATACACCTGTTTTATAGGGACCTTAGGGTTTTGACCTCTTGTTCTCCAGCCTGTCTTCTTGGGGAGGGGCCTGCCGTACTGTTACTTAGGCAACCCTCTTTGGGCAGAGTTGCCCTGCCCCTGTGGGGGGGTGATGGGCTCAGTGGAAACCGGTTTTGGGGGGCTTTTGTTCTCTGGCAGCTTTCCCTGGTGGCTTTCCACACCCGTTCCGAGAGTCAGAGCAGAAAATATCTTTTTCAACTCTCTGCCTCAGAGCAGATAGATCACAGTCTGTTCTTCAGTGAGTTCTGCAGGCCACACTCTCTCCGTTTCTGTCTGTGCTGCTATAAACTGCAGTGTCCTGGGTTGTGCACCCCTCACCAGGGCTCCCAGTCCTTGCCTCTAGGTCGGGGCATGGGGACATGTCTCTGCCCTTTGTGCTTCTAAAACCGCCAGTTGCCCCAGGTCGCCCGCATGGCCGCGCCGCTCCAGGTGTCAGTCGGGAGGCTGCCCTAAAGTCCTTTCCGGTCTGCTACGTTCTGCGAGTCTGTGCCCTGTCCCCAGTGCGGGAGGCTATCATTCACCCAAGGTGTAGGATCACCACCCCTCCCTCCCTTTTTGATTTATCTTTGCATATGTACCTGCAGAATCATGGCTCCCTGCTTCATACCTCAAAACCAACCACTTGCAATATTCTGTTTGGAGAGATCCAGATGTATCTTTTTACATCTCAGGCTGAGTTCATGGGTGTTCAGCGTGGTCTGGTAGATATCCAGCTCAATTCCAGGGACTGGTTGGAATAAGGTCCCCTACTCCTTCTCCATCTTTCTCAGGAGGTTTTTGATTACTGCTTCAATTTCCTTGCTGGTTTGTTCATATTTTCTGTTTCTTCCTCTTTCAGTCTTGGTAGTTTATAAGTTTCCAGGAATGCATCCATTTCTTCCAGATTGCCTTATTTGTTGGCATATACTTGCTGGAAATAATTTCTAACCATTTTTTCTATTTCTTTGGTATCAGTTGTGATCTCTCCCCTTTCTTTCATGATTTTATTAATTTTGGTCTTTTACCTTTTCTTTTGGATAAGTCTGGCCAGAGGTATATTGATCTTATTAATTCTTTCAAAGAACCAGCTTCTAGTTTCATTGATTTGTTCCATTGATTTTCTGGTTCCTATTTCATTAATTTCTGCTCTGATCTTTATTATTTCTATTCTCCTCCTTGGTTTAGGCTTTATTTGCTGTTCTTTCTCCAAGTTCTTTAGGTGTAAGGTTAACTTGTGCATTTGGGATTTTTCTAATTTTTTGGGAGAGGTTCAGACTGCTATATACTTCCCTCCTAGGACCAACTTTGCAGTGTCACGTAGGTTTTGAACTGATTTGTTTTCATTCTTATTAGTTTCAATGAGCTATTTAAGTTCTTCTTTAATTTCTTGGTTGACCCATTCATTCTTTAGTAATATGGTTTTTATTTTTTATTTTTTTTAAAGATTTTATTTATTTATTTGAGAGAGAGAGAATGAGAGATAGAGAGCATGAGAGGGAAGAGGGTCAGAGGGAGAAGCAGACTCCCCGCTGAGCAGGGAGCCCGATGCGGGACTCGATCCCAGGACCCTGGGATCATGACCTGAGCCGAAGGCAGTCGCTTAACCAACTGAGCCACCCAGGCACCCTAGTAATATGGTTTTTAACCTCCAGGTATTTGAGTTCCTTCTAAAGATCTTCTTGTGATTGCATTCCAGTTTCAAAGTATTGTTGTCTGAAAATATTCAAGGAATAATCTCAATATTTTGGTATCATAAGTCCTGATTTGTGACCCAGTATGGTATCCATTTTGGATAAATTTCCATGTGCACTTGAGAAGAATGTGTATTCTGTTGTTTTTGGGTGGAATGTTCTGTATGTTTCTGAATTCCATCTGGTCCAATGTGTCATTCAAAACCCTTGTTTCTTTGTTGACCTTTTACTTAGATGATCTGTCCATTGCTTTGAGTGGAGTGTTGAAGTCTCCTACTATTAATGTATTATTATCAAGATGTTTCTTTACTTTGGTTATTAATTGGTTTATATAATTGGCTGCTCTCTCTTTGGGAGTATTCATATTTACAATTGTTAGATTTCCTTGTTGGATAGATCCTTTAAGCATGATATAGTGTCCCTCTACATCTCTTTTTACACTCTATGGTTTAAAATCTAATTTGGTTGATATGAGGATTGCTACCCCAGCTTTTTAAAAAGTCCATTAGCATGGTAAAAAAAAATTTTAAAAAGTCCATTAGCATGGTAAATGGTTCTGCATCCCTTCACTTTCAATCTGGAGGTGTCTTCAGGTTCAAAATGTGTCTCTTGTAAACAGCATATGGATGGGCCCTGCTTTTTTATCCAATCTGATACCCTGTGTCATTTTATTGGAGCATTCAGCCCATTTACACTTAGAATAATTATTGAAAGATATGAATTCAGTGCCATTGTATTACCTGTAAAGTCTCTGTTTCTGCAGATTGTCTCTGTTACTTTCTGGTCTATTTTAATCATGGGCTCTCTTTGCTTACAAGATCCCCTTTATTATTTCTTGCAGGACTAGTTTAGTGATCACAAATTCTTTTAATTTCTGTTTGTCCTGGAAGCTCTTTATCTCTCCTTCCATTCTGAATATAGCTTTGCTGGATAAAGTATTCTTGCCTGCATGTTCTTCTCATTTAATACCCTGAATATATCTTTCCAGCCCTTTCTGACCTGCCAGGTTTCTGTGGCTAGGTCTGATGTTATTTTCATGTTCCTCCCTCTGTAAGTAAGAAATCTCTTCCCCCTAGCTGCTCTCAATGTAGCTTCCTTTGCTCTAAGATTTGCAAGCTTCACTATTATATGTGGGGTTGTTTATCTATTTTTTTTTATTTTGGGGGGACTCCTCTCTGCTTTTTGGACATGAATGCTTGTTTCTTTCCCCAGATTAGGGAAGTGCTCAGCTAATATTTGTTCAAATATACCTTTTAGCCTTCTCTCTCTCTCTACCCCATCTTGGATCCTGATGATCCTGATATTGGTTCTTTTTAACATATCATTAAATTTTCTAAGTCTCTCCTGATGTGCTATGAGTTTTTTTTCTCTCTTTTCTTCAATTTCTTTCTTTTCCATCAGCCTGTCTTCTAGATCACTTATTCTCTCTTCTGCCTCATTGAACCTAGATATTAGAGCATCCAATTTAGACTGCATCTCATTCATAACATTTTTAAGTTTGACCTGATTTTTTTTATTTTTCATTTTTTAAAAAAAATGAATTTACAAACCTTTGTGTTGAGGGCTGACTTTCAATAGATCATAGGGAGCAGCTGCTCTGCTACATACGAAACCCTGACCCAAAGGAAGGTCATCTATGAATGGTTTAGCACAAGGTTCCCCATGAATTTGCATTGTGTGAGGAGCGAGGGGGTGGCCCCCTTTCCAGCTGCACCCTGTTTCCCAGGAGGAGGGGCTCTCCACACCGGACCCCTGTCTTGATGCAAGGTGGGGCATGCCACCCCATGGGGGGCACGGGTGCAGTGGCCTGCCAGTGCGGATGGTGGGGGACGAGCTATCCGAGGCCAACCAGGCTTCACAGCACTGCCGTATCATTCCGCCTGGGCGGGATTCTGACTTAGAGACATTCGGTCATAATCCCACAGATGGTAGCTTCACCCCATTGGTTCCTCAGTCAAGCACATACACCAATCGGCCTGATTAGATCTCATTTCTGCCCTTAGAGATTGTGTATTGTCATGTATGATTTTTTCAAGCCTACCTATTAGCTTTATAATTGCTATCCTGAATTCTTTGATATTTTGCTTAGATCCATATCCATATTTCTGTGACAGAGGACATTGCCTCTGGTTCTTTTCTTTGTTGTGAATTCCTCCTCCTAGTCATTCTGCTGAAGGACAGTTGAGCAAATGTGCAGTGTCCAAAATATCAACCATGACCCAAGCAAAATGTACCCTTGGAGAAATCTGAAGTGTCAGAAGCTACCACAGATATGTAAACAAAGCCATGATGATCCAAACCAATAATAAAAGGTTGGAGGGAGAAAGACTATAATCTCTCAGGGTGGACAAAGCAGGGTGATCTGCCTGTTCCTGATTGATTTTCTGTCTGTGTGTTAGAAAACACTCTATCCCAAAATTGCATAGAAATCAGAACTTACATATATATCAACATAAAATTGAACAGAGTGAAAAACGGACATAAATAGACATAAATCTATAAAATATAGATATGAAAAAATATAAGTTAAAAAGTGACTTAAAAACAGTCAGGAAATAAGACTCTATTTGAAATGGGAACTGGGTAAAAAAAAAAAAAGAAACAAAGAAAAAATGTAAAATTTTATCCTGAAGTATAAACGAGTCAGGAGGGAATACCTGGAGCTCAATATACTGTTTTCCCCTGGTGCTTGAGTTTTAAGTCTTGTGGGAATTAAGCTTGTCATTCTCCTGTTCTTCCAGTCTGTCTTTTGGGGGAGGGGCCAGATGGTCAGCTTCTCAGGGGTCTTTGCCTAGGTGGAGTTGACCCATCCCTTGTCAGGGGGATGGACTTAATGTGAGCTGTTTGTGTGGTTTTTGTTCCCTGGCAGGTTTCCATGCCTCTTTAGAGTGTCAGAGCAAATATGGCCATTCAGGGATCTCTGGCCCAGAGCCACAGGGTCGTGATCCCTTTTCTTCAATAAACCCCCTAGGTCAAAGGACCTCCACTTCTGTGTGTACCAAACTCCACAGACTCGTGCTATTCAGGCCCACTGCAACTCTCCCACCAGGACCTGTGGGCATCTCTGTATTTTGTGCCTTTGCAATTGTGAGCAGCCCTGGGCTCAGTCATGCACCCTATTCCACCGATCCCAGGTTATGGCTGGGTGCCATCCATGTGTCCTTTCAGGGGCCACACTGCCCTGAAAGCTGTTGCCCAGTCGTGGGCACAGCCTTTGTGTGCACACCAAACTGCCAAATCCCACAGTTTGTGCCCACTTGCACTCTCCCAGGAGGAGTTCCAGTGGCCCAGGAACGTTTTTGCACTTTATGTCTTTGCAACCATGAGTGGTTGTGTGATCGCATGCAAGCCGGGTTCCACTGTTCCTAGGTCACAGGTGGGTGCCGCCCTAATGTCCTTCTTGGGGTCGCTGCCACCCTGAGAGCTGTTGCCCAATTATCGTTTTTCCCCTGAGATCTTAAACAGCCTGCACCTTCTAGTCCTTTTCTGGGTGCTCAGGCAAAGAGTGGTCTCCCAGCCAGTCTGACTCATGGTTTATGGTGACCAGAGCTGGGAGTCCCTTCTGGGTTCACTGACCATAACCAGTCTCCCCGCTCCACTGCTTGGGCATTCTATCAGTTCTGGCTCTCCCATTCTTTCCGAGTCTCCTGGGATCCTGAGACCACAATGATCCACCTAGAATTTTGCCTTATACATCCCCTGTGCCCTTTTCAGAAAGGGATATCTCTCACTGGAGCAGATTTCTAAGGGTCCCAATTTTGTACTCTGGTGTTATATCACTTTCTGGTGGCCGGTTTTTGGAGGCTCCCTCCCCCCTCCATTTATCTTCTGGTATTTTCCCCAAAGATTCAGGATTCCAGATTTCCTAGCTTGCAAAAAGTAGTTATTTTTCTGCTTGTAGAGTTCCAGATATATTTTCTTACATCTCAGGCTGAATTCGTGTGTATTCAGAATGGTTTGATAGATATCCAGCTAAATTCCAGGGACCAGATGAAACGAGGTCCCCTACTCGGCTGCCATCTTGCCCCTCCCCCACAGAATGGGTTTTAAATCAAAGACTGTAACAAGAGACAAAGAAGGACACTATATAATAACAAAGGGGACAATCCAACAAGAATACATAACAATTGTAATTATTTATGTACCCAATATGGGAGCACAATAACACATAAAACTGCTAATAAAAAACAAAGGAACTAATCGATAATAATATAATAGTAAGGGATTTTAACACCCCACTTACCTCAGTGGACAGATCAACCAATGAAAAAATCAAGGAAACAATGCTTTGATGACATTATGGATCAGGTAGATTTAACAGATATATTCAGAACATTCCATCCCAACACAGCAGAATATACATTCTTTTCAGATGCAGATGGATCATTCTCCAGAATAGATTGAACATGGGGCCACAGTATAAGTCTCAGCAAATTAAAAAAAAAGAACAACAAAAACAACAAAAACCAAAGTCATAATAAGCTTCTTTTCTAACCTCAATACTATGAAACCAGAAGTCAACCAAAGAAAACCTCTGGAAAGACAACAAACACATTCAGGTTAAATGATATGGTATTAAACTATTCATTAGTCAATCTTGAAATCAAAGAAATAAAAAAATTACCTGGAAATAAATCAAAATTAAAACTCAATTGTTCAATACCTTTAGGATGCAGCAAAAGCACCTGTAATTGAGAAGTATATAGCAATACAGGCCTAACTCAATGAGCAAGATATATCTAAATGAAACAGAACAAAACAACCCCCCCAACTTTATACCTAAAAAAACTAGAAAAAGGGACATAAAACCTCAAACCAAAAGAAGTAAGGAAATAATAAAGATCAGAGCAGAAATAAATGATATATAAACCAACAAAAAAATCAACAAAACCATGGAATGGTTGATTGAAAAGATAAACAAAATTCATAACCCTCTAGTCACACTCATCAAAAACAAAGAGAAAGGATACATATAAAACTACACATGAAGGACCAGAGATAACCAACACCACTGAAATACAAACAATTGTAAGAGAATATTATGAAAATCTATATGTCAAGAAATTGGACAACCTAGAAGAAATTGATAAATTCTAGGGGCACCTGGGTGACTCAGTAAATTAAACGCCTGCCTTCAGCTTAGCTCATGATCCCAGAGTCCTGGGATAGAGCCCCACATCAGGCTCCCTGCTCAGCAGGGAGTCTGCTTCTCCTTCTGCCCCTCACCCCACTCGTGCTTGCTCTCTCAAATAAATAAATAAATTAAATATTTTTTAAAAAGAACTTGATACATTTCTATAATCATATATTCTACCAAAACTGAAGCAGGAAGAAAAGAGTATTTAAATAGATTATTTATTAGCAAGGGGATTGTGTCAGTACTTACAAAACTCCCAATGAACAAAGGTCCAGGACTAGATGGCTCCTCAGGTGAATTTCCACCAAACATTTTAAGAAGAGTTAATAACTATTTTTCTCAAACTGTTCTAAAAAATATATAAGGAAGGAAAACTGCCAAGGTTTTGCTATGAGGCCAAGTAATGCTTTGAGGCCAGTCTCACCTTGATATTAAAACCAGATAAAGATACCAGAAACAAAAGACAACTACAGGCCAATATCTCTGATGAATATAAATGCAAAAAATCCTCAACAAATTACTAACAAATTGAATTCATTAAATAAAATGTACAAGTACAAACTCAATGCATTAAAAAAAATACCACGATCATGTGGGATTTATTCCCTAGATGCAAGGTTGATACAATTGATTACACAAATGAATCAACGTGATACATCACATTAGTAAGAGAAAGGATAAAAACCAAATGATCATTTCAATAGACGCAGAAAAAACATGTTCACAAAGGGCAACACCCATTCATGATAAGAGCTATCAACATCATAAGTTTAGAGGGAACATACCTCAACATAATAAAGGCCATATATGAAGAAACCACAGCGAAGATCATTTAATGGAGAAAAACTGAGAGCATTCCCCCTAAGGTCAGGAACAGATCAAGGATGTCCACCCTCACCACTTTTATTTAACACAGTAGTGGAAGTATTAGCCACAGCAGTCAGACAAGAAAAAGAAATAAGAGGCATCCAAATTGTAAGAAAGAAGTAAAACTTTTGGTGTTTGCTGATGACAAGATATTCTGTAGAGAAAAACTTTAATACTCCACCAACAAAATACTAGAACAGTTAAATGAATTCAGTAAATTTGCAGTATACAAAATGACCATATAGAAATCTGTTGCATTTCCATACACCTATAATGAAGAAGCAGAAAGAGAAATTAAAACATTTCCATTTAGAGTTGCACTAAAAACTAACCAGGACTAAGCCTAACCAAATAGGTATAAGACATGTACTCTGAAAACTATAAAACAATGATGAAAGAAATTGGAGATTGCACAAAGAAACAGAAAGATATTCCATGCTCATGGGTAAGAACAAATATTGTCAAAATGTGTTCACTACCTGAAGCAATTTATAGATTGAATGAAATCCCTATCAAAATACCAACAGCTTTTTTTCACAGAGCAAGAACAAACAATCCTAAAACTTGTATGGAACCACAAATACCTGAACTGCCAAAGTAACTTTGAAAAAGAAAAACAAAGCTGGAAGTATCACAATTCCAGACTTCAAGCTATATGACAAAGCCTTAGTAATCAAAACAGTATGGTACTGGCACAAAAACAGACACATTAGATCAACAAAACAGAATAGAAACCAGAGAAATAAATACCCAATTATATGGTTAGTCTTTGGCAAAGCAGGAAATAATATCCTATGGGAAAAAGACAGTCTCTTCAAAAATGGTGTCAGGAAAACTAGTCAGCTACATGCCAAAGAATGAAACTGGATCACTTTCTTACACTCCAAACAAAAATAAACTCATAATTGATTAAAGATCTAAATGTGAGATAGGAATCCATCAAAATCCTAGAGGAGAACACAGGCAGAAATATCTCTGACATTGACTGTAGCAACATTTTTCTAGATATGGCTCCTGAAGCAAGGGAAATAAAAGCAAAAGGAAACTATTTGGACTATATCAAAATAAAATGCTTCTTTACAGTAAAGGAAACAATCAACAAAAATAAAAGGCAACCTACTAAATGGGAGAAGATATTTGCAGATGAGACATCTGATAAAGGGTTAGTATCCAAAATATTTAAAGAACTTATATAACTCAATATCACCCAAAAAATCCAATTAAAAATGAGTAGAAGAAATGAACAGATATTTCATGAAAGGAGACATACAGATGGCCAACAGACACATGAAAAGATGCTCAATATCACTCATCATCAGGGAATTGCAAATGAAAACTACAATGAGATACCACCTCACAGCTGTAAGAATGGCTAAAAACCAAAACACAAGAAACAAGTGTTGGTATGCATGTGGAGAAAATGGAACCGTCTTGCACTATTGGTGGGAATGCAAAATGGTGCAGCCACTGTGGAAAACAGAGTATAGGTTCCTCAAGAAGTTAAGAACTACCCTATGATACAGTAATCATACTAATGGTTATTTACCCTAGAAATACAAAACACTAATTCAGAGGGTTACATTCACACCTATATGTATAGTAGCATTATTTAAAATAGCCAAATTATGGAAACAGCCTGTGTGTCCATCAATAGATAAATGGAGAAAGAAGTGATCTATCATCTATGTATCTATCATCTATCTATCTATCATCTATCATCTATCCATTCAAAAGGAATGAAATCTTGCCATTTACAATGACGTGGATCAAGCTAGAGAGTATAATCCTATTTGAAATAAGTCATTCGGAGTCAGACAAATACCATATGATTTCACTCATATATAGAATGTAAGAAACAAAAGAAATGAGGAAATGCAAAAAAGACAGAGACAAGCCAAGAAACATACTCTTATCTATTTAGAACAAACTGATGGTTACCTGAGAGGGGTGGGTGAGGGAATGGGTGAAATATTTGATGGAAATTAAGGAAGGCATTTTTTGTGACAAGCACTGGGTGATGTATGGAATTATTGAATCCCTATGTTGTATACCTGAAAAGAATATAACACTGTATGTTAAGTATGCTGGAATTAATAAAATAAAATAAAATAAAATAAAATAAAATAAAACAAAATAAATTGCATGATAATGTGAATATCTGCAGAAGTATTATTTGACAAAATTTAACATTCTTTTATGATAAAAATACTCAACAATTGGGTCACCTGAGTGGCTCAGTTGCATAAGTTGTCTGACTCCAACTGACTTATTTCAAATAGGATTATACTCTAGCTTGATCCATGTCATTGTAAATGGCAAGATTTCATTCCTTTTGAATAGATAGATGATAGATGATAGATAGATAGATCATGATAGATAGATAGATGGTAGATCACTTCTTTCTCCATTTATCTATTGATGGACACACAGGCTGCTTCCATAATTTGGCTATTTTAAATAAAGCTACTATACATATAGGTGTGAATGTATCCCTCTGAATTTGTGTTTTGTATTTCTAGGGTAAATAACCATTAGTATGATTACTGTATCATAGGGTAGTTCTTAACTTCTTGAGGAACCTACATGCTGTTTTCCACAGTGGCTGCACCATTTTGCATTCCCACCAATAGTGCAAGAGGGTTCCATTTTCTCCACATGCATACCAACACTTGTTTCTTGTGTTTTGGTTTTTAGCCATTCTTACAGCTGTGAGGTGGTGTCTCATTGTAGTTTGTGCTCAGGTCATGATCTCAGGGTTGTGTAATCAAGTCCTGCATTGGGCTCCATGCTCAGCAGGAAGTCTGCTTGAGATTCTCTCTCTCTCTCCCCGCCTGCCCCTCCCCACCTCCCTAAAATAAATAAAGAAATCTTAAAAAAACTCAATAAATCTAGGAATAGAATAAACTATTTCAAAATTATAAATTCCATAGATGAAACGCCCATGGCCAACATCATACTCAATAGTGAAGACTAAAAAATTTTCTCTATGATCAGGAAGACTTTCATTCAACATGATATTCAATGTTTTAGCAAGAGCAACCAGACAAAAAAATCAAAGAAACAAAAACAAACAAAAGAAATGTCTACAATAGAAAAGAAGTAAAATGATCTCTGTTTTCAGATGGTCTGGTCTTATATATAGAAAACCCTGAAGATTTTACACACACACACACATGCACACACACACACACACAGGGGGAGAGAGAGAGAGTTAGAATTAATAAACAAACAAAGTAACATTGCAGGATACAAAATCAACATACAAATACTGGTTGCATTTATATACAATAACAACAAAGAATCCAAAAACAAATTTAAGAAGTAATCTCATTTACAATAGCATCAAAAATAATAAAAGACTACCAAACATTTAAGGAAGAAATTATAGCAATTCTCTGCAGTCTGTCTTTCAGAGGATAGAAACAGAAAGAATACTTCCTAACTCATTTTGAGGCCAGCATTACCCTAATAATGAAATAAGACAAAGAAGTTACCAGAACAGAAAATTACAAACCAGTATCTCATGAATATAGATGCAAAAATCATCAACAATATATTAGCAAGTTGAATGTTGGATTGTACATTAAAACAATTTTTCACTATAAGTAAATGGAATTTATCTCTGTAATGCAAAGATGGTTCAACATTTAAAATCAAGATATTTGCAAATTACATTACAGATAAAGGGTTGGTATCCAAGATCTATAAAGAATTTACCAAACTCAACATCCAAAAAACAAATAATCAAGTAAAAAAAAATGGACAGAAGACATGAACAGACATTTCTCCAAAGAAGACATATGAAAAAATGTTCAACATCACTAGCCATCAGGGAAATAGTAATCAAAACCACAATGAGATAACACCTTACACCAAGTGTTGGTGAGTATGTGGAGAAAGGGGAACCCTATTACACTGTTGATAGGAATGCAAGCTGGTACACCCACTCTGGAAAACAGTATGGAGTTTCCTCAAGACATTAAAAATAGAGCTACCCTACAAAATGAAAGGCAGCCCACTGAGATGGAGAAGATAGTTTCAAATTATTTATCCAATAAGTTTTTGATATACAAAATATATAAAGAACTCATACAACTCAATAACAAAAATTTAATTTAGAAATGGTCAGGGATCTGAATAGACATTTTTTCCAAAAAAGACATACAGATGGCTAACAGGCTAAGGAGAAAATAAAAAGATCAATGGTTGCTGGTGAGGGGAAGGAGATGAATGGGAAAAGCACAGAGAATATTTAGGTCAGTGAAAATACTCTGTATAATATTATAATGATGGATAATGCCATTATACATTTGTCCAAACCCATAAAATCTATCACACCAAGAGTGAACTAAGTGAAAACTAAGTGATTGTATTGTGTCACAATTATGCTATGTCATAATTATGATGTTTTAATGTATGTTCATTCTTGGTAAAATGTAGCTTTCTGTTGAGTGATGTTGATGATGGGGGAGACTGCATGATTGGGGGCAAGGGCTATATGGGAAATTTCTGTGCCTCCCCTTCAATTTTTCTCTGAACTGAAAACTGCTCTACAAAAATTAGTCCTTAAGAAGAAGAATAAGGATTTAGGGAAAAGAAAAACTTAACCAAGGAGGTGAAAGACTTGTATTAAAAACTACAAAATGTTGCCGTTCCTTGCTGCTGTGGACTCTGGGCCACCGGGGTTGGTGAAGGATCTCAAGATGGCTGGGCAAAAACTTGCTCTAAAAACCACTGACTGGGTAGCTTTTGGGGAGATCATACGCCAAAACCAGAAAGCCATTGCTAACTCCCTGAAATCCTGGAATGAGACACTTACCTCCAGGTTGTCTACTCTCCCTGAGAAACCACCTGCTATCAACTGGTCTTACTACAAGGTCAATGTGGCAAAGGCTGGTTTGGTAGATGACTTTGAGAAGTTTAATGCCCTGAAGGTTCCTGTGCCAGAGGATAAATATACTGTTCAGGTGGATGCTGAAGAAGAAGAAGATGTGAAAATTTGTGCTGAGTTTTTGTCTCTTTCAAAGGCCAGGATTGAGGAATATGAAAAAGAGCTGGAGAAGATGAGGAACATAATTCCATTTGATCAGATGACCATTGAGGACCTGAATGAAGTCTTCCCAGAAACCAAATTAGACAAGAAGAAGTATCCCTATTGGCCTCACAAGCCAATCGAGAATTTATAAACTTGAGTTGGAGAGAAAGCTCTGGCCCTCATATTATAAATGCTGGACATTAAAAATAATATGTTTAAAAAAACTACAAAACGTTGATGAAAAGAATGAAGACATAAATAAATGGAAATACACCTTATGTTTACAGATTGGAAGACTTAATATTCTTAATATGTCCATACTAAAAGTGGTATAAAGATTCAATTCAATCTGTGTCAAAATTTCAATGGCATTTTTTTTACAGAAATAGAAAAATAATCCTAAAATGTGTATGAAATCATAAAGGACAACAATGTTAAGAAACAGCGATCCTCAAGGCCTCATACACCGGTTTTTAGATACGGGGTTAAAGATAGATATGCAGACTTATGGAACATAATAGAGAGCCCAGAAATACACTCATACATAAAGATTCAACTGATATTCTACAAGGGTGTCAGAATATACAATAGAGAAAGGACTTTGTCTTCAACAACTTATGTTAGAAAAACTGGATAGCTACATGCAAAAGAATGAAATTGGACCCTTATCTTACACTATACACAAAGTCAAGTCAAAACAGATTAAAGACTTAAACATAAAACTTGAAACTGTATAACTCTTAGAAGAAAACAGGGAAATGTTTTATGAAATTAATCTTAGCTCATGCTACTCTAACCAAATACCATAAAGTGGGTTGCTTATATTTATAGTTCCAGAGGCTGGGAAGTTTAAGATCAAGGGATGAACAGATTTAGTATCTAGCAAAGTCTTGCTTCCTGATGTGTAGACAGCTGCCTTCTAGCTGTATGATCATTTGGCCTTTCCTCCATGCATGCATGTGGAGAAAGAAAGAGCTCTTTCTCTGTGTTCTGTATTTAGGGGCACTAATCCAATCATGAGATTTTCCAATCTTATGACCTAATTGAAAACTAATTACCTCCCAAAGGTCCCATCTCTATGTAACTATCATCACATTGAGGTTAGGGCTTCCACATATGAATTTGGGGGCCACAATATTCAGCCCATAACATTCTGCTCCTGGCCACCTAAAATTCAAAATTCATGTTCTTCTTATATGCAGAGTATAGTCATTTCATCCCAACAACACCCAAAGTCCTAATTTGTTCTAGTACCAAATCTAAATCATTTTTTACTTAAATTTTGTTAGTTAACATACATTGCAGTATTGGTTTCTGGAGTAGAATTCAGTGATTCATCACTTACATACAATACCCAGTGCTCATCACAAGTGCCCTCTTTAATACCAATCACCCATCTAGTCCATCCTCTCCCCATCTCCCTCCATCAACCCTCAGTTTATTCTCTATTGTTAAGAGTCACTTATGGCTTGTTTCCCTCACTGCTTTTTTCCTTGTCATTGAAATATCATCTAAATCAGGTATTGGTGAGATTGGAGATAACATTCATCCTGAGGAAAAAATTCCCCTCAATCTGTGTACCTGTGAAACCACATAAGTAATGTGCTTCCAAAATACAATGGTGGGATGGGCATAAGATAGACATTCTTCTTCCAAAAAGGGAAAAAAAGAGGAAAGAAAGGGGTCACAAAAAAGTCTAAAATTTAGCAAGTCAAATTTCATGAGATCTTCAGGCTCATGTATAATTATTCTCTTTGTTTTGATGTTCTGCCTTCCAGACCCCTGAGGGTGTTGTCTAAGCCTTCTGGACACACTAGGTTGGAGACTGTGCCTTTCCCCCATGTTTTTTTTTTTTTCTGGGAGGTTTTTGCAGCCCACCAGGATTTTCTGGGCATCCCACACCCATTGTGTCTGCCAGGTGGTTCTACATTCTGAGGTTTTTGGAAGATCCCACCTGCCCTGTTGAAACCAAGGTAATTGTGCATGCACGCACACACAATACACACTTTGAGACTGAGGAAGGATCCCTGATGATTTCTGAATTGCCACTGGGGTCATTTTTCCCTTATCTTGAATAGCACATTTATAGTCTAATAGGTCTTTGGTCTGGTCTTTTAGGATCTAAGAAGTTTGACAACTTTCCTAATTACATTCATTATCTCTGTCACCTTTACTTCAAACTGATACCAGTATCTTTTCTGGTATAATCCCATCTCTATTCCTTGTTTCTATTGATGTGACTTATTATATCTGGGGTTCACAGCCACACTAATTTGTCAAATGGTTAACCAAAATATTGGTGTTCTCTTCCAAATACCTTCCTCATTTTTTGCAATAGGGGCAGATTTAGAATTTACCACATCTTTACTTCTGGTTATTTTTTGCTGAACATTTTCTTCTTCAATTAACTCCCCTTATGTCATTTTACTATGACAGTCAGGAGGAACTTTGCTGTTTTTTTCAACACTTTGCATATAAATCTCTTCAGCTAAATAAGCAATTTTATTGCTCATACGTTTTACCTTCTAGACATACTAGAACATGAACACAATTTAGCCAATTTCCTTGATAATTTATAGCAAGTATTGCTTTTTCTTTATTGTTTCTTATTTTATCCTGAGACATTATCTGAGTAGCCTTACCATCCATACTTCTACTAATATTCTGTTTAAGATTATATAATTTTTCTCTAGGAAGATGTAGGCTTTCTAACCAATTCTACTCTTTTCTTTCTAAACCCACCCCAGAATTTCCTTCAGCATTCTGTAAATAGCTATCTTGGTTTTTTCTAGTATACAGTTCCCAAATTCTTCCAGCTTCTACCCATTACACAGTTCCATAGCCAATTCCAGGTTTTTATTTGTGCTATAATAAAATACCATAGGCTAGTGGCTTAAACAAATATATTTTTCAGTTTTGGAGGCCGGGAACTCCAAAACCAAGGTGCTGGGAGACTCAGTTCTTCCTGGCTTACAGATGGCTGCCTTTTTACTGTGTGTTCACATAGCTATTCTCAGTGCCTGTGTGTGGAGAGACAAAGGAGTGGGGCAGGAAGAGGAGAGAGAGAGGGAGATCTGATATCTCTGTTTTCCTCTTCTTATAAGGGCACTAATCCCATCATTAGAGTCCTACTTTTATGACCTAATCTAAACTTAGTTATGTCTCAAAGGAAAAACTTTCAAATACCATCACACTGGGGTTTAGAGTACCAACATGTGAATTTTGGGAGGACACAAATCTTGGACCCATAAAAACATTGATCTTGTCAATGATTTTTTTGCATATGACACCAAAAGCACAGGGAACAAAAGCAAAAATATATGTGGGTCAACTTAAAACAAAAAAACATCTATCTCCACAACATTGAAAACAATCGAAAAAGTGCAAAGGCAACTTATCACATGTGAAAGAATATTTCTAAATCATATATCTGAAAAGGGATTAATATCTAAAATACATATGGAACTCCTAAACTTAACAGAAAAGAAATAACAACCCCATTAAAATATAGCTAAAAGGCTTAAATACACATTTTTTTACAAAGAAGATATATAAATGGAACACAGATATGTAAAAAAGATGTTGAACATCATTAAAAGGGAAGTGCAAATGAAAACCACAAGGAGGTATCACCTTACATCTGTCAGGATGGCCATTATTTAAAAAACAAAAACAGAAAACAGAAAATAACAAGTGTTGGTGAGGATATGGAGAAATTGGAAGCCTGTGCATTCCTGGTTGTAATGTAAAATGATGCATCTGCTATAGAGAACAACATGGAGATTCCTCCCAAAATAAAAGTAGAATTACTATATAATGCAGCAATCTGGTTATTTGTACAAAAGTATCTAAGTTGGGATTTTAAAGAGATATCTGCACTCTTGTGTTTATTGTAGTTTTATTAACAAGAAACAAGAGGTGGAAATAACCTAAATGTTTATTGACACATAAATGGATAAAGACGATGTGTTATACATACAATAGAATATTAATCATAAATAAGGCAGAAATCCTGTCATATGCTACAACATGGATAACTTTGAGGATATTACCCTACGTGAAATAAGCCAGTCACAAAAGGACAAATGCTACATGATTCCACTTATATAGGTATCTAAAGTAGTCAAATTCATCAGAGCAGAAAATAGAATTGTCTGGGTGGAGGAGGAAGTGGGGAGATGCTGTTCAATGGGTTTCAGTTATGTAAGATGAAAAATTTCCAGAGATCTATTATACAATTATACAGTTGTGCTTAGAATTAACAATACTGTATTGTACACTTAAATTTTTGCTAATAGTTATGTTGTGTGTTTTTTTTCAATTTGTTAATTGTGGTACAATACACATAACATGAAAATTATCATCTTAACCATCTCTACGTGTACAGATGAGTGATATTAAATACACTCATAACGCTGTGCAACTACCACCAACATCCTCTTTCTTAGCTCTTTCCATCTTGTGAAACTGAAACTCTATACTCCTTAAACAATAACTTTGCATTCCCCTCTTGTCCCACCCCTGGAAAGTACATTCTATTTCCTTTTTTAAAATTTTTTATGTTTATATTTTAATTACAGTTCGTTAACATACAGTTTTATATTAGTTTTAGGTGTACAATATAGTAATTCAACACAACATTACAAATTCTTGTATCAGTTCTAACAATTTTTTGGTGGATTTTTTCAGGTTTTCTACATAGAGTGTCGTGTCATCTGCAAAGAGTGAAAGTTTGACTTCTTTGCTCACATGGATGCCTTTTATTTCTTTTTGTTGTCTGATTGCTGCAGCTAGGATTTCCAGTACTATGTTGAACAACAGTGGTGAGAGTGGACATCTTTGTTACGTTCCTGACCATAGAGGGAAAGATCTGTTTTTCCTCATTGAGGATGATATTCACTGTGGGTCTTTCATATATAGCCCTTACAATATTGAGGTATGTTCACTCTATCCCTACTTTGTAGAGGTTTTTATCCAGAAAGGAAGCTGTATTTTGTCAAATGCTTTTTCTGCATTCTTGAGAGGATCATATCACATATGGTTCTTATTTCTTTTATTAATGTGGTATATCATATTGTTGGATTTGTGTTTGTTGAACCACTCCTGCAACCCAGGAATAAATCCCACTTGGTCGTGGTGAATAAAGCTTGTAATGTACTATTGGATCCTAATTGTCAGTACCTTGGTGAGAATTTTTGCATCCATGTTCATCAGGAATATTGGTCTGTAATTTTCCTCATTAGTGTGGTCTTTGTCTAGTTTTGGGATCAAGATAATTTTGGCCTCATAGAATGAGTTTGGAAGTTTTCCTTCCATTTCTATTTTTTGAAACAGCTTCAGAAGAATAGGTATTAGTTCTTCTTTAAATGTTTGGTAGAATTCTGCTGGGAGGCCATCTGGCCTTGGATTCTTGTTTGTTGGGAGATTTTTGATTACTGATTCAATTTCTTTGCTAGTTTTGGGTCTGCTCAGGTTTTCTGTTTCTTCCTGTTTCAATTTTGGTAGTTTTTATGTTTCTAGGAATGCATCCATTTCTTCCAGATTGCTTAATTTGTTGGTGTATAATTATTCATAATATTCTCTTAGAACTGTTTGTGTTTCTGTGGTGTTTGTTGTTATCTCTCCTCTTTCATTCATGATTGTATTTATTTGGATCCTTTCCCTTTTCTTTTTGTTAAGTCTGGATGGGCATTTCTCAATCTTGTTAATTCTTTAAAAAAAAAAAACAGCGCCTAGTTTCTTTGATCTGTTCTAGTATTTTTTAAAATTTCTATATCATGATTTTTGTTCTGATCTTTATTATTTCTCTTCTCCTGCTGGATTTAGGCTTTATTTGCTGTTCTTTGTCCAGCTCCTTTAGATGTAAGGTTAGGTTATTTGAGACTTTTCTTGCTTCTTGAGGAAGACCTGTATTGCTATATACTTCCCTTAGGACTGTTTTGCTGCATCCTGTAAGTTTTGAACTATTGTGTTTTCATTTTCTTCCATGTATTTTTTTAAATTCTTCTTTAATTTCCTGTTTGACCCATTCATTTTTAGTAAGATGTCCTTTCACTTCCATGTATTTGTGGTCTTCCTGAATTTTTTTCTTGTGGTTGATTTCAAGTTTCATATTATCATGGTCTGAAAATAGGCATTTAATGGATCTTAATCCTTTTATACCAGTTGAGTCCTGATTTGTGACCCAGTATGTGATGTATTCTGGAGAATGTTCAATGTTCAGTCAAAAAGAATGTGTATTCTGCTGTTTTGGATGAAATGTTCTGAATATAACTGTTAAATCCATTAGTCTAGTGTGTCATTCAAAGCCCCCTTTTCCTTGTTGATCTGCTTAGATGATCTGTCCATTGCTATGAGTGGAATCATAAAGTCCCCTGCTATTATTCTATTATTACCCATGAGTTTATTTAAATTTGTTATTAATCGATGTATATATTTGGGTGCTCCCTAGTTGTGGGCATAAATATTTACAATTGTTAGACCTTCTTGTGGCACAGCCGCTTTTATTATGATATAGTGTCATTCTTCATCTCTTATTATAGTCTGGTTTAAAATCTAGTTTATTTGATTTAAGGATGGCTGGCTACTCCAGACTTCTTTTGATGTCCTTTTGCATGATAAATTGTTTTCCACCCCCTCAATTGCAATCTGGAGGTGTGTTTGGGTCTAAAGTGAGTCTTTTGTCAGCAACATATCAATCATTCTTGTTTTTTTTTAATTCATTTTTGTACCTTATGTCTTTTGATTGGAGCTTTTAGTTCATTTACATTCAGAGTAATTCTTGAAAGATACGAATTTAGTGCCATTTTATTACCTGTAAAGTCACTGTTCCTGGAGATTTTCTCTGCTCCTTTCTGGTCTTCATTATTCTTGGCTCTCTTTCTGCTCAAAGGGCTTGCTTTTCATATTTCTTGCAGGGCTGGATTAGTGTTCAGGAACTCCTTTAGTTTCTGTTTTTCTTGGAAACTCTAACTCTCTTTCTATTCTGAATGACAGCTTTGGTAGATAAAGTATTCTTGACTGCATATTTTTCCCATTTAGCATATCGAATATATCATGCCACTTCTTTCTGTCCTGCCAGATTTCTGTGGGCCAGCGTGCTGTCAGCCTTATGTATCTACCCTTGTAGGTTAAAGACTTTTTCTTCCGAGCTCCTTTCAGAATTTTCTCTTTATCTTTGTATTTTGCAAGTTTCACTATGATATTTCATGGTGTTGACCAATGTTTTTGTTGATTTTGAGGGGAGTTCTTTGTGCCCCTCTTATTTAAATGCTGTTTTCTTCCTCAGATTAGGGAAATTGTCAGCTATAATTTGTTCAGATAAGCCGTCTGCCCCTCTTTCCCACTCTTCTTCTTCTAGGACTCCTATGATATGGATAGTATTTCCCTTTATGGAATCACTGAATTCCCTAAGTCTACCTTTGTGATATAATTGTTTTCTTTCCCTTTTCTTTTCCGCTTCATTATTTGCCATAAATTTGTCTTCTGTATCACCTATCCTCCCCTCTGATTCTTCTTTCCTTATAGTGATTACACCCAGTCTGTTTGCATCTCAGTTATAGCACTTTTTATTTCAGCCTGACTAGTGTTTAGGTCTTTTATGTCTGCAGTGCACATTTCTCTTCTATCTTCTATACTTTCTTCAAGTACAGCTAGTAATTTTATAACTGTTGATCTAAATCCTTGTTCAGATATATTGCTTATATCTGCTTTGAGAAAGATCCTCCCTGTGATATCTTTCTGATCTTTCTTTCAGGTAGAATTCCTCCATCTTGTCATTTTGGCTAAGTTTCTATCTTTTGTGTGTTATGAAAGCTTTTATTTTTCCAGCATCTTAGAATAGTGTTATATTAAAAAAAGATCATACACTGTCCAGGGCCTGGCACTTCAGGAAGTGTTTCTGGTTTATGCTGTGTGCACTTTGCTGTTTCGTTTTGGCTGCTCTTCCCCACTGGTCTGTCCTCTGCAGAGTTCCTCCTTGCTTGCACTGGGGAATCTTTGGATCTTTATCTAGGTGTACTTTAGTTTGTTGAAAAAAGCTTGAAAAAGAAAAGAAAAAAGAGAAAAAGAAAGAAAAAGAATCTGATCCAAAAAGTAAAAGAAAAGGAAAAAGGATGATTTAAAAAAAACCCAGAAAACCAAAGAAACTACAAGCTTGATTCCAAAGAAAAATAAAGAAAAAATAAAAATAAAAGAAATAAAGAAGCCTGATTTAGAGAGAGAGAGAAGGGAGGGGGTAGAGAAGGAAATGTAAAAACTAACAAAGATAAAACTATGTCTGATTCCAAAGGAAAAAAAGAATAAGGGATAAAAAATACAACCTGGTATTTTTTCTTTTTTTTTCTTTCTTTTTTTATGTTATGTTAGTCACCATACAGTACATCATTAGTTTTTGATGTAGTGTTCCATGATTCATTATTTACGTATAACACCCACTGCTCATTACAACACCTGCACTCCTTAATACCCATCACCAAGCTACCCCATCCCCCCATCCCTCTCTCCTCTGAAAACCTCAGATTGTTTCCTGGAGTCCATAGTCTCTCATGGTCTTATTTTGACCAGAACTGAAGGGGATGCTATGCATCACTGTATTTTCAGTAGATGTGGTGCATGTGGCATGCTGCCTGTGTTGCTGTTCTGGGGGAGAGGCCTGCTGAGCTGGCTCAGGGTCTATCTTGCCCCAGTGGAAAAAAAAAACACTTCCCCAGTACAGGGAGGCAGGGTTTAATGTAATCAGCTTCTGCCTCCACTGGGGCCACTGTATTGCTCTCTGATATCTGACTGTGTTGGTAGCAGAGGTAAAATGAGGACACCCCACTCACTTGTCCCTGGACAGGGGATCTCACACCCACCCCAGTTCAGGAAGCCCTCACAGAAAAGTGAGGGCCATCAATGTACCCAGTGCCCAGCTCTCCTGCATTTTATCTCTGGTGAGGCTGGGATTCAAAATTCCAAATCTTAAAGGAGCCAGCAGTGCTTAGATCGCTCCCTGTGGATTAGAGGGTTGCTGCATTCTGACTAGTGCCCATTGTCTCAGAAAAAAAGAGTCCCCTACCTGCACAGTGCCTGGATTCTGTATTGTGGCAACATGAAAAGGGGCAACCAGATTATCCACCCTCTGCAGGTGCCTTAGACTCTTGTCAATGAATGGCCATTTGCTGGTGCCTGCAGGTTCTTTTTTCCTTGGAGAGGCAATATACCCTCTTCCTAATGTATTCCAGGAAGGGAAACTATCTCTCCCAGTGCGACCTGGAGATTCCTACTCCACTTTGCATGTATTCCAGGGCCAGAGCCTTCCTTCTCTTCAGGAGGGCATGCTACAGCTCTGCTCCAATGAAAGTCCTGCACTTGCAATATTTCAGAGTTTGAGGCACACTCACTGTTTGCAAAACTCCTGCACCACTCAGTTCCCCCATCTCCCCAGTCTGTGGTCTACAGAGGTTTTCTTTTTGTGTGAACCCGATGCTGTACTCTCTCAACCCCTCTATCCCTCTCTCCCTTTTCTCTCCTCAAGGAAATATTTCCCTGCCCTCCACAGCATGGCAGCATTTCTCTCCCCCAATTCCCTTCCATGCACCTCACACCTGTCATGTTGTCTCCCCCAAACAGTGGAAATCCTTCTTTGAATCCCCAGATCATTTTCCTGGGTGTTCCAAGTGATCTGACCTTAATATAGTTGTGTTCAAGGGTCAAAGAAAGCCTCAGGTCCCCCTACTTCTTCACCATCTAGAATCTGACCCATATCTTATAATTTTGGATGAATTATAAATGGGATTGTTTTCTTAATTTCCCTTTCTGCTGCTTCCTTACTAATGTATGGAAATGCAACAGATTCTTATACATTGATTTGTATATTGTGACTTTAGTGAATTCATTTATCAGTTCTAGCAATTTTTCTGGTGGAGTCTTTGGGTTTTATATATATAAAATCATATCATCTGCAAATAGTGAAAGACTTACTTCTTCTTGCCCATTTGTATGGCTTTTATTTCTTTTTGTTGTCTGACTGCTGTCACTACAACTTCCACTTCTGTGTTGAATAACAGTGCTGAGAGTGGCTATCTTATCTTGCTCCTGACCTTAGGAGAAATGCTCTCAGTTTCTCCCCATTGAGAATGATGGTAGCTGTGGGTTTTTCGTATATGGCCTTTATTATGTTGAGCTATGTTCCATTTCAGCCTGCAAAGCTGAGGATTTTTATCATGAATGGATGTTGTACTTTGTCAAATGATTTTTTTGCATCTAATGGAAGGATCATATGGTTCTTATCCTTATTCTTATTGATGTGATGTATCATGTTGATTGATTTGAGAATATTGAATCACCCTTGCAAGCAAGGAATAAATACCACTTGATCATGGTGAATGATTTTTTAATGTCTTAGTGAATTCATTTTTTGTTGAGCATTTTTGCATCTATGTTCATGAGAGATATTGGCTTGTAGTTGTCTTTTTTGTGTGTGTTATCTTTATTTGGTTTTGTTATTAGGGTAATACTGGCCTCATAGAATGAATTTGGAAATTTTCCTTCCTTTTTTATTTTTTTAGAATAGTTTAATAAAATAGTATTAATTATTCTTTAAATGTTCACCTCTAAAGCCATCTGGTCCTGGACTTTTGTTTGTTGGGAGCTTTGTGATTACTGACTCAATTTCTTTGCTGGTTATCAACCTGTTCAAATTTTCTTTCTTCCTTTTTCAGTTTTGGTAGCTTATATGTTTTTAGGAGTTTATCCGTTTCTTCCAGGTTGTCCAGTTTGTTGGCATATACTTTTTCATAATACTCTCTTATGATTGTATTTCTGTGGTCTTGGTTGTTATTTCTCCTCTCTGATTTGTGACTTTATTTATTTGAGTCCTTTCCTTTTTTTTTCTTGGTAAGTCTGGTTGGAGACTTACTAATTTTATTGATTTTTCTCAAAGACCCAGCTCCTGGTTTGTTCTATTGTTCAATCTGTTCTATTGTTGTTTTAGTTTCTATATATTTTTTAAAGATTTTATTTATTTATTTGTTTATTTATTTGACAGAGAGAAAGACAACAAGAACACAAGCAGGAGAAGCAGGCTTCCTATCGAGCAGGGAGCCCGATGTGGGGCTCAATTTCAGGACCCCAGGATCATGACCCGAGCTGAAGACAGATGCCTAACGACTGAGCGACCCAGGCACCCCTAATTTCTATATTTTTAAGTTCTCCTCTAATATTCATTATTTCCTTCCTTCTGCTAGTTGTAGGTTTTATTTTTTTTTTAATTCTCTTTATAGCTCCTTTAGGTGGAAGGATAGGTTTTTTATTTGAAAATTTTTTTTTGCTTCTTGAAATAGTTCTGTATTGGTATAAACTTCCCTCTTAGAACTGCTTTTGCTGCATCCCACAGGTTTTGGACTGTTGTGTCTTCATTTTCATTTGTTTCCATGGACTTACTATTTCTTCTATTTACTGATTGACTCATTCATTGTATAGTAGCATGTTATATAACATCTATATATTTGTGGTCTATACAGATTTTTTTTGTTGTTGTCTTGTACTTTCATAGCATTGTGGTCAGAAAATACATATAGTATATTTTCCATCTTCTTGAATTTGTTGATGTTTGTTTCATGGGGTAATATATTATCTATTCTTGAGACTGTTCCATGTACACTTGAATAGAATGTATATTCTTTTAGGATGGAATGTTCTGAATATACCTTAGATCGTTCTATTCCAGTGTGTCATTCAAAGATATTGTTTATTTTCTGTTTAGATGATCTGTCCATTGATGTAAGTGGGGTGTTAGAGTCCCCTACCATTATTGTATTATTATCAATATTTCTTTTATGTTTATTAACACTTTTATGTTTTTGGTTGCTCCTATGTTGGGTGCATAAATATTTACTATTGTTATATCTTCTTGTTGGATTGTTCTCTTTATTACTATATAGTGTCCTTTTTTGTCTCCTCTCACTGTCTTTGTTTTAAAGTCTACTTTTTTCTATATATGTATTGTTACTCTGACTTTCTTCAATATGTATTGTGTGATATATATTTCTCCATCCTCTTGCTTTTTTAAAAAGATTTTATTGATTTATTTGAGAAAGAGAGAAAGAATGAGAGGGAGAGGGAGAGAGAATATGAAGCAGACTCTGCACTGAGCACAGAGCCTGACACGGGGCTCAATCCCACGACTGTGAGATCATGACCTGAGCCAAAACCAAGAATTGGATGCTTAATCAGCTGAGCCACCCAGGCCCCTCTCCATCCTCTCTTTCATTCTGTGGGTGTCTTTATGTCTAAAATGAGAATCTTGTAGGTGGCATATAGATGGATCTTTTTTTTTATCCATTCTGACACCCTATGTCTTTTATTGGAACATTTAATCCATTTACATTCAAAGTAATTATTGATACATATGTATTTATTGCCATTTTGTTTCTTGTTTTGTGGTCGTTTCTGAAGATTTTCTCTGCTCCTTTATTCTCTTGTTATCTTTCATGGTTTGCTGGTTTTCTTCTAGTGATATATTTGGATTTCTTTCTCTCTATTCTTTGCATCTTTATTAGTGGTTTTTGATATATAAATATTAGGTTTGTATATAACATCTTGTGTATGTTGGTCACTTAAGTTTGAACCCATTTTCTCTCCTCCCCATGCTTCAAGTATTTGTTATATTTATATTCTTTTTTGTGAGTTCCTTGACTCAGTTTTTAAAAAATACTTATTGTTACTGCCTTTGTGTTTCCTACCTGTATACTGTCACTTTTGCTCTCTTCTTTCCATTTAATGTGTCCCTTTTAATATTTCTTATGGATCTGGCTTAATGGTCATCAACTCCTTTAGGCCCCCCTCCCCCGGAGAAACTCTTTGTTTCTCCTTCTATTCTGAATGATAGCCTCACTGATAGAGTATTCTTGGCTATAGATTTTTCCCATTCAGCACTTTGAATATATCATGCCAATCTCTTCTGGCTTGCAGAGTTTCCGTTGAAAAATCTCATCCTAACCTTATGTTTTTTCCCTTGTAACTTAATAACTTCTTCTGTCTTGCTGCTTTTAGGATTTTTTTCTTCAACAGTATATTTCGTTAATTTAATTACAATATATCTTGGTGTGAATCTGCCTTTTTTAAAAATTTTGTTGGGGGTTCTCTGTGCTTCCTCAATCTGGATGTCTGTTTCCTTCCCCATATTAGGGGTGTTTTCAGCTATTATTTCTTCAAATAAATTTTCTGCCCCCTTTCCTCCCTCTTTTTCTGGGACTCCTATAATATGAATGTTATTATGTTTGTTGGAGTCACTGAGTTCCCTAAGTCTATTTTCATTTTACATAATTCTTTACTTCCTCTACTACTCAGCCTGATTACTTTCCATTACACTGCCTTTTGGTCAATATTTCGTTCCTCTCTTTCTTCCATATTGCTATTCATTCCATCAAGTGTTTTTCTCATTTTGTTTATTGAACCCTTTATCTCTGTTATGTTATTCCTTATCTCTGTGTTAATGCCTCACTCAAGTCTTCCACTCTTTTCTCAAGGCCAATGAGTATTCTTATGACCATTGCTTTAAAGTCTCTATCAGTCATGTTACTTATGTCTGTTTCACTTAGATATTAGGGCATAGGTTTGTCCTGTTCTTTCATTTAAGATAGATTTCTCTGTCTGCTCATTTTCTCTCTCTTTGTGTGTCTATTTCTCTGTGTTAAAAAAAGTCTGCTGTGTCTTCTGCTCTTTTTTTTTTATTATTATGTTATGTTAGTCACCATACAGTATTTCATTAGTTTTTGATGTAGTGTTCCATGATTCATTGTTTGCATATAACACCCGGTGCTCATTGCAATATGTGCCCTCCTTAATACCCATCACCAGTCTAACCCATCCCCCCACCCGCCTCCCCTCTGAAACCCTAGATTGTTTCCCGGAGTCCATAGTCTCTCATGGTTCATCTTTCCCTCTGATTCCCGCCCCCCCTTCATTGTCCCCTTCCTTCTCCAATGTCCTCCATGCTATTCCTTATGTTCCACATATAAGTGAAACCATATGATAATTGTCTTTCTCTGCTTGACTTATTTCACTTAGCATAATCCTCTCCAGTTCCATCCATGTCGATGCAAGGGGTGGGTATTCATCCTTTCTGATGGCTGAGTAATATTCCATTGTATA
Source organism: Callorhinus ursinus (assembly GCF_003265705.2). NCBI lineage: Eukaryota > Metazoa > Chordata > Mammalia > Carnivora > Otariidae > Callorhinus > Callorhinus ursinus. The sequence goes on from NW_027397128.1 coordinate 1,435,044, forward strand.
TATGGACCACATCTTCTTTATCCATTAATCTGTTGAAGGGCATCTCAGCTCTTTCCACAGTTTGGCTATTTATGGACGTTGATGCTATGAACATTGGGGTGCATGTGCCCCTTCTTTTCACTATATCTGTATCTTTGGGGTAAATATCCAGTAGTGCAATTGCTGGGTCATAAGGTAGTTCTAGTTTTAACTTTTTAAGGAACCTCCATACTGTTCTCCAACATGATGATATCTTCTGCTCTTGAAAGTAGTGACTTTATGAAGAAAAGGTCCTGGAGTGCACTGCAGTGCCATGTGCCCTCTTTACCAGAACTTGGCACTTCAGGGGGGTACCCTATATGTGTTTCTTATGCCATGCTGTTGTATCTGAGTCTATTTTTGCTATCATTGCAGTCTTCTGAACTGATTCTCTGCCTTTTGTGGACTGTGATTGCTCTCTCTGGGGTTAGTGGGACCCCGGCAGGCCAGCTCTGATAAGGCATGCCTGCTTGGGAACTTGGGTGTAGGACAGTAGTAATTGCAAAAATTGTATGGGACCACCAATCCTATGCCAGATCCCCTCAGTACTAAGGTAGCTGGAAGCTGTATATCAGTGTTGCTGGGGGCATGAGGTTAGGTGTGGCACCTAACAATGGCTGGGCACAGCTGGGGCTCATGCCAGGCAGGGACTGGGAGTGCAGCTGGGTGATATGCGGCAGCTGGGCACAGTGTGGTGGCTGGGTGCTTCATGGCAGTAGGTGCTCACCTGGGAACTGGGTGCACTGCATGACAGAGGTTGAGGAAAAACAGCTAGGTGCTGCAAATTCACCTGAAGGTGCACGGGTAGGCATGGTGTAGTAAGGCAGCTGGAGTGAGCAGCTAGGTGAAGTGCACAAAGGTAACTGGAGTCACACAGCTGGGCATTGTGTGGCAGACCTGCCCAGTGGCTGTGGCAGGTGTGCACCTTTAACAAAATTTGCCCTGAGCCCAGGCTTAGGCTAGCAGGCTTGGAGTGGGCTTGTCCTTAGGAGAACTCATGGGCTTGTCACACTGCTAGCAGGTTAGTTAACAAGTGTCTGTGCAGCCTTGCCTCTTGCAGGTGGCTCTGTGTTTATGCTGGGTGTAGGGGAGGAAAATGGCTCGTGCCAGCTCCCTTGTTTTCAGAGAAGTCCCCCAACATGCTCTGAAGTCAGTATGAACAGATCTGTTGCCCATTTGGCCCCTGGCATTTTGGAAGCCGCTGTTTTTATTTTGCCTCACTGCTTAGGCTTCTGTTTCTTCAAGGATAGTGACTGAGGTATCACTCACCCTCCAGGCTTATCCAGTGCTGATTCAGCAGACTTTTAATGCTCCACATTCAAAGTACCACTGTTTTTTAAACTCATGGAATTCAGCCCATCTGGTTTTTAAAAGCAAATGTTATGGAGATTAGTCTACCCCATGTGAGCACCATGGTGTGAGAGCCCATTTCTCTGCCCTCTCCACAAGAGCAGCTCCCTCCTGCGGGCAGCTTCTCTCTGCTTTTCTGACCTGTGTAAACTTTCAGATGTAGCTTCTTCTCTATATTTAGTTATGGAGTTACTTCTGCCAGACTTTGGATTGCTCTCAGGTTTGTTGACTTGGATATGGAATATATCTAGTAGAAAACATGGGATGAGGTAAGCTCAGGGTCCTCCTACTCTGCCATCTTCCTAAGCTCTCACATTCCACTTTCTGCTTCTATGATTTTTACTACTCTAAGTATCTCATATATGTGGAATCATACAATATTTGTCTTTTTGTGATTGGTTTATTTCACTTGGCAGAGTGTCTTCAAGGTTTATCCATGTTGTACTATATATCAGAATTTCTTTCCTTATTAAAGCTGAATAATATTCCATTGTATATGTGTGTGTGTGTGTATATATATATATATACATATATACATATATATGTATATATATATATATATATATATATATATATATATATATACACCAAATTTTCTTATCTATTCATCCATCAAGAGACACTTGGATTGCCTACATGTTTTACTAATGTGGATAATGCTGCTATGAACATGGGTGTACAAATATCTCTTTGAGACTCTGCTTTTGGTGATCTTGATCATCTTTTCATGTGTTTATTGGCCATTGGCATCTGTTCTTTGTAGAAATGTATTTTCATGCCCTTTGTCCATTTTTGAATTTTTTTTTTGCTGACCTTTGAGAGTTCTCTATTAATCCCTTATCAGATATATAATTTCCAAATATTTTATTCCATTGCATGGGTTGCCTTATTACTCTGCTGATATTGTTGTTTTAACTATTTTTTAAAAATTTTATGAAGTCCAATTTGTCTATGTTTTCTTTTACCGTCTGTGCCCTTGGAGTCATATACAATAAATCATTACCAAATCCCATGTTATGAAGCTTTTTTCATGTTTTCTTCTAAAAGTATTTTAGTTTAATGTCTTTGATACATTTTGACTTAGTTTTTAATATGTTCTTAGGTAGGGGTCCAGCTTCATTCTTTAATATGTGGATATCCAGTTTTCCCAACACCATTTGTTGAGAAAGTTGTCCTTTCCCCAGTGAACAGTCTTGACACTCTTGTTGAAAATCATTTGACAATGTATGCAAGGATTTATTTCTGGGAACTCTATTGTATTCCATTGGCCTATATGTTAGTCTTTATACCAGTGTCACACTGTTTTTATTAGTGTATCTTTGTAATAATTTTTGAAATCAGGAAATGTGAGTTCTCCAGTTTTTATCTTTATTTTAAAAGTTGATATTCAGGGTCTTTTGAGATTCCACATGAATTTTTAGGTGTTTTTTTTAGGTGTTTTTTCTTCAAAAAATGTTATTTAAATTTTAGTAGCAATTGGTTTGAACTTGGATTGCTTTGGGTATATCTTAACAATATGTACAATTGCTTTGTTAACATCTTAACAATATTAAGTCTCCTAATTCATGAACAGATGTGTTTCCACTTACATTATATGTTTATTACCAAAATAATAAATAATGGAAAAAGTGATTGGAAGCAACCTCACATGAATTTGAAACATTTATTAAGTACCAATTTGGTGCTAGGCCTTTTATAAAATGTATTATACATTCTGGCACATGCGTGCACGCACACACACACACAAACACACACACACATGTGCCATGGTGCTCAAATATTATGCAGAAATCAGAGATGTAAATTGAGAGCAGAGTATTAAGTGATATAGTAGGGGTAAAGAAGATGTATCATGGGGAATCAGAGGAGAAAGATAGTTAAATCTTTGCAGATGGAGGGCAGTGGGGACATTTTTTGGTTTTTACCAGAAATAACATTGAGCTTAGTCTTAAAGAATATGAAGGTAAAGTGGGAGTATAGGAGTGAGGAGGAAATGAACATTTCAGATTCCATTCTCTTTTATAGCTGACTAATATTCATTTATATATGAATATTCATATATATCCCATTCTCTTTATCCATTCATCAGTTGATGGACACTTGGGCTCTTTCCATAATTTGGCAATTATAGATAATGCTGCTATAAACATCAGGGTGCATGTATGTCTTTGAATTAGTATTTTTGTGCTCCTTGGGTAAATACCTTGTACTTGAATTAGTATTTTCGTGTTCCTTGGGTAAATACCTAGTACTGCAATTGCTGGATCATAGGGTAGTTCTATTCTTCACTTTTTGAGGAAGCTTCATACTGTTTTTCAGAGTCGCTGCACCAATTTGCATTCCCACCAGCAGTGTAAGAATGTTCCCCATTCTCCACATCTGCACTAACACCTGTTGTTTCTTGTGTTCTTAATTTTTTTGCCATTCTGACAGGTTTGAGGTGATATCTCATAGTTTTGATTTGTATTTCTCTGATGATGAGTGATGTTGAGCATCTCTTCATGTGTCTGTTGGCCATCTGTATGTCTTCTTTGGAAAAATGTCTCTTCATGTTTTCTGCTGATTTTTAAACTGGATTATTTGTTTTTTGGGTGTTGAGTTTTTAAAGTTTTTTGTATATTTTGGATACTAACCGTTTATCAGATATGTCATTTGCACTTATCTTCTCCCATTCCATAGGTTGCCTTTTATTTATTTTTTAATTAATTTAAAGATATATTTATTTACTTGAGAGAGAGAGAGAAGGAGAGAGAGCAAACAGGGTTAGGGGCAGAGGGAGAAGAAGAGAGAAACTTAAACAGTCTCTGTGCTGAGTACAGAGATTGACTCAGGGCTCAGTCTCACAACTCTGAGATCATGACCAGAGCCAAAACCAAGAGTCGGATGCTTAACCAACTGCACCACCCAGGTGCCCCAGTAGCCTTTTATTTTTGTTGATTATTTCCTTCATGTGCAGAACCTCTTTATTTTGAGGTTTATGAGCATTATGCTGTCCCAATAGTTTATTTTTCCTTTTGTTTCCCTTACCTTAGGAGATATATCTAGAAAGAAGTTGCTGCGGCTTATGTCAAAAAGGTTACTGCCTGTGTTTTTCTCTAGGATTTTTATGGTTTCAGGTCTCACATTTAGGTCTTTAATCCATTTTGAATTTATTTTTGTGTGTGGTGTAAGAAAGTCCCATCCCCAACTTTTACTTATGCTTTCCTTCCCCCACAAATGTTAATATCCTTTTCTCTTCTCTATCTGTTCACATATATCCCATCAAGAAGATTTTCCTTTAAATTCATCTCTAGGTACACCTGGGTGGTTCAGTTGGTTAAGCATCTGCCTTCAGCTCAGGTCATGATCTCAGGGTCTTGGGATCGAATCCTACATTGAGCTCCTTCCTCGGCAGAGAGCCTACTTCTTCTCCCTCTGCCCCTTCCCCTGCTCACGTGTGTGCACTCTCTCTGTCAAATAAATGAATAAAATCTTTAAAAAAAGAAATTAATCTCTAGACCAACCTCACCCATTCCAATTATTCCTTCCCTGCAAATTGTCTGTTGATTATAAACTGCTGAACATTGCTTTGTTCAAATTGGCATAGTATACCTAAAATTTAATACACATCAGTAGGTAATTTATATATCTGTTACTCTACATTGTATATCTGAGTTCTATCATTCCTTCTTCAAATATTCTTGCTAAATTACTCAACACTATCAAACATGAGATTCTTATAACTTCCTTATTACATTTATTTCAATGGGCTGAGCTGTCATAAAAAAGTAATTTTCTTACTTATTGAGTTGTGTTAAATACTAGGAGAAGTAGCACAATATAGCTGTTTGAGTCTAATGGAGTCATTGGGTTGCTTCCAATGAAATAATTGATTATGTAGCTTCTTTTTTCTTTTTTTTTTATTATATTATGTTAGTCACCATACAGTACTTCAATAGTTTTTGATGTAGTGTTCCATGATTCATTGTTAGCATATAACACCCAGTGCTCCATGCAATATGTGCCCTCCTTAATACCCATACCAGGCTCACCCATCCATGCCTCTCTCCCCTCTAAAACCCTCAGTTTGTTTCTTGGAATCCATAGTCTCTCACGGTTCGTCTCCCCTTCCCAATCCCCCCCATGCTTCACTTTCCCCTTCCTTATCCTAATGTCTTCCATGCTATTCCTTATGTTCCACATATAAGTGAAACCATATGATAAATGACTTTCTCTGCTTGACCTATTTCACTTAGCATAATCTCCACTCCCATCCATGTTGATGCAAAAGTTAGGTATTCATCCTTTCTGATGGCTGAGTAATATTCCATTGTATATATGGACCACATCTTCTTTATCCATTTGTCTGTTGAAGGGCATCTCAGCTCTTTCCACAGTTTAGCTATTGTGGACATTGCTGCTATGAACATTGGGGTGCATATGGCCCTTCTTTTCACTACATCTGTGTCCTTAGGGTAAATACCCAGGAGTGCAATTGCTGGGTCATAGGGTAGCTCTATTTTAATTTTCTGAGGCACCTCCACACTGTTTTCCAAAGTGGCTGTACCAACTTGCATTCCCACCAAAAGTGTAAGAGTGTTCCCCTTTCTCCATAACCTCTCCAAAATTTGTTGTTTCTTGCCTTGTCTATTTTTGCCATTTTAATTGGTATAAGGTGGTATCTCAATTTGGTTTTGATTTGAATTTCCCTGATGGCTAATGATGATGAACATTTTTTCATGTGTCTGTTCACCATTTGTATGTCTTCTTTTCAGAAGAGTCTGTTGATGTCTTCTACCCATTTTTTGACTTGTTTTTTGTGGGAGGGCAGGAAGCTGTTGAGTTTGAGAAGTTCTTTATAGATCTTGGATATCAGCCCTTTGTAGTGTCATTTGCAAAAATCTTCTCCCATTCCATGGGTTACCTCCTTGTTTTGTTAACCTGTTTCCTTTGATCTGCAGAAGTTTTTTATCTTGATGAAGTCCAAAAAGTTCATTTTCACTTTGTTTCCCTTGCCTTTGGAGAGGTCTTGAAAGAAGTTGCTGTGGCCGATGTTGAAGAGGTTACTGCTTATTTTCTCCTCTAGGATTTTGATGTATTCCTGTATCCCATTGAGGTCTTTCATCCATTTTGAGTTTATCTTTGTGTATGGTGTAAGAGAATAGTCCAGCTTCATTCTTCTGTATTAGCTGTCCAATTTTCCCAGCACCATTTACTGAAGAGACTGTCTTTTTTCTATTGCATCTTTTCCCCTGCTTTGTCAAAGATTATTTGAACATAGAGTTGAGGGCCCATATCTGGTCTTTCCATTCTGTTCTATTGGTCTATATGTCTGTTTTTGTGCCAGTATTATGCTGTCTTCGTGATCACATCTTTGTAAGATAGCTTGAAATCAGGCAACGTGAGGCCCCCAACTTTGTTTTGCCTTTTCAACATTTCCTTGGTGATTCGGGGTCTTTTCTGATTCCATACAAATTTTAAGATTGTTTGTTCCAGCACTTTGAAAAATGCCATTGGAATTTTGATCGGGATGGCATTGAAGGTATAGATTGCTCTGGGCAGCATAGACATTTTAACAATGTTTATTCTTCTAATCCATGAGCATGAAAAGTTTTTCCATCTTTTTGTTTCTTCTTCAATTTCTTTCATGAGTGTTCTGTAGTTCCTAGAGCATAGATCTTTTCCCTCTTTGGTTAGTTTTGTTCCGAGGTATCTTATGGTTTTTGGTGCTATTGTAAATAGAATCGATTCTTTAATTTCTCTTTCTAAAGTTACATTGTTAGTGTATAAGAAAGCAATTGATTTCTGTGCATTGATTTTGTATCCTGCCACATTCCTGAGTTGCTGTATGAGTTGTAGTAATTTGGGGGTAGCGTCTTTTGGGTTTTCCACATAAAGTATCATGTCGTCTGTGAAGAGAGAGAGTTTGACTCCTTTTTTGACAATTTGAATATCTTTTATTTCTTTTTGTTGTCTGATTGCTGTTGCTAGGAATGCTAGTACTATGTTGAACAATAGTGATGAGGGTGGGCATCCTTGTTGTGTTCCAGACCTTAAGGGAAAAGCTCTCAGCTTTTACCTATCGAGAATGATATTCCCTGTGGGCTTTTCATAGATAAATTTTATGAAATTGAGGAATGTTCCCTCTACCCCTATATTCTGAAGTGTTTTAATCAGGAAAGGATGCTTTATTTTGTCAAATGCTTTTTCTGCATCAATTGAGAGGACCATATGGTTTTTCTCTCTCCTCTTATTAATATGTTCTAGCACATTGATTGATTTGTGAATATTGAACCAACCTTGCATTCTGGGGATAAATCCCACTTGGTCATGGTGGATGATCCTTTTAATGTATTGTTGGATACTGTCAGCTAGGATTTTGTTGAAAATTTTTGTGTACATATTCATCAGGGATATCAGTCTGAAATTCTCATTTTTGTTGGGGTCTTTGCCTGGTTTGGGGTCAAGGTAATGCTGGTCTCATAGAATGAGTTTGGAAGTTTTCCTTCTGTTTCTATTTTTGAAACAGCTTCAAGAGAATAGGTATTATTTCTTCTTTAAATATTTGGTAGAATTCCCCAGGGAATCCATCAGGGCCTGGACTCTTGTTTTTTGGGAGGTTTTTGATCACTGCTTCTGCCTAGGTATTCGTCTATTTAGGTTGTCATTTTCTTCCTGTTTCAGTCTTGGCAGCTTATAGGTTTCCAGGAAGGCATCCATTTTTTCCAGGTTGCTTAATTTATTGGCATATAGTTGTTGATAATACTTTGTAATAATTGTTTCAATTTCCTAGGTGTTAACCGTGATCTCTCCCCTTTCATTCATAATTTTATTAATTTGGGTCCTTTCTCTTTTTTTTGGATAAGTCTGGCCAGTGGTTTCTTGATCTTATTAATTCTTTCAAAGAACCAGCTTCTAGTCATTGATCTGCTCTACTTTATTTCTGATTTCTAATTCATTGATCTCTGCTCTAATCTTAATTATTTCTCTTCTAATTCATGGTTTATGCATCACTCTTACTTTTTTCTCCAGATCTTTAAGGTGTAAAGTTAGTTGGTGAATTCAGGATTTTTCTATTTTTTTTTTTTGAGTGAGGTGTGGATGGCTATGTATTTCCCCCTTATGACCATCTTTGCATTATCCCATAGGTTTTGGACTGATGTGTTTTCATTTTCATTGGTTTCCATGAATTGTTTAAGTTCTTCTTTGGTTTCCTGGTTGACCCAAACATTCTTGAGCAGAGTTGTCTTTAGCTTTCAAGTGTTTGAATTTCTTCCAAATTTTTTCTCATGATTGAGTTCCAATTTTAAAGCATTATGGTCTGAGAATATGCAGGGGATAATCTCAATCTTTTGGTATCGGTTGAGCCCTGATTTGTGACCCAGTATGTGGTCTATTCTGGAGAAAGTTCCATGTGCACTTGAGGAGAATGAGTATTCTGCTGTTTTGGGGAGGAATATTCTGTATATATCTATGAGGTCCATCTGGTCCAGTGTGTCATTCAAAGCTCTTGTTTCTTTGATTTTCTGTTTAGATGATCTGTCTATTGCTGAGAGTGGGGTGTTGAGGTCTCCTACAATTAACATAATATTATCAATATGTCTCTTTATTTTGGATAACAGTTGGCTTATGTAGTTGGCTGCTCCCATGTTGGGGGAATAGATATTTACAATTGTTAGACCTTCTTATTGGATAGATCCTTTAAGAATAATATAGTGTCCTTCTGTGTCTCTAACTACAGTCTTTAGCTTAAAATCTAATTTGTCTGATATGAGAATTGCTACCCCAGCTTTCTTTTGAGGTCTGTTGGCATGAAAGATGGTTCTCCATCCCTTCACTTAGGTTCAGAATGAGTCTCTTGTAGACAACATATGGATGGGTCCCAACTTTTTATCCAATCTGCTACCCTGTGCCATTTTATGGGAGCATTTAGGACATTCACATTGAGAGTGATTACTGAAAGATATGATTTTATTGTCATCATTTTGCCTGTGAAATCCTTGTTTCTATAGATTGTCTCTGTAAATTTCTGTTCTATATCAGTCTTGGAGTCTTTCTCCTTTTGTAGAACCCCCCCTTAATATTTCTTGCAGTGGCAGCTTGGTGGTCACATATTCTTTCAGTTTCTGCCATTCATGGAAGCTCTGTATATCTCCATCCATTCTAAATGACAGCCTTGCCAGATAAAGTATTCTTGGCTTCATGTTCTTCTCCTTTAGTGCCCTGATTATGTCTTGCGAGCCCTTTCTGGCTTGCCAGGTCTCTGTGGATAGGTCTGACGTTATTCTGATGTTCCTCATTCTGTACATAAGGAATCTCTTCTCCCTAACTGTCCATAGGTGGTTTCCTTGGTACTAAGATTTGAGAGTTTTACTATTACATGCCAGGGCATTTGTCTGTTCTCCTTGATCTTGGGAGGGGTCCTCTCTGCCTCTAGGACATGAATGTTTGTTTCATTCCCCAGATTAGGGAAGTTCTCAGCTATGATTTGCTCAAGTATATCTCTAGTCTTCTCTCTCTCTCCACCCCCTCAGGGATCCCAATAATTTTGACATTGGAACATTTCATGGCCTCACTTATTTCTCTTTCTGTTTTCATGGATTTTAAGCTGCTTGTTCCAGGCCCCCTCCTGTTCCTTCTTTTCTATCAGTTTGTCTTCTAGATCATTAATTCATTCTTCTGCCTCCTTTACCTTAGCTGTTACAGTATCTAGATTAGATTGGATCTCATTGATAGCATTTTTTAAGTTCTGCCAGATGAGCTCTCATTTCTGCCCTTAGAGAATCTATTTTGTCATTAATGGTTTTCTCCAGCCTAGCTATTGTCTTCATACTGTTACCCTGAAGTCTTTTTCTGATATCCTGTTTATATCACTATCCATTTGTAAATTTTGGCAGAATTCACATTCTCTGAGGCTTTCCTATTTTGCGGGTTCCTCCTCTTAGTCATTCTGTTGAGGGGTGGTTGAGGGAATGTAGAGTCCCACAATCCAAGTACAATGCACCTGTTTTATAGGGACCTTAAGGTTGTTGTCCTCTTGTTCTTCCAACCTATCTTCTGGAGGAGGGGCCAGCTGGGCTGTTACTCAGGCAACACTCTTTGGGCAGAGATACCCTTTTCCTGAGGGGGTGGCAGTGATGAACTCAGTGAAAACCGGTTTGGGGGGGCTTTTTTTTCTCTGGCAGCTTTCCCTGGTGGCTTTCTGCCTCTCTTCTGAGAGTCAGAGCAGAAGTGACCATATCCAACCTCTGCCTCAGAAGAGAGAGATCTCTGTCTGTTCTTCAGTGAGCTCTCTAGGCCACACTGTCTCCATTTCTGTCTGTGCTGCTAAAGACTGCAGCATCCTGGATTGTGTGCCCCCCAGCCCTCCCTTCCAGGTCCAGGCACATCTCTGCCCTTTGTGATTTTAAAACCGCCAGCTGCCCCCAGAATGCACGTGCGCCCCCTCAGCTTCAAGTTTCAGTCCGAGGGCTGCCCTAAAGTCCTTTTCCCACCACTAACGGTCTGCTAGTCTGTGCCCCATCCCCAGTGTGGGAGGCTTTTGTGTTCCTGTGTTATTTCACCTTCCCAGCTCAAGCACTTATAGCAACACTTTCCCCCTTCTATTTAGCTTCCGATATCTGCCCACAGAATCATGGCTCTCTACCTCATACCTCAAAACCAACTGCCAGGGATATTCTGTTTGTAGAGATCCAGATATATCTTCTTACATTTCAGGCTGATTTCATGGGTTTTCAGAGTCATAGATATCCGGCTCAATTCAGGGGACCGGTTGAAATAGGGTTCCCTACTCCTTGGCCATCTTTGCCTGAATCGCCTATGCAGCTGATTTCAAAATGTTTACAAGATCTTATGAATTGCTTATCTGACTTCTATTTTTTATAAAAGATAATGCCAGAGATTTTAATTTCCACAGATTGAAAAACAATGATATAATTATCCTCAAAATATGTACACTAGGATGCAGGCAAGGAGGACTCTAACTAATATTATCTTGGGAAAATTACATATTTTCTCTGTCTCACTTTCTTCAATTGCAACATGAAGTGGCTCGACTAGATGAGTACTTTTTACACATTAGAATCACTTGGGGGAACATTTAAAATATATCCAAACCCACCCCTCACTAATGAAGTCAGAATCTCTGGGGATGGGCTCCAAACATTTGGTATTTTCTTAAATGCTCCCCTCATGCTTCTAATGTGTAGGCAAGATGGAGCACCACTGTGATTCATGACCTCTAAATGGCTCTGATTCATGTGTGTGTATGCACGTGCACCCTGAAGCCAAAATAGTTCCTGGAAATATACATCTCTGAAGTCCTAATAGAAGTTCACTAACAATAAGTTTCAATATACAAATATTGTTTTATATGCAATGACCCAAGTACATAACTAATGAGCAAAGCTACTTAGTTTATATTGTCGTAGCATATGCTTTGTCCCATGTGTCTTCATAATTTCTTATTGTAGAAATATATGTTTCTCCTTCAGCTAATTATAAACTGTGTGAGAGAAAGGCTTGTCTTATTTATTTTTTTTATTTCTCCATAGCAATTACAACATTTCTTTGCATAGTTTAAGTCCTCAATAACTATTTGTTCAATAAGTAATTAAATAGTGCAATACTTTATGTGTAGCACTATGCTAATGACTGACCTTATAATTTTGACTTCCTTATTAAGTATTATGCTCTATATACCTAAATTAAAGTAAGCTTACCCATTGTAACTACATTTAATTGTTTATTTGTCATAGGAAACTATAGTTTTGGTAGCCCAACATACATCTCCCATAGAGAATTCGGATTTTCTGTATGGTTGTGGTAGAGCTCATCCCACTTTCTGCTCTATTAAAGGAGAGGATATTTAATATGAATGTCAGTTACAGTATACCATTGCCCTGGCCACAGTGATTGGTTTAATACTGACCATGTGACTTACGTTGGGCCAAGCAGAAACATGGGGTAGCAATATAGAATATGAAGGAATGAACAAAAAACCCGGGCTTTGAGGAAACACTATTTATAATTACCAGTTAACCAGACTTATCAAGGAAAAAAAAAGAAAAGGAAGGACTCAAATAAATAATCCTATAAATGATAGAGGAGAAGTAACCAACACCACAGAAATACAATTAAAAAAGGTTATGAAAAACTATACGTCAACAAATTGGACAAGCTAGAAGAAATTGATAAATTCCTAGAAACATATAAACTACCAAAATTGAAGCAGGAAGAAATAGAAAATTTGAACAGACCAGTAACCAACAAAGAAATTGAGTCAGTAATTAAAACAAACCAACAAACAAGCAAAAAACAAACAAACAAACAAACAAACAAAAACCTTCCAGCTAACTTTTGTCAGGCCCAGATGGCTTCACAGGCATATTCGACCAAATATTTAAAGAGTTCATTCCATTTATTCTCAAATTATTCTAAAAAATAGAAAAGGAAAGAAAACTTCCAAATTGATTCTATGAGGCCAGCAATACCATGATACCAAATCCAGGTAAGGACACAACAAATAAAAAACAACTACAGACCAATACCTCTTATGAACATAGGTGCAAAAATCCTCAACACAATACAAGCAAATAAAATCCAATAATACATTAAAAAATCACTCACCATGATCAAGTGTGTTGCAGGAGTGATTCAATATGCACAAATCAATCAATGTGATAATCACATTAATAAAAGAAAGGATAGTAAACAAACGATTACTTCAATACATGCAGAAAAAAACATTTCACAAACTACAACATCCATCCATGATAAAAAAAAAAACCCTCAACAAAGTAGGTTTAGAGAGAATATACCTCAGAATAATAAAGGTGATATATGAAAAACACAAAGCTAACACCATACTTGTTAGGAAAAAGCTGAGATTTTTTCCTCTAAGGTCAGGAACAAGACAAGGATGTCCACTCTCAACACATTTATTCAACTCAGTACTGGAAGTCCTAGCCACAGCAATCAGACAACAAAAAGAAATAAAACATCCTAAGTGGTAAGAAATAAATAAAATTTTCACTGTTTACAGTTTAGATGATACTATTTATACAAAACCTGAAAGACTCCACCAATAAAGTGCTGGAACTGATAAAGGAATTCAGCAAAGCCACAGGATACAAAATGAGTGTACAAAACTCTGTTGCATTGCTATACCAAAAAAGAAGCTGCAGAAAGAGAAATTAAAAAAACAAAACCATTTACAATTGCACTAAAAATAAAAAGATACCTAGGAATAAAACTAAACAGATTTAAAAGAATGATACTCTGAAAATTATAAAACACTGATGAAAGAAATTGGAGATAAAACAAAAAAAAATGAGAAACTACTCTATGCTCATCAATTGAAAGAAAAATATTTTAAAATGTCTATAGTACCCAAAGCAATCTACACATTTACTGCAATCTTATCAAAATACCAACAGCCCCTTTAACAGATAAATGGATAAAGAGATGTGGTCCATATATACAATGAAATATTACTCAGTCATCAGAAAAGAAGAATACCCAACTTTTGCATCAACATGGATGGGAATGGAGGAGATTATGCTAAGTGAAATAAGTCAAGCAGAGAAAGTTAATTATCATATGGTTTCACTTATTTGTGGAACATAAGGAATAGCATGGAGGACATTAGGAGAAGGAAGGGAAGAATGAAGGGAGGAAAATCAGAGGAGGATACGAACCATGAGAGACTATGGATTCCAAGAAACAAACTGAGGGTTTCAGAGGGGAGGAGGGTGGGGGGATGGGTTAGCCTGGTGATGGGAATTAAGGAGGGCACGTGTTGCATGGAGCACTGGGAGTAATACACAAACAATGAATCATGGAAAACTACATCAAAAATTAATGATGTACTGTATGGTGACTAACATAACATAATTAAAAAAAGCATAATCCACAAAACTAAAAAAAAAATACCAACAGCAAATTTCACAAAACTAGGACAAATAACCCTAAATTTATATGGGACCACAAAAGACTCTGAATAGCCAAGGCAATCTTGAAAAAGAAAAGCAATGCTGGGGACATCACAAGTCTGGACTTGAAGTTATATTGCAAAGCTGTAGTGATCAAAGCAGTATGGTACTGACACAAAAATAGAAACATAAGTAAATGGAACAGAAGAGAAACCACAGAAATGAATCCACAACTATATCAGCAAGTAATCTTTGACAAAGCAGTAAAGGATATTCAGTGAGCAAAATACATTCTCTTCACCAAATGGTTTTGGGGAAACTGGACAGCAACATGCAAAAGAATGAAACTGGGCCACATATATTTAGATTAAAAAATCAATTAACATATATTGTATTATTAGTTTCAGAGGTAGAGTTTAGTGATTCATCAGTTGCATATAACACCCAGTGCTCATTACATCAAGTGCCATCCTTAATGAACACCACCCAGTTATGCCATCCCCCCACCCACTTCCCCAACAGCAACCCTCAGGTGGCATCCTATAATTAAGAGTCTCTTATGATTGTTACCCTCCCTGATTTTCTTTTATTTTATTTTTCCCTTCCTTAGCCTATGTTCATCTATATTGTTTCTTAAATTCCACATATAAGCAAACACATATAATAATTCTTTCTCTGATTGACTTATTTCACTTAGCATAATACCCTCTAGTTCCACCCAAATCTTTGCAAATGATAAGATTTCATTTTTTTGATGGCTGGGTAATATTTCTCTCTCTCTCTCTCTCTCTCTCTCTCTATATATATATATATATATATATATATATATATATATATATATATATATATATATA
>NW_027397128.1:1450186-1501126 GCF_003265705.2 Callorhinus ursinus
ATATATATATATATATATATATATATATATATATATATATATATATACCACCATTTCTTTATACATTCATCTCCAATGGACATCTGATCTCTTTCCATAATTTACCTATTGTGGACATTGAGGTTATAAACATTGGGGTGCATGTGGCCCTTTGAATCACTATGTTTGTGGCCATTGGATAAATAACCAGTAGTGCAGTTGCTGGGTGGTAGGGTAGCTCTATTTTGACCTATTTGAGGAACCTCCATACTGTTTTCCAGAGTAGCTGCACCAGCTTGCATTCCCACCAACAGTGTAGGAGGGCTCCCCTTTCTCCACATCCTCGCCAACATCTGTCATTTCCTGACGTGTTCTGTTTAGCCATTCTGACTGGTGTGAGATGGTATGTCACTGAGGTTTTGATTTGTATTTCCCTGATGCTGAGTGATGTTGAGCACCTTTTAATGTGTCTGTTGACCATTTGGATGTCTTCTTTACAGAAATGCCTGTTCATGTTTTCTGCCCATTTCTTGATTGGATTATTTGTTCTCCGGGTGTTGACTTTGATAAGTTCTTTAAAGATTTTGGATATTAGCCCTTTATCTGACATGTCATTTACAAATATCTTCTCCCATTCTGTCAGTTGTCTCTTGGTTTTGTTGACTGTCTTTTGCTGTGCAAAAGCTTTTTATCTTGATGAAGTCCTAATAGATCATTTTTGCCCTGGCTTCCCTTGCCGTTGGCAATGTTTCTAGGAAGAAGTTGCTGCAAATGAGGTCGAAGAGGGTGCTGCCTGTGTTCTCCTCAAGCATTTTGTTGGATTCCTGTCTCACATTGAGGTCTTTCATCCATTTTGAGTCTATTTTTGTGTGTGGTGTAAGGAAATGGTCATTTCATTCTTCTGCATGTGGCTGTCCAATTTTCCCAGCACCATTTGTTGAAGAGACTGTTTTTTTCATTGGACATTCGTTCCTGCTTTGTTGAAGATTAGTTGACCATAGAGGTGAGGGTCCATTTCTGGGCTCTCTCTTCTGCTACAGTAATCTATGTGTCTGTTTTTGTCAGTACCACACTCTCTTGATGATCCCAACTTTGTAATAGAGATTAAAGTCCAGAATTGTGATGCTACCAGCTTTTTCTTTTTCAACATTCTTCTGGCTATTCAGGTCTTTTCCGGTTCCTTATAAATTTTAGGATTATTTGTTCCATTTCTTTGAAAAAAAAGTGGATGGTATTTTGATAGGGATTGCATTGAATGTGTAGGTTGCTCTGGGTAGCATAGGCATTTTCACAGTATTTGTTCTTCTAATCCATGGAACGTTTTTCCATTTCTTTGTGTCTTCCTCCATTTCTATCATGAGTATTCTAAAGTTTTCTGATTACAGATTTTTTTGCCTCTTTGGTTAGATTTATCCCTAGGTATCTTATGGTTTTGGATGCAATTGTAAATGGGACCGACTCCTTAATTTCTCTTTCTTCTGTCTTGTTGGTGTAGAAATACAACTGATTTCTGTGCATTGATTTTATATCCTGCCATTTTACTGAATTCCTGTATGAGTTCTAGCAGTTTTGGGGTGGAGTCTTTGGGTTTTCCAAATAAAGTATCATATCATCTGCAAAGAGTGAGAGTTTGACTTCTTCTTTGCTGATTTGGATGCCTTTTATTTCTTTTTGTTGTCTGATTGCTGTGGCTAGGACTTCTAATACTATGTTGAATAGCAGTGGTGAAAGTGGATATTCCTGCTGTGTTCCTGACCTTAGGGGAAAAGCTCTCAGTTTTTCCTCATTGAGAATGATATTCGCTGTGGATTTTCATAGATGTCCTTTATGATATTGAGGTATGTACCCTCTATCCCTACACTGTGAAGAGTTTTAATCAAGAAAGGATACTGTACTTTGTCAAATGCTTTTTCTGCATCTATTGAGAGTATCATATGGTTCTTGTTCTTTCTTTTATTAATATATTGTATCACATTGATTGATTTGTGGATGTTGACTCAACCTTGCACCCCAGGGATAAATCCCACTTGGTTGTGGTGAATAAATCTTTTAATGTACTGTTGGATTCTATTTGATAATATTTTGGTGAGAATTTTTGCATCCATGTTCATCAGGGATATTCATCTGTAGTTCTCCTTTTTTATGAGGTCTTTGTCTGGTTTGGGGATCAAGCTAATGCTGGCCTCATAAAATGAGTTTGGAAATTTTCTGTCCATTTCTATTTTATGGAATCGTTTCAGGCGAATAGGTATTAATTCTTCTTTAAATGTTTGGTAGAATTCCCCTGGGAAGCCATCTGACCCTGGGGTCTTGTTTGTTGGGAAATTTTTGATTGCTGCTTCAATTTCCTTAGTGGTTATGGGTCTGTTCAGGTTTTCTATTTCTTTCTGGTTCAGTTTTGGTAGTTGATACATCTCTAGGAATGCATCCCTTTCTTCCATATTGTCTAATGTGCTGGCATATAGTTGCTCATAATATGTTCTTATGATTGTATTTCTTTGGTGTTTGTCATCTCTCCTCTTTCATTCACGATTTTATTTAATTGGATTCTTTCTCTTTTCTTTTTGATAAGCCTTGCCAGGGGGTTTATCAATCTTATTAATTCTTTCTAAGAACCAATTCCTACTTTTCTTGATCCCTTCTACTTTTCTTTTCGTATTTCATTTATATCTGCTCTGAGCTTTATTATTTCCTTCTGGGTTTAGGCTTTATTTGCAGTTCTTTCTCCAGCTCCTTTAGGTGTAGTGTTAGGTTGTGTATTTGGGACCTTTCTTGTTTCTTGAGAAAGGCTTGAATTGCTATATAATTTACTCTTAAGACAGCTTTGCTGCACCCCAAAGTTTTTGGACAGTTGTGTTTTCATTTTCATTTGTTTCCATGAATTTTTTAATTCTTCTTTAATTTCTTGGTTGACCCATTCATTCTTAATAGGATGTTGTTTAGCCTCCATTTACTAGAGTTTTTCTCAACTTTCCTCTTTGGATTGAGTTCTAGTTTCAAAGAATTGTGGTCCAAAAATATGCAAGGAATGATCCCAATCTTTTGGTACTGGTTGAGACCTGATTTGTGACCCAGGATGTGATCCATTCTGGAGAATGTTCCATGAGCATGAGAGAAGAATGTGTATTCTGTTGCTTTGGGATGGAATGTTCTGAATATATCTGTGAAGTCCATCTGGTCCAGTGTGTCATTTAAAGCCTTTATTTCCTTGTTGATCTTTTGCTTAGATGATCTGTCCATTTCAGTGTGGGGGGTGTCAAAGTCCCCTATTATTATTGTATTATTGTCAATGTGTTTCTTTGATTTTGTTATTAATCTGCTTATATAATTGGCTGCTCTATGTTAGGGACATAGATATTTACAATTGTTAGATTTTTTCGTTGGATAGACCCTTTAGTATGATATAGTGTCCTTCCTCATCTCTTATTATAGTCTTTGTTTCAAAATCCATTTTGTCTGATATAAGGATTGCCACCCCAGCTTTCTTTTGATGTGCATTAGCATGGTAAATGGTTTTCTACCCCCTCACTCTAAATCTGGAGGTTTCTTTGGGACTAAAATGAGTCTCTTACAGATAGCATATTAATGGGTCTTGTTTGTTTGTTGTTGTGTTTTTAAGATTTTATTTATTCATTCATGAGAGACAGAGAGAGAGAGAAGCAGAGGGAGAAGCAGGCTCCCAAGGAGCAGGGAGCCCAATGCGGGACTCGATCCCAGGACCCTGGGATCATTACCTGAGCTGAAGGCAGATACTTAACCATCTGAGCCACCCAGGCACCCGGGTCTTGTTTGTTTTTAATCCAATCTGATACTCTGTGTCTTTTGATTGGGCCATTTAGCCCATTTACATTCAGGGTAACTAGTGAAAGATATGAATTTAGTGTCACTGTATTGCCTGTAAGGTGACTGATACTGTATATTGTCTGTTCCTTTCTGGTCTATGTTACTTTTAGGGTGCCTTTTGCTTATAGGACCCCTTTCAATATTTCTTGTAAGGCTGGTTTGGTGTTCACAAATTCTTTTAGTTTTTGTTTGTCCTGGAAGCTTTTTATCTCTCCATCTGTTTTCAGTGACAGCTTAGCTGAAAATAGTATTCTTGGCTGCATATTTTTCTCATTTATTGCCCTGAATATATCATGCCAGTCCTTTCTGGCCTGCCAGGTCTCTGTGGATAGGTCTACTGCCAATCTAATATTTCTACCATTGTAGGTTACAAACCTCTTGTCCCTGAGCTGCTTTCAGGATTTTCTTTTTGTTTCTGAGACTAGTAAGTTTTACTATTAGATGTTGGGGTGTTGACTTATTTTTGTTGATTTTGAGGGAGGTTCTCTGTGCCTCCTGGATTTTGATGCCTGTTTCCTTCCCCAAGTTATGGAAGGTCTCCAGTATAATTTGATCCAATATACCTTTTGCCCCTCTCTCTCTTTTTCTTCTGGGATCCCAATTATTTTAATATTGTTTCATCTTATGGTGTCATTTATCTCTCGAATTCTCTCCTCGTGATCCAGTAGTTGTTTATTGCTCTTTTTCTCAGCTTCTTTATTCTCCACCTTTTGGTCTTCTATATAACTAATTCTCTCTTCTGCCTCATTTATCCTAGCAGTTAGAGACTCCATTTTTTATTGCACCTCATTAATAGCCTTTTTGATTTCAACTTTGTTAGATTTTAGTTCTCTTATTTCTCCACAAAGGGATTCTCTAGTATCTTCTATGCTTTTTTCAAGCCCGGAGCTAGTATTTTTATAATTGCCATTCTAAACTCTAGTTCTGACATCTTACTAATGTCCATATTCATTAGGTCCCTGGCAGTCCTTACTGCCTCTTATTCTTTTTTTTTTGAAGTGATTTTTTCCATCTTGTGATTTTATCTGGAGGAGAAGAGATAAATGAGAGAACAAAATACTGAAAGGGTTATAATGATCCCAGAAAAATATACACTAAACAAATCAGAAGAAATCCAAAAATTGAGGGGAAAAGAAAGAATAAAAAAAAAAAAGAATATGATCAGGTTGGTGAATAGAACAGAGCCACACACTAGATTTTGGGTGTATTTTGGTCTGTTAGAAGAATCTGCCTCCCAAAATTTTAAAGCAAGAAAAACTTACATATATACAAAAATATGAGTAAATATGATGAAGGGCTGGTATATGACTGTAAAGATGAAAATTAAAGAAGATTTTAAAAAGGGAAGTGATAAGACTTTGGTTGAAAAAAGAAAGAAGAAAAATTAAAAACATAAAAGGAGAGAATGTGATCAGGCAGGAGACTAGAACCAAGCCATATACTAGATTTAGGGTATATTTTGGTCTATTAGAAGAAACTCTATCCCAAATTTTAAAGAAAGGAAAACTTTATATATATATACAAAAAATAAGGTTTTACTGTTCTCATTGATCAGTAAAATGGGTCTTGGCTCGATGTTCTTGCTGATCTTCAGGGAGAGGGGCCTGTTGCCATGATTCTCAATGTCTTTGTCTGAGGTTGAATTGCACTGCCCTTGCCAGGGGCCAAGCTAAATAATCTGTTAGGGTTTGCTCTTGGTAGCTTTTGTTCCCTGAAAGCTTTCTGTCCAGCTTTGGAGGATGAGTGTGACAATGGCGGCCTCCCAATCTCTGACCCCAGAGGAGCTGAGTACTTAGGGCCCCATTCCTCACTGAGCTCTGAGAGAAAAGCAATCAATCACTCCTGTCTCCCTGGTCTCCAGCCACACTCTGTGTTCACCCAGCCTGTGACTGAGCCTTTCTATCTCTGGCACACCACCCTGTTTTGGGTCTCCAAACCCAGCAGATTCCTGCGGTGCACTCCTTTTCCACTCCTCCCAGGTAAGGAAAGGGAGTCTCCCCAGATCTGCCGTTTGTTGGGTCCCTGCTCAAAGAATAGTGGCTCGACTGTGCTGTGGATCACAATTTATGGCAACCCTGACCTAAGATAAGAGTCCACTACTCGGCTCTGTCTTTTCAGCCAGCTTCCCTGCTCCGATACCTGGGAGGTCTGCCACCCTCAGGCACCCCTGGTCTTTCTGTGGCTCGGAGGCTCCTGAGACTACACTGTCCCAGTGAGGGTTCCACCTCCCGCTTAACAACTGGAGAGATGTCCCTCAGTGGAGCTGACTTCCAAAAGTTCCAATTTTGTGTTCTACTGCTCTATCGTTTGCCAGTAGCTGCCTGATGGAGTCTCCCTCCACCGCACCCCCCCCCCCCGCCATGGTCTATCTTCCCATATTATCACCGCAGATTCTCTTCTTTGCACGTCCTACCTTCCAGAAAGTGGTTGCTTTTCTGTTCATAGAATTGCTGCTTTTCTCTTTTTGAGGGATGGGGTGGCTTGGTGAAAGACTGATGAATTGCTGTTATTCTTTTATTTGATCTCCTGTTGAATTTGTAGGTGTTCAGAATGGTTTGATAACTATCTAGCTGAATTCCTGGGACTAGACAAAATTTAGGTCTCCTACTCCTCTGCCATCTTGCTCCTCCTTCCCTATTTCTTTTTTGGGTGTTGAGTTTGATAAGTTCTTTATAGATTTTGAATACTAGCCCTTTATCTGCTGAAACATTTGCAAATATCTTCTCTTATTCCATAGGTTTTCTTTTGGTTTTATCAACTGTTTCTTTGTTGTGCAAAAGCCTTTTATCTTGATGAAGTCCCAATAGTTCATTCTTTCCTTTTGTTTCCCTTGCCTTTGAAGACATGTCTAGCAAGAAGTTGCTATAATTTGTTCAAATAAACTCTCTGCCCCCCCTTCTTGGCATCCTGCTTACTCTAATATTATTTCTCTTTATGTTATTGCTGAGTTCTCAAAGTCTCTCTTCATGATTCAGTAGTTGTTTTTCTCTTTTTCTCAATTTACTTATTCTCCATCATTTTTCTTGTATATCACTGACTCTCTCTTCTGCCTTATTTATTCTAGCAGTAAGAGACTATTTTTTACTGCATCTTAATAATAGCCTTTTTGATTTTGATCTGATGAGATTTTAGCTCTTTTATTTCTCCAGTAAGGGATTCTAGAGTGTCCTCTATGCTTTTTTGAAGCTCAGCTAATATCTTTATAATTGTTGTTTTGAATTATAGTTCCATCATCTTACTTACATCCATATAGACTAATTCCCTGGCAGTGAGTACTGCCTCCTGTTCTTTCTTTTGGCGTGAGTTTCTCTGTCTCCTCCTTATGTTCAGAAAAGAATACATGAAAGAGAGAGAAAATACAAAAATAGCAACAACAGCACCAGAAAATACAAACAAAACAAATCAGAAGAACACAGAAACCAAAGAAAAAGAGAGTGAGAGAGAGAATAAAATCCACCAAAAAGTAAAACAGAACACAACAATGAACTAGATCCTGGGTGTGTTTTGGTCTGTTTGTTAGAAGAAACTAGATCGCAAAATAAGAACAAAAGAAAAACTTATATAGGTAAAAAAATAAAATTGAATACAATGAAAGGACACCAAAAATGAAATATATATAAATGTAAAAATTAAAGTTAAAAAACATTTAAAAAAGAACTGGTAAAATGAGAAAGTAGTTGAAAAGAAAAAATAAAACAAAACCAAAAGACTAAGGAATAATAATAATAATAAAACATGATTACTCTATTCTGTTTTCCTCAAGAGCTGAAGTTTTGCATTTCTCTATGACTGGTAAATTTGGTATTAGCCAGATGTTTCTGCTGGTGTTCTGGGGGTGGGGCCTTTTGCACTGATTTTCAGATGTTTTTGCCCGAGTGGAATTGCACCCCTCTTACCAGGGAGCTGGTCTCAGGGTAAGTGTATTGCACTATGTAACACTGTTTTGCTCCCTGAAGGCTTTCAGTACCAATGGGTGGGGGGTGAAAATGGTGTTGCCCTGATCTATAGCCCTGGAGCTGAAAGTTTGAGCCCCCCACTCTTCAGTGAGCCCTCACAGAAAAGCATCAATCACTCTTGTCTCCTTGGTTTCTGCCAGAACTCTGTACTTACCCAGCTTGTGACTGAACGTTTTTATCTCAGGCACTCAACCCTATTTTTAGTCTCCAAACTTTATGGATTTCTGTGGTGCAGACCCATGTCATTCTTCCCAGAGGAGGAAGGGGGTCTTTCCATGCTTCTGCCTTTTGCTTGGCCCCTGCTTGGAGAGCGGTCACCTGACTGTGCAGTGGTTCGTGGTTTATGGCAATACCAAACAGAAGGCCGGTGGTTAGAATCACTGTTTGCAGCCAGCTTTCCTGCTCTGATGCTTGGGAAATCTGCTGCACTCAGTCACCCTCATCATTTTTGTGACGTCCCTGACCAGAGCAGACTTCTAAAAGTTCTAATTTTGTGCTCTGCTGCTTATAACACTTTCTGGTAGGTGGCTTAAGGAAACTCCCTGCCCCCGCAGTTTATCTTCTGATGTATCACCTCAGATTCACGTCTCCATACCTCCGACCTTGCAAAAAGTGGTTGCTTTTCTATTTGTAGACTTGCAGTAATTCTTTTCTCAGATCTCCAGTTGATCTCACAGGTGTTTAGAATGATTTGATAACTATCTAGGTGAATTCTAGGAACCAGATGAAATTAGGGTCCCCTACTCCTCCACCATCTTAACTCCTCCTGGACCACTTTCTTTTATCATACAAAAATTAAATTCCAAATGGATGAAAGACCTAAATGTGAGACCTGAAATCATAAAAATCCTAGAAGAACACATAGGCAGTAACTTCTTCGACATTGAATTTAGTACACATTTCTTGATGGGTTTGCTGAGGCAAGGAAAAAAAAAGGAAAAAATGAACTATTGAGACTACATCATAATTAAAAGATTCTGTACAGCAAAGGAAACAATGACAAAAGTAGAAGACAATCTACTGAATGGGAGAAGATATTTGCAAATGACATATGTGATAAAGGGTTAGTATCCAAAAGAACTTATAAACTCAACTCCCCAAAACTAAGTAATCCAATTAAAAAATAGGGGAAGGACATGAACAGACCATTCTTCCATGGAAGACATCCAGATGGCCAGCAGACACATGAAAAGATGCTCATCATGACTCATTATCAGGGAAATGAAAATCGAAACTATCATGAGATATCACTTTATACCTGTCAGAATGGCTACAACAAAAACATGAAAAACAACAGGTGTTAGCGAGGATGTGGAAAAAAAGGAACACTCTAGCACTAATGGTGGGAATTCAGGCTGGTGCAGCCATTGTTGAAAACAGTATGGAGGTTCCTGAAAAATTTAAAAATAGAACTACCTTATGATCCAGTAATCACATTAATGGGTATTTACCCAAATAATACAAAACACAAATCCAAAGGTATACATGTACCCCAATTATTATAGCAGCATTATTTAAATAGGCGAGAGTGGAAGCAGCCTAAGGGTGATTAATGAATGGATTAAAAAGATGTGATACACACACACACACACACACACTGGAATATTTTTCAGCTGTAAGAATGGAATCTTGCCATTTGCAATGACATGGATGAAGCTAGAGAGTATTACACTAAGCAAAATAAGTCAGAGAAAGAATACCATTATGATTTCACTCATAAGTGGAATTTAAGAAGCAAAACAAATGAGCAAAGGTGAAAAATAGAGAGAGGAAGACAAACCAAGAAATGGTTTTGTAATTATGGAGAACATACTGATGGTTACCAGAGGGGAGGTTGGTCAGGGTATGGGTTAAATAGGTGATGGATATTAAAGAATGCACGTGTAGTGATAAGCACTGGGTGATGTATGGAATTGTTGAATCATCATGTTGTATGCCTGAGAATGATATAACACTGTTAACTAATTGGAATTTAAATAACTTTAAAAAATAATAAAATTACTGCTTAACCTAAAAAGTCATGAAATGTTTGAAGAATATCTTAGGATAAACTGAAGCTAAAATGTAATGTCTTCATTTGTTATGAGGATCCCATAGAATATACTCTAAAATTCATATCCCCGTTAGATTTACTTTTACCACTGCAAAGCCTGTGGAAAAGTTAAATAAGATTGTTACAAACAGCCACAAAACCATGAATAAACATGGACAAGCCTTAAATGCATATTGCTAAGTGAAATAAGCCAACCTGAAAAGGCTACCTGCTATATGATTCCAATTATATGGCATTCTGGATAAGTTGAAACTAGGTAGACAATAGAAAGATCAGTTGTTGCCAGAGGCTCTGTAGGAGGAAGAGAGAGAAAAATGAGTAGGTGAAGCACAGGGTATTTTTAAGGCAGTGAACCTATTCCATATGATACTGTAATGGTGGATACATGTTATTATACATGTGTCAAAACCCAGAGAATGTATAAAACAAAGAGCAAACCCTAATATACTCCTAGAGATGTACCAATAGTGATACATTATTATGAATTAAAGTTTATAGAGTACATCCTGAGACAGTATAGGACCTCTTAAAATAGCCATTACTCTCAGAAGCAGGAATATAACAGGCTTTCCTAACAATCACACACATGCACAGACACACACACACACAACAGTGACCTAGACAAAATGAAACAACAGAGGAATTCACCCTAAAAGAAAGAAGAGGAAGAAGTAACAGCCAAGGATTAAACAAAACTGATATAAGAGGTCTTAACCAGAATTTAAAACAACAATCATGGGTGTCTGAGTGGCTCAGTCAGTTAAGCGTCTGCTTTTGGCTCAGGTCCTGGGATTGACTCCCACATAGGGCTCCCTGCTCAGTGGGGAGCCTGCTTCTCCCTCTCCCTCTCCCTCTGCAAGTACCCCTGCTTGTGCTCTTTCTCTCTCTTTCTGTCAAATAAAAAAATAATAAAATCTATAAAAAAATAAAAAGAATCAAACAACAATCATAAGGACACAAACTGGGCATGAAAAAAGAATAGAAGACACCAGAGAATCCCTTACTGCAAATATAAGAGAACTTAAAACTAGTCAGGCCAAAATATAAAATGCTATAACTGAGATGCAAAACCAACTGGATGCAATGACGATGAGGATGGATGAAGCAGAGAAACAAATCAGTGATATTGAAGATAAAATTATGGAAAATAATGAAGCTGAAAAGAAAGAAAGCTATTGGACCCTGGAGGTAGAATTAGGGAACACAGTAACCCCTTAAACTCTAATAATAATTGTATCATAGGAGTCCCAGAAGAAGAAAGGAGGGGAAAAGAAGCAGAAGTTTTATTTGAGCATATTTTGCTGAAAACATCCCTTATCTGGGGAAGGAAACAAACATCAAAATTCAAGAGGTACAGAGAACTACCATCAAAATCAACAACAGCAAGCCCACACCAAGACATAACATACTCAAATTTACAAAATACAGAGAAGGAAAAACTCTGAAAGTAACTTCAGACCAAGCACTATGAAACTTGAAGTCAACCATAAGAAAACTCTTTTTTTTTAAGATTTTATTTATTTATTTGAGAGAGAGAATGAGATAGAGAGAGAGCATGAGAGGGGAGAGGGTCAGAGGGAGAAGCAGGCTCCCTGCCGAGCAGGGAACCGATGCGGGACCCGATCCCGGGACTCCAGGATCATGACCTGAGCCGAAGGCAGTCGCTTAACCAACTGAGCCACCCAGGCGCCCACCATAAGAAAACTCTTAGAAATACCTCAAATAATGTAGTTTAAAGAAACCCCTACTAAAGAATGAATGAGTGAACAAGGGAATTAGAGAAGAAATTTAAAAAGATATACAAGGAAGGAAATGAAAATGAACACACGACAGCCCAAAACTTTTGGGATGGAACAATAGCAATCCTTTGGGATATTGCAATACAGGCCTACCTGAAGAAGCAAGAAAAGTCTCAAATACACAAGCTAACCTTACACCTAAAATAGCTAGAAAAGGAGTAGTAAAAAAAAAGCCTAAAACCAGCAGAAGAAAGGAAATAATAAAGATTGGAGGAGAAGTAGACAATACGGAAATAAACAAAACAGTAGAAAAGATCAATGAAACTAAGAGCTGGTTCTTTTAGAGAATAAAATTGATAAAACTGTAGCCATTCTTATCAAAAAGAAAAAATAAGTAAAATCATGAATGAAAGAGGAGAGATCTCAACCGACACCAAAGTAAAGCAAACTATCATAAGAGACTATTATGAAAAATTATGTCAACAAAGTGGGAAATCTGGAAGAAATGTATAAATGCCCAGAAACATACAAACTACCAAAACAGAAACAGGAAGAAATAGAAAATTTGAACAGACCCTTAACCAGTAAATAAATTGAATCAGTAATCAAAAATCTCCTGAAAACCAAAGTTCAGGACCAGATGCCTTCCCAGGGGACTTCTACCAAAGCTTTAGAGAAAAAATATCTACTCTTCTAAACTCGTCCAAAAAATAGAAATGGATGGAAAGTTTCCACATTCTATGAGGCCAACGTTGCCTTGATTCCAAAACCAGACAAAGACCCCACTAAAAAGGATAATTACAAACCAATATCCTTAATGACCATGGAAGTAAAAATTCTCAACAAGGTACTCGCTAATCAGATCCAACAATGCATTAAAATAATTATTTACCACGATCATGTGGGATTTATTCCTGGGCTGCAGGAGTGGTGCAATATTTACAAACCAAACAACGTGACACACCACATTAATAAAATAACGGATAAGAACCATATGATCCTCTCAGTAGATGCAGAAAATGAATTTGAAAAAATACAGCATCCATTCTTTATAACAACCCTCAACAAGTAGGGTTAGAGGAAGCATAACTCAACATCATTAGGTCATTTATGAAAGATTCACAGATAATACCCTCCTCAGTGGGGAAAAGCGCTTTTCCTCTATGCTCAGGAACAAGACAAGGATGTCCACTCTTACCATTACTATTCAATATAGTACTTGAATTCTTAGCCTCAGGAATCAGACAACAGAAAGAAATAAAAGAAATCCGAATTTTCAAGGGAAAAGTCAAGCTTTCACTATTTGCCGATGACATGATACTCTGTAGAAAACCTGAAGGACCACCAAAAAATTGCTAGAACTCATACATGAACTCAGCAAAGTCACAGGATATAAAACTGACAAACAGAACATAATGAAAGGGAGGGAAAACTAGATGGGAAGTCATCAGAGAGGGAGACAAACCATGAAAGACTCTTAACTATAGGAAAAAAACTGATGGTTGCTGGAGGGGAGATGGGTGGGGGTATGGAGTAATTGGGTGATGGGCAGTAAGCAGGGCACTTGATGTGTTGAGTACTGGGTGTTATACACAACTGATGAATTATTGAACACTACATCTGAAACTAATGATGTATTATATGTTGGCTAATTGAATCTAAATTTAAAAAGAAAACAAGAAAACAGCTGCATTTTTATTTAATTCAATTAGCCAATATATAGTACATCATTAGTTTCAGATGTAGTATTCAGTAATTGACCATAGAGTTGAAGTTCCATCTCTGGGTTCTCTAATCTGTTCATTAATCTATGTGTCTGTTTTTGTGCCAGTACCATGCTGTCTTGATGATGACAGCTTTGTAGTATAGCTTACAGTCAGGCATTTTGATGTCCCCAGCCTTGGTTTTCTTATTCAACATTCCTCTGGCTTCTCGAGCTCTTTTCTAGTTCCATACAAATTTTAGGATTTTTGTTCCAGGTCTGTGAAAAATGTCTATGGGATTTTGATAGGGACTGCTTTGAAAGTGTAGATTGCTCTGGGCAGCATAGACATTTTAAAAATATTCTTCCAATCTATGATCAGGGAATGTTTTCCATTACTTTGTGTCTTCCTCAAATTCTTTCATAAATGTTCTGTAGTTTATAGAGCACAGATCCTTTATTTCTTTGGTTAGTTTTCTTCTTAGGTATCTTACGGTTTTGGGTCTATTGTAAATGGGATCGATTCCTTAATTTCTCTTTCTTCAGTCTCATTGGTAGTGCATACAAATGCAACTGATTTCTGTGCATTGATTTTGTGTCCTACCATGTTGCCGAATTGCTGTATGAGTTCTAGCAATTTTGGGGTGGAGTCTTTTGGGTTTTCCAGACAAAGGATCATGTCATCTGCGAAGAGAGAGCTTGACTTCTTTTTTGCTAATTTGAATGCCTCTTATTTGAATATTGAAATCAAATATTTATTTGAATGCCTGATTGCTGAGGCTAGGACTTCTAGTACTATGTTGAACAACAGTGGTGTGAGTGGGCATTGCTGTCGTGTTCCTGACCTTAAGGGAAAAGCTCTCAGTTTTTCCCCATTGAGAATGATACTCGCTGTGGGCTTTTCATAGATGGCTTTTATGATATTGAGGTATATTCCATCTACACTGTGGAGAGTTTTAATCAAGAAAAGATTTCTTGGGCCCCTGGGTGGCTCAGTTGGTTAAGCGACTGCCTTCGGCTCAGGTCATGATCCTGGAGTCCTAGGATTGAGTCCCACATCGGGCTCCCTGCTCAGCAGGGAGTCTGCTTCTCCATCTGACCCTCTTCCCTCTCATGCTCTCTATCTCTCATTCTCTTTCTCTCAAATAAATAAATAAAATCTTTTAAAAAAAAGAAAAGATTTCTTGTATTTTATCAAATGATTTTTCTGAATCAATTGAGATGATCATATGATTCTTGTTCTTTCTTTTATTAATGTGATGTATCATGTTGATTGATTTGCAAAGGTTGAACCACACTTGCATCCCAGGAATAAATCTCACTTGGTTGTGGTGAATAATCTTTTTAATGTACTGTTGGATTCTATTGGCTAGGATCTTGGTGAGAATTTTGCATCCATGTTCATCAGGGATATTGGTCTGTAATTCTCCTTTTTGCTGGGGTCTTTATCTGGTTTTGGGATCAAGGTAATGCTGGCCTCATAAAACGAGTTTGGATGTTTTCCTTCCATTTCTAATTTTTGAAACAGCTTTAGTAGAATATCTATTATTTCTTCTTTGAATGTCTGTTAGAATTCTCCCTGGGAAGCCATGTGGCCCTAGACTCTTATTTTTTGGAAGGTTTTTGATTACTGCTTCAATTTCCTTCCTGGTTATGGGTCTGCCCAGATTTTCTATTTCTTCCTGTTTCAGTTTTGGTAGTTTATAAGTTTCCAGAAATGCATTAATTTCTTCCAGAGAGCCACATTTGTTGGCATATAGTTGCTCATAATGTGTTCTTAAAATTGTTTGTATTTCCTTGGTGTTGGTCAGATCTCTCCTTTTCATTCATGATTTTATTAATTTGGGTCTCTTCTCTTTTCTTTTTGACAAGTTTGTCTAAGGGTTTATTGATCTAATTCTTTCAAAGAACAAGCTTCTAGTTTCATTGATTTGTTCTACTGTTCTTCTGGTTTCTATTTCATGGATTTCTGCTCTAATCTTTATTATTTCTTTTCTCCTGTTTGGTTTAGGCTTTATTTGCTGTTCTTTCTCCATGTCCTTTAGGTGAAGGTTAGCTTGTGTATTTGAGACTTTTCTAAATTTTTGAGAAAGCCTTGTAATGCAATGTAATTCCCTCTTAGGACCATCTTTTCTGTATCCCAAAGGTTTTGATCAGTTTTGTTTTCATTTTCATTTGTTCATGAATTTTTTAAATTGTTCTTTAATTTCCTGATTGACCCATTCATTCTTTAGTAGTATGCTCTTTAACCTCCAAGTGTTTGAGTTCCTTCCAAATGTCCTCTTGTGATTGAGTCCATATTTCAAAGCATTTTGGTCTGAAATGAGGCAGGGAATAATCCCAATCTTTTGGTTTTGGTTGAGACCCAATTTTTGAGCCAGAATGTGATCTATCTGGAGAAAGTTCCATGTGCACTCAAGAAGAATGAATATTCTGTTGCTTTAGGATGTAATGCCTTATATATATCTGTGAAGTCCATCTGGTCCAGTGTGTCATTCAAAGCCTTTGTTTCTTTTTTGATCTTCTGTTTAGATGATCTGTCCGTTGCTGTGAATGGGGTATTGAATTCCTCTATTATTATTGTATGATTATTGACATGTTTCTTTATTTTGGTTATTAATTTGTTGATATAATTGGCTGCTCCCAAATTAGGAGCATAAATATTTATAGTTGTTAGATCTTCTTGTTGGGTAAACCCTTTTAGTATGATATGTTGTCCCTCTTCAACTCTTACTACAATCTTTGGTTTAAAATCTAATTTGTTTGGTATGAGGATTGTTAGCCCAGCTTTCTTTTGAAGTCCACTAGCATGATAAATTGTTCTCCACTCCCTCACCTTCAATCTGGACCTCCATACACAAAATGAGTCTCTTGTAGACAGCTTATGGATGGGTCTTGCTTTTTTATCCAGTCTGATACCCTGTGTCTTTTGATTGGAGCATTTAGCCCATTTACATTAAGAGTAACTATTGAAAGATATGAATTTAGTACCATTGTATTGCCTGGAAAGTCCCTGTTTCTGTTGACTGTCTATTTCTTTCTATGTTACTCTTGGGCTTTCTCTTCAATTACAGGATCTCTCTTAATATTTCTTGCAGGGCTGGCTTGGTGGTCACATATTCTTCCAGTTTCTGTCTATCCTAGAAGTTCTTTATCTCTCCTTCCATTCTGAATGACAGTCTTGATGGATAAAATATTCTTGGCTGCATGATTTTCTCATTTAGTACACTGAATGTATCCTGACAGTCCTTTCTGGTCTCTGTGGATAGGTCTGCTGCCAGTCTAATGTTTCTACCCCTGTACGTAAGGAACCTGTTGTCTGAGCTGATTTCATGATTTTCTCTTTATCACTGAAATTTGCAAGCTTCATTATTATATGTCAAGGTGTTGATCTATTTTTATTAATTTTGGGAGTGGTCCTCTCTACTTCTTGGACATGAATGCCTATTTCTTTCCCCAAATTAAGGAAGTTCTCAGTTATGATTTGCTCACATATACTTTCTGTCCCTCCCTCTCTTTCTCGTTCCTCTGGGGTCCCAATAATTCCAATGTTGTTTCTCTTTATGGTATTGCTGATTTCTCAAAGCCTCCCATCTTGGCCCATTAGTTTTTTTTTCCCTTTCTGTTCCTCAGCTTCCTTCTTTTCCATCATCTTGTCTTCTGTGTCACTGATTCCTCTTTCTTCTGCCTCATTTACCCTAGCTGTTAGAGCATCCATTTTAGACTGCATCTCAGTTAAAGCATTTTGAATTTTGGCCTGATTAGATTTTATTTCTGCACTAAGAGATTCTCTAGTGTTTTTTATACTTTTTTTCAATCCCAGCTAGTAAATTTATAATTGTTATCTTGAATTCCAGCTCTGATATTTTACTTATATCCATATTGATTAAATCTGTGGCAGAGATTTTATCTGTAAAATCTGTACAGATTTAAATCTGTACCAGAGATATTATCTCTGGTTCTTTCATTTTTTGTGAATTCTTCTTTCTAATCATTTTGTCCAGAGAAGAATGGATTAATGAGAGAACAAAATCAAAAATATCAACTATGACCCAAGCGAAAAATACACACTAGACAAATCCGAAAACGTCAGAAACTAAAAAAAATAAAAATAAATAATAAAATAAAAATAGAGGGTGTGGAAAAGAGAGACTATAATCTCCCAGGTGGACAAAACAGGGTGATATACTTGGTCCTGGCTGTATTTTGGTCTGTTTGTTAGAAGACACTAAACCCCAAAATTGTAAAGAATGGAAAAGTGTTTATATATATATATATATATACATATATATATATAAAAAAAAAAAAATGAATATAGATAAAGAAAGACATATGTGAGATATATATATATATATATATATAATGTAAATGTAAAAATGAAAGTAAAAAAGGACTTAAAAACAAAGAATTTTTAAAATAAGAAACTAGTTGAAAAGGGAAAAAAAAGAAATGGAAAACTTTAAACTGAAAGATAAATGAATCATGAGAAAAAACTTGGAATTCTATATAAGATTTTCCCCTAGTGCTGGAATTTTACAGTCCTGTGTGGTCCTTAAACTTGCTGTGCACCTGTTCTTCCAGTTGGTCTTCTGGGGGAGCGACCTGCTGGGCTGCCTCTGAGGTGTCTTTGCCTGGGTGAAGTTGCACCACCCCTTGGCAGGGGGCCGGGCTCAGAGTAAGCTGGTAGCTCTGTGTGGCTTTTGTTCCCTGAAGCCTTTCCATGCTTCTTTAGAGGATCAAAATAAAAATGGCCACCCCCCAATCTCCAGCCCCAGAGCAGAAAGATAGCAATCCCCTCTCTTCAATAAACCCTCAGGGATAAACAGTCTTCACTTTCATGTGTGCTAAGCTCTGCAGACTCCTGAGGTGCACAACCACACTAATCCTCCCAGGGGAAGGCAGAGGGTCCGATGTTGCTGCACTTTGTAGGGCTCTGGCACAGAGAGTTGTCACCAGATTGTGCACCCTTTTACCCCTCCCCTCCAGGGGAGGGCGGAGTGCTGCCGCGTTTCTGTTTTTTGCAGGGCTCTGGCACTGAGAGCTGTCCCCCAGTCATGTAAGCATGCACTACACCCCTCCCAGGGGGAGCAGACAGGCCCGACTTTCTGTCCTTTGCATGGTCCTCACGTAGAGTGAGGTAACCTGATGGAGCCATGGCTCGTGGTTTATGGTGAACAGAGCTGAAAGCCCCCTCCCAGGCCCAGTGACCATAGCCAGTTTCCCCACTCCAATGCTTGGGAACTCTATGGACTCAGGTACCCCCGTTAGTTCTGTGACTCTGGGCATCCTGAGGCCACACTGTCCCATCTAGAATTGTGCCCCATTTCAGCACCTGAGCACCATTCAGGCAAGAAAGTCTCTCACTGGAGCAGATTTCTAAGGGTTTTGATTTTTCTCTCTGGGGCTATATCACTTTCTGGTAGCTGGCTTACTGAGGCTCCCTCCCCCAACAATTTGCCTTCTAATATATCCCCTCAGATTCACTTCTCTGCATCTCCCACCTTGCAGAAAGTGGTTAGTTTTCTACTTGTAGGGTTCCAGTTATTCTTTTCTCACATCTTAGGTTGAATACGTAGGTATTCAGAATGATTTGATAGTTATCTAGCTAAATTCAAGGAACAAGATGAAATGAGGTCTGCTACTCTTCTGCCGTCTTGCCTCCTCCCCTCAAAGAGCTGTTTTTGTATACACTAATAAGGAAGCAACAGAAAGAGAAATCAGGGAATTGATCCCATTTACAATTGCACCACAAACCATAAGATACTTAGCATAATCCTAACCAAAGAGGTAAAAGATGTGTACTCTGAAAACCACAGAACACTTGTGAAAGAAATTGAAGAGGACACAAGGAAATGAACATAAATTCCATGCTCATGGATTGGAAGAACATTGTTAAAAAGTCTATACTACCAAAAACAATCTGCACATTTAATGCAATCCATGTCAAAATGCCACCAGCATTTTTCATAGAGCTAAAACCAACAATCCCAAAATTTGTATGGGACCACAAAAGACCTTGAATAGCCAAAGCAATCCTGAAAAAGAAAAGGAAAGCTGGAGGCATTGATTCCGGATTTCAAGATATATTAGAAAGCTGTAGTGATCAAAGCAGTATGGTACTGTCACAAAAAGAAACACATTGATCAATGCAGCAGAATAGAAAACCCAGAAATGGACCCACATCTATATGGTCAACTAATCTGTGACAAAGTAGGAAGGAATATCCAATGGAAAAAAGATAGTCTTTTTAATAATCGTGTTGGGAAAAATAGACACAACATGCAGAAAATGAAACTGGACCACTTTCTTACACCATAAACAAAAATAAATTCAAAATGGATGAAAGACCTTAATGGTAGACAGGAAACCATCAGAATCCTAGAGGAGAACACAGGCAGTAACCTCTTTGACCTCAGCTGTAGCAACTTCTTACTAGACATGTCTCTATTGGCAAAGGAAACAAAATAAAAATGAACTATTGGGATTTCATCAAGATAAATAGCTTTTGCACAAGAAGGAAACAATAAAAAAAAACTAAAAGGCATCCTACAAAATGGGAGAAGGTATTTGCAAATGGCATATCTGATAAAGGGTTAGTATCCAAGATCCATAAAAAGCTTATCAAAGTCAACACTCAAAAAAGAAATAATCCAACTAAGAAATGGGCAGAAGATGTGAACAAAATTTTTTTCCAAAGAAGACTACCAGATGGCCAATGACACATAAAAAAATGCTAAACATCACTCATCATCAGGGAAATACAAATCAAAACTGCAATGAGATACTACCTCACACCAGTCAGAATGGCTAAAATTAACAACTCAGAAAATAACAGGTGTTGATAAGGATGCAGAGAATGGGGGACCCTCTTACACTGTTGGTGGGAATGCAAACTGGTGTGGCCACTCTGCAAAACATTACAGAGGTTTCTCAAAAAGTTAAAAATAGAATTACCCTAAGACCAAGCAATTGCACTACTTGGTATTTATCCAATGGATATGAAAAATAGTGATTCAAAGGGTCACTTGCACCCCAGTGTTTATAGTGGCAATATCCACAATAGCCAAGATATGGAAGGAGCTCAAATGTCCACTGACTGGTGAATGGATAAAGAAGAAGTGGTATGTATATATATGATGGAATATTACTCAGTCATCAAAAAGAATGAAATCTTGCCATTTGCAATGATGTGGATGGAACTAAGTGTATATTATGCTAAGTGAAATAACTCAGTCAGAGAAAGACAAATACCATATGATTTCACTCTTATGTGGAATTTAAGAAACAAAAGATGAACATAGGGGAAGGGAAGGAAAAATAAAATAAGATAAAAAGAGGGAGGGAGGCAAATCATGAGAATCTTAAAAAGGAAGAAATGGAGGGTTACTAGAAGGGTGGTGGGTGGGGAAATGGGGTAAGTGGGTGATGGGCATTAATGAGGGCACTTGTAATGAGCACTGGGTGTTCTATGCATATGATGAATCACTACATTCTATCCCTGAAACTAATTTTACACTACCTGTTAAGTAACCAGAATTTAAACAAATTCTTAGAAGGAAAAAAAAAGTCTTTCTTAGGGGCGCCTGGGTGGCTCAGTCGTTAAGCGTCTGCCTTCGGCTCAGGTCATGATCCCAGGGTCCTGGGATCAAGCCCCGCATCGGGCTCCCTGCTCGGCGGGAAGCCTGCTTCTCCCTCTCCCACTCCCCTTGCTTGTGTTCCCTCACTCACTGTGTCTCTCTCTGTTAAATAAATAAATAAAATCTTTAAAAAATAATAAAAAAGTCTTTCTTAGAGCAAATTTTTTAATTTTAATAATTTCCAAATTATCAATTTTGTCTTTCATAGATTCTGATTTTGGTGTTGTATCTAAAAATTCACCACTGAACCAACAGTCACCTAGATTTTGGCCTGCCAGGAGCTTTACAGATTTAATTTTGTATCTAGGTCTGTAATCCATTTTGAGTTAATTTTGTGTAAGTTCTGTATCTAGATTAATGTTTTCCATGTGGATATTCAGTTTTTCTGGGATCATTTGCTGAAAAGACAATCCTTTCTTCATTGAAGTGCCTTTGTTCCTATGTCAAAAACCAATATACTGTTTCTCTGTGGGTTAATTTATTTGTTTCTATTCTGTTACATTGATCTATTTGTCTATATCTTTATCAATACCACATGATCTTGATTACTATAGCCTTATAGTAAATCAGCAGTTAAGTGTCTGTCTTCTATTTGTTGTTCTCCATCAATATTTTGTTGGATATTCAGTCTTTTGCCTTTCTATATAAATTTTGAATAAGTTTGTTGCTATCTACAAATAAATTGCTGAGATTTTTATAGAGATTCCATTGTATCTATCGATCAAGCAGAGAACAGTTGACATCTTAACAGTTCATTCTTCCTGTCTATGATATAGAATATCTCTACATTTATTTAGATTTTTTATTTCCTTCAACAGAGTGTAGTTTATTCATATAGATTTCGTACATATGTAGTTAGATTTATATCTTGGCATCTCATTTTATGTGTGGTAATGTAAATGATGTTTTGTTTTAAATTTCAAATTCCAATTGTTCACTGCTGGTATTTAAGAAAGCAATTGAATTTTGTATATTAACCTTGTTTATTGCAACTTTTCCAATAATCACTTATTAGGTTTTTGTTGTTGATTGGGATTTTTTTTTTTTACATAGACAGTCATGCCATCCAGAAATATAGACAGCTTATTTCTTCCTTCCTAATATGTATAATTTTAAAAATTTTTTATGAAGGCTATTAGTTTTATTATTTACATGTTTTAATGTACATGAGTTTTATTTATTTTTTATTATGTTAAATTAGCCAACATATAATACATGTTTAGTTTTTGATATAGTGTTCAATGATTCATTAGTTGTGTGTAACATCCAGTGCTCATCACAACACGTGCTCTCCTTAATACACATCATCTCGTTACCCCACCCCCACCCCCTCCCTTCTGTAACCCTCAGTTTGTTTTTCAGAGTCCAGAGTCTTTCATGCTTTATCTCCCTCTCTGATTTCTTCCCAGTCAGTTTTCCCTTCCTTCCACCTGTGGTTTTCCATGCTATTCCTTATGTTCCACATATGAGTGAAACCATATGATAATTGTCTTTCTCTGCTTGACATATTTCACTTAGCATAATACCCTCCAGTTCCATCCATGTCAGTGTGAAAGGTAGGTATTCATCCTTTCTGATGGCTGAGTAATATTCCATTGTATATATGAACTACACCTTTATCCATTCATCTGTTGAAGGGCATCTCTGCTCCTTACACAGTTTGGCTATTGTGGACTTTGCTGCTATGAACACTGGGGTGCATGTGCCCCTTCTTTTCACCACATCTGTATCTTTGGGGTAAATACCTATTAGTGCAATTCCTGGGTCATAAGATAGCTCTATTTTTAACTTCTTGAGGAAACTCCATACTATTTTCTAGAGTGGCTATACCAGCTTGCATTCCCACCAACAGGGTAAGAGGGTTCCCCTTTCTCCACAACCTCTCCAACATTTGTTGTTTCTTGCCCTGTCAATTTTTGTCATTCTAACTGGTGTAAGGTGGTATCTCATTGTTGTTTTGATTTGTATTTCCCTGATGGCTAGTGATGTTGAACATTTTTTCATGTGTCTGTTAGCCATTTGTGTGTCTTCTTTGGAGAAGTGTCTGTTCATGTCTTCTGCCCATTTCTTGACTGGATTATTTGTTTTTTTGGGTGTTGAGTTTGAACAGTTCTTTATAGATTTTGGATACTAGTCCTTTATCTGTAATGTCATTTGCAAATATCTTTTCTTATTCTGTGGGTGCCTCTTTGTTTTGTTGACTGTTTCCTTTGCTGTGCAGAAGCTTTTTATCTTGATGAAGTCCCAAAAGTTCATTTTTACTTTTGTTTCCCTTGCATTTAGAGACATGTCTGGAAAGAAGTCGCTGTGGCCAATGTTGAAGAGGTTACTGCCTATGTTCTCCTCTAGGATTTTGATGGATTCCTGTCTCCCATTGAAGTCTTTCATCCATTTTGACTTTATCTTTGTGTATGGTGTAAGAGAATGGTCCAGCTTCATTCTTTTGCATGTGGCTGTACAATTTTCCCAGCACTATTTATTGAAGAGACTCTTTTTTCCATTGGATATTCTTTCCTACTTTGTCAAAGATTAACTGACCATAGAGTCCATTTCTGGGTTCTCTATTCTGTTCCATTGTTCTATGTGTCTGTTTTTGCCAGGACCATACTGTCTTGATGATCACAGCTTTGTAATATAGCTTGAAGTCAGGCATTGGGATGCCCCCAGCTTTGGTTTACTTTTTCAACAATCCCCTGGAGATCCAGGGTCTTTTCTGGTTCCATAAATTTTAGGATTGTTTGTTCCAGGTCTGTGAAAAATGTCTATGGTATTTTGATAGGGATTGCGTTCAAAGTGCAGATTGCTCTGGGCAGCATAGACATTTTCACAATGTTTATTCTTCCAATCCATGAGCTTGGAACATTTTCCATCTCTTTGTATCTTCCTTATTTTCTTTCATAAGTTTTCTGTAGTTTCTAGAGTATAGATCCTTTACCTCTTTGGTTAGGTTTATTCCTAGGTATCTTATGATGTTTGGTGTTATTTTGAATGGAATCAATTCTTTAATTTCTCTTTCTACAGTCACGTTGTTAGTGTATAAAAATGCAACTGATTTCTGTGCATTGATTTTGTATCTTGCCATGTTGCTGAATTGCTGTTTAAGTTCTAGCAATTTTGGGGTGAAGTCTTTTCAGTTTTCCACATAAAGTATCATGTCATCTGTAAAGAGAGAGAGTTTGACTTCTATGCCAATTTGAATGCCTTTTATTTCTTCTTTTTCTCCGATTGTTGAGGCTAGGATTTCTAGTACTATGTTGAACAACAGAGGTGAGAGTGGGTATCTCTGTCGTGTTCCTGACCTTAGGGGAAATGCTCTCAGTTTTTCCCCATTGAGAATGATACTCTCTGTAGGCTTTTTGTAGATGGCTTTTATGATATTGAGGTATGTTCCCTCTATCCCTATATTTTGAAGAGTTTTAATCAAGAAAGAATGCTGTATGTTGTCAAATGCTTTTTCTGCGTCAATGAAGAGGATCATATGATTCTTGTATTTTATTAATGTGATGTATCACGTTGATTGATTTGTGAATGTTGAATCACCATTGTATTCTAGGAATAAATCTCACACGGTCGTGGTGAATAATCCCTTTAATGTAGGGATTGTTGTATCCTATTGGCTAGTATCTTGGTGAGTATTTTGGCATCCATGTTCATCAGGGATATTGGTCTATAATTTCCTTTTTGTCGGAGTATTTGTCTGATTTTGAGATCAAGGTAATCCTGGCCTCACAGAACAAGTTTGGATGCTTTCCTTCCATTCCTATTTTTTGAAAGAGCTTCAGAAGAATAGGTATTATTTCTTTTCTTCTTTTTTTAGTTTTTTAGAAAATTATTTTTTAAAAGTTAACATGTGCATAAAAGGAAACTGAAAGACAAAAGAAGCAAAGAACTAATTCATCCATAATCACAAGCAGTTTACAGTGTGACTTCTAGGTCCCATGTGTGTATCCAAGAAGGAAGCATTTTAATGTAATTAAGATCATACAGTTTTGTATCATGCTTTTTACACACTGAATATTTACCATTTCAAAGTTCCCAAACTGAGTATTTTCATAACCAATAATACACTACACCAACTCCATCTGAAAGAAAAATAATGTAATCGTGTCTTGCTTGGTGACAAAAATGACAACAGGCCTCTAGATAAAGATATTGGCAGAGTTACAATTAAAATACTGCATTCCCTTAATGTTAAATTAAAACTGAGACATAAAGTAAGAGTACAAAACATATAATGTTTCTAAAAGAATTCATTATCCAACCCATACGATTCAAATGTTAGCAAGGCAGTATGTTTCCACTGAATCACTTAATGTATTCTTATAGTACAGCCAAAAAAAATGGTGTTATTTCTTCTTTAAATGATTGGTAGAATTCCCCTGGAAAGCCAGCTGGTGCTGGACTCTTGTTTTGGGGGAGGTTTTAGATTACTGCTTCAATTTCCTTGCTGGTTATTGGTCTTTTCAGATGTTCTACTTCTTCCTGTTTCAGTCTTGGTAGTTTTTCATTTTCCAGGAATACATCAACTTCTTCCAGATTCCCTAATTTGTTAGCGTATAGTTGCTCATAATATGTTCTAAAAATTACATGTATTTCCTTGGTATTTGTCGTGATCTCTCCCTTTTCATTCATGATTTCATTAATTCGGGTCCTCTTTTCTTTTGGATAAGTCAAGCTAGAGGTTTATTGATCTTATTTATTCTTTCAAAGAAGCAGCTTCTAGTTTCATTGGTCTGTTCTACTGTTTTGGTTACTATTTCATGAATTTCTGCTCTAATCTTTATTATTTCTCTTCTCCTCCTTTGTTTAGGCTTTATTTGATGTTTTTCTCTCCAGATCCCTTAGGTGTAAGGTTAGCTTGTGTATTTGGGATTTTTCCAATTTTTTGAGAGCAGCTTATTGCTGTGTACTTCCCTCTAAGGACCACCTTTGCAGTATCCCATAGGTTTGAATCAATGTGTTTTCATTTCCATTACTTTGCATGAATTGTTTAAATTCTTCTTTAATTTCCTGGTTGACCCATTCATTCTTTGGCGGGATGGTCTTTAACCTCCAGCTATTACATTTCTTCTTGTGATTGAGCTCCAGTTACAAAGCATTGTGGTCCGAAAATATTCAGGGAATAATCTCATCCTTTTGGGATCATTTGAGACCTGATTTGTGACCCAGTATGTGATCTATTCTGGAGAATGTTCCATGTGCACTCAAGAAGAATAAATATTCTGTTGTTTTAGGATGGAATGTTCTGTATATAACTGTGAAGTCCATCTGGTCCAGTGTGTCATTCAAAGCCCTTGTTTCCTTGTCAATCTTCTGCTTAGATGATCTGTCCATTGCTGTGAGGGGGGTGTTGAAATACCTTACTATTAATGTATTATTATCAATATGTTTCTTTACTTTGGATATTAATTGGTTGATATAATTGGCTGCTCCCAGGTTAGAGGCATAGATATTTACAATTGTTAGATCTTCTTGTTGCTTAAACCCTTTCAATATGATACACTGTCCCTGTACATCTCTTACTACAGTCTTTGGTTTAAAATCCAATTTGTCTGATATGCAGATTGCTACCCCAACTTTCTTTTGAGATCTGCTGCCATGATAAATGGTTTGCCATCCCCTCACCTTCTATCTGGAGTTGTCTTTAGGTTCAAAATGAGTCTTTTGTAGACATCATATGGATGGGTCTTGCTTTTTTATCCAATCTGATACCCTGTGTATTTTAATTTGGGCAGGCAGCCCATTTACATTCAGAGTAAGTACTGAAAGATATGAATTTAGTGCCATTGTATTGCCTGGAAATTCCCTGTTTTTGTAGATTGTCTCTGTTACTTTCTGGTCTATGTTACTATTGGTGTCTCTTTTCTCTTACAGGATCCCCTTTAATATTTCTTGCAGGCTGGCTTGGTGGTCACATATTCTTTCAGTTTCTGTTTATCCTGGAAGTTCTTTATTTCTCCTTCCATTCTTTTTTTTAAGATTTTATTTATTTATTTGACACAGAGAGAGTGAGAGAGGGAACACAAGCAGGGGGAGTGGGAAGAGAAGCAGGCTTCCTGCTGATCAGGGAGCCCAATGCGGGGCTCGACCCCAGGACCCTGGGATCATGACCTGAGCTGAAGGCAGTCGCTTAACCAACTGAACCACCCAGGTGCCCCTCCTTCCATTCTGAATGATAGCCTTGCTGGATGAAGTATTCTTGGCTGCATGTTTTTCTCTTTTAATACCCTGACTATACCTTGCCAGCATTTTCTGGCCTGCCAAGTTTCTGTGGATAGGTCTGATGTTATGATGTTTCTCCTTCTGTACATAAAGAATCTCCTCTCCCTAGCTGCTCTCAGAATAGCTTCTTTCGTTCTAAGATTTGCAAACTTCACTATTTTATGTTTGGATGTTGATCTGTTTTTTTGATTTTCAGAGGGGTCCTCTCTGCCTCTTGGACATGAATGATTGTTTCTTTCCCCAGGTTATGGAAGTTTTCAGC
Source organism: Callorhinus ursinus (assembly GCF_003265705.2). Taxonomy (NCBI): domain Eukaryota; kingdom Metazoa; phylum Chordata; class Mammalia; order Carnivora; family Otariidae; genus Callorhinus; species Callorhinus ursinus. Next base: position 1,477,580 of record NW_027397128.1, read on the forward strand.
CATGATTTGCTCAAATATACCTTCCAGCCTTCTCTCTCTTTCCACCCCTTCTTGGATCCCAATGATTCTGACATTGGTTCTTTTCAAGGCATCATTAAATTCTCTAAGTCTCTCTTCATTGACTATTGTTTTTCTCTCTTTTCCTCAACTTCCTTCTTTTCCATCAACCTGTCCTCTAGATCACTTATTCTCTCATCTGCCTCATTGACCCTAGCTGTTAGAGCATCCAATTTAGACTGTATCTCATTGAAAGCATTTCTATGTTAAGCCTGATTAGATCTAATTTCTGCCATTAGAGATTCTGTATTTTCATGTATGCTTTATTCAAATGTATCTTTTACTTTTATAATTGCTATCCTGAATTCTATCTGTGACATCTTGCTTATATCCATATTGATTAGCTCTATGGCAGAGAACATCGCCTCTGGTTCTTTCCTTTGTTGTGAGTTCATCCTTCTAGTCATTCTGTCCAAAGAAGGATAAGTGAGTGAATGAATAGAGTCCAAAATATCAACCATGACCCAAGAAAATTATACCCTAGAAAAATTCCAAAGTAGTTGGAAGCCACCACAGAAAAGTTAACAAAAACAAAATTAACAGAACAATAAAAAAGCGGGTGAGGCAGAGGGGAAGAGAGACTATAATCTCACAGGTGGACAAAGCAGAGTGATCTACTTGTTCCTGATTGAATTTAGGTCTCTGTGTTAGAAGACACTACCTGCTAAAATTGTAAAGAAAAAAAAATTATGTATATATAAAAAATTGAATAGAGTGGAAAAAGGCAGTCTGTCTTTTGGGGGAGGGGCCTGCTGTTCTGCTTCTCAGGTTTCTTTGCCTGGGCAGAGTTGCCCCACATCTTGTCAGGGGAATGGGCTCAAGGTGAACTGGTGGTCTTTGTGGCTTTTTTTCCCTGGTGGCTTTCCATGGCTCCTCAGAGGTTCAGAGCAAAAATGGTCATGCTGGGATCTCTGGCCCAGAGCCACAAGATGGCAGACCCTTCTTCAATTAACTCTCCGGGTCAAACCGTCTCCACTTCTGTGTGCACCAAACTCATAGATTCATGTGGTTCACCCCGACTGCAATTCTCCCAGTGGGGAGTCCCAGGAGCCCATGACTGACACTTTGATTTGTGGCTTTGCGACTACAAGCAGTTGTGGGCTCATAAGTACGCCATGTTTTGCGGTCCCCAGGTCATGGTGAGTGCCATCCTACTGTCCTTTCCCAGGGCCACTGCGTGCTCTGAGAGCTGTTGCCCAACATGAGAGGAGCCATTTCATCTCTACCAGGGGATGTTAAACAGCCTTCCTGTTCCAGTCCTTTTCAGGGTGCTCAGGCAAAGAGTGGTCTCTCTACCAGCCTGATTCACAGTTTATGGCAACCAGAGCTGAGAGTCCCCTCTGGGCTCACTGACCATAACCAGTTTCCCCGATCCACTGCTTGGACATTCTATCAGATCAGGCACCCCCTGGTCTGTATCTCCTGGGATCCTGACACCACAATGATCCAACTAGAATTCTTCTCTTTTCATCCCCTGTGCCCCTTTCAGAAAGAGATGTCTCTCACTGGTGATTTCTAAAGGTTCTGATTTTGTCCTCAGGTGTTATATCACTTTCCAGTAGCTAGCTTATGGAGGCTCCCTCCCCACTCTGTTTATCTTCCGATATTTCCCTACAGGTTCATGATTCTGCATCTCTTACCTTGCACAAAGCAGTCATTCTTCTGTTTGTAGAGTTCCAGATACATTTTCTTACATTTCAGGTTGAATTTGTGTGTTTTCAGATTGGTTTTATAGGTATCCAGCTAAATTTGAGGGACCAGATCAAACGGGGTCCCCTACTCTACCACCATCTTGCCTATAATTAGCCCCTGTGACTTTCTTTTATCAACTTTTTTTATAGCTTTCAGTATACAAATCTTTCACCTCTTGGGTTAAATTTGTTTCTCAGTATTTTATTAATTTGAATGCTTTTGAAAGTTAAATTTTAAAAAATTTCGTTTTCAAATAGTTCATTGTTAGATTCTAGAAGCACAACTAACTTTTGTATGTTTATTCTGTATCCTGCACCTTTGCCAAATTCATTTATCCGTTCTAATGGAATCTTTAGGATTTTCAACGTATAAGAATATATCACCTTCAGAGACAATCTTATTTCATTCTTTCTTATTTGCATGTCTTTTATTTCTAATGCTCTGGCTAAGATTTTTCACTGCTGTGTTGAATAAATGTGGTGAGAGTGGGCACTCGTCTATTGTTTCTGATCCTAGACAAAAAACTGAAAGGTTTAAGTATGATGTTCCCTGTGGTCTTGTCATATACGGCCTTTATTATGTTGAGGTACATTATATTTAAACCTAATTTGTTGAGAATTTTTATTACAAAAGGATTTTGAATTTCATCAAATGCTTTTTCTACATCTATTGCGATGATGTGATTCTCATCCTTCATTTTGTTAATTGGTATATCACATTTATCGATTTGTGTAGTTGAACCATCCTTTCATACCAAAGATAAATCCTATTTGATCTTAATGCATGGACTTTTTTTTAATTTAATTTTATTATGTTATGTTAATCACCATACATTACACGTGTTGTTGAATTCAATTTGCTAATATTTTGTTGAGGATTTTCACATATACATTCATTAGGTATTTGGCCTGTAATTTTCTTTTCTTGTAACATCTTCATAGTGCTTTGCCCATTAAACATACTTGTCAGTGTTCCATTCCATAGTCTTCTATTTTTTGGAAGAATTTCAGAAGGACTGGTATTAATTCTTTGGTAGAATCTACCAGTGAAGCTATCTATTCCTGGGTTTGGGGAGATTTTTGATTACTCATTCAGTCTCTTAGTTTTATTCATCTTTTCAGAATTTCTGTTTCTTCATGATTCAGTCTTCAGAAGTTATGTCTTTCTTGGAATTTATCCCTTTTTACTACATTATCCAATTTTTGGAAGGTAACTGTGCATAGTAGTTTCTTATTATCTTTTTATTTATTTGTATTAGTTGTAATATATACTCTTTTATTTATTATTTCATTTAAATAAATAAAAACTAAAGTCTTCTCTCTTTTTGCCTTAATCTAAATAAATATTTGTCAATTTTGTTTATCTTTTAAAAAAAATCCACAACTGAGTCTTATTGATCTTTTTTACTGTTTGTCTGCTTTCTTTTTTACCATATTACCTTGATTCACCCAATCTGGTATAACACTCTCTGTCTTTTAATTGAGGTATTTAGACAATTGACATTCAAAGTTATTATTGATATTGGATTAATATCTTCCATATTTCTTGCTGTTTTCTATCTGTTGCTTTGTTCTTTATTTCTTTTTTAGTCTTCCACTTTTTCCTGCTTTCTCTGGTTTTATTTATTTTTAAAAAGATTTTATTTACTTATTTATTAATTTATTTAGAGAAGGGGAGGGCCGAAAGGAGAGGGAGAGAGAAAATCCCAAGTAGACTCTGTACTGAGTGTAGAGCTTAATGCGGGGCTCAGTCTCATGACCCTAAGATCATGACCTGAGCTGAAATCAAGAGTCAGATGCTAAACTGACTGAGGCAGCCAGGTGGCCCTCTCTGATTTTAATTAAGCTTTTTGTATAATACAATAATACTTCTTCTCAGTATGGCAGTCATAATTCTTTTTTTTTCCTTTTTCCTTTTGTAGGTGGTTCTCTAGAGTTTGCAGTATACTTTTACAACTAATCCTTTCAAATAACCTCTTTCAAATAACACTATTTTGTTTCACTGGTAGCTCAAACACCTTATAACAGAATATTCTCAATTCCTCTTTCCTATATTTTACAACATTGTTGTAATTCATTTAATTTATCTGGAAGCCTTAATTACCAAATATGTTTTGCTACTATTGTCTTAGACAGTTATCTATTAGGTGAATTACAATTTTTATATTCATATTACCATTTTCATATCAGTCTATAGAAATAGTGCTTTATGCTTATAAACATCTAGGGAGTCATGTCTGAACATTGTCATTGAGAACATTCTCATCACTTTTACTTTACATTAACCCCTCATTATTCTAGCTATCAAGAATATATCTAGCTATGGATACCAGTACATGTTTAGGTCTGTGGTTTTGCCAGTTTCTTTTGTGAATTTTTCTTTTATGTACAAGAAGAAGAGATTAAAAGTATGGCATTCTGGAAATTAGAGTGTCCAGGTTGGCCCCCATAGGCCCAGGCACCTGATAGTCTGACCTAATGCCAGCCCATCTTACAAGACTCTAGACTCCAGGCTGGCACCTGTGGACCAAGGATCCAGACCTGCCCCTGAAGTCCTAAGCTTCTTTCTTATGCCAACATCAGACCAACCCCTGTGGCACCAAGCATAGGGTCAGCACACACAGACCCTTCAAAATAAGCTTCATATATCCAGGCCCCTAGCCCATACCAGTGTCTCCTGTGGACCAAGTTTCCAGCAGAACCAGGTTCCAGGAATATTCCAGTGGCCTCCAGGTCCAAGCCTGCCCCATGGAATTATGCTTCAGGATTACCCCCATGGACAAAAGCTCAAGACCCATCCCAGCACCAGACTGGCACAGGCTTTAGGCCTACCCCTAGTGTCCCAGGCTTCTGGATCAACACCACAGTCTCAGACATCAGGACTGCCTCTATGAATAAAGGCAGCAAAAGTGCTCCCAATGGACCATGGGGCTAGGTCAGCCCCCAAGGATCCAAGTTCCAGGCTCACCTTTATGGACCCAGCTACCAGGGCTGCCCCCATTGACCCAATTGCCAGGTCTTCTCCAGTAATCTTTGGTCCCTAGTCAACTTTCTTGGCCCAAGGAAAGGATCCAGTCCTGCCTTTGCAAACCCAGGTCGCAGGCCCAACATCACAGACTCAAGCACCAGGCTCACCAATGGCCCCAAGTGATAGGACCACTCCAGTGGAACCTGGCTCCAAGATTGACTCTCAGGACCAGACCTCATCATCTGCTGACTCAGGCACCATACTGGCCAGGCCAAGGACTCCAGCAGCAAGTCCACCAACAGACAATGTAAGAAGGCCCACAGAAAATCTCTGGTCAGGTTGACTGGTAAAAGGCTTTACCTGCCAAAATGAGTCTATAAAACCTAGCCTTGAAATGTGGTGACACCAATGTAAGGCCACATGGATCATGAATAATCAAGGAAATATGAAACCAGAAAAACTATTAAGCACCAATAACCAACCCTAAAGACGCAGAGATCTACCAACTTTTTGACAAAATATTCAAAATAATAATCTTAAAGAAGATCAGTGAGCCACAAGAGAACACAGATACCTGACTAAATGAAATTGAGAAAATAATACATGAACAAAATACGAAATTTAACAAAGAGATAGAAACCATAAAAAATCAAACAAATTCTGGAACTGAAATCAGAGCACAATGACTGAAGTGAAAAATTTTATGGAGAATTTCAATAAAAGACTTAATCAAGAAGGCAAAACCAGTGAGATTGAAGATAAGTACTTTTAAATTAACCCAGTAAGAAAAAAAAAAAAGATAATAATAAAAATGAAGAAAGCCTATATGTCTTATAAAAGAACATAAAAAGAGAAAAAAATGTATGTATTATGGGAGTCCTACTAGGAACAGAGAAAAAGAAATAGGGCAGAAAACTTATTTAAAGAAATAATGACAGAAAATTTCCCTAATCTGGAAAGGGAAATGGTATTACCAGTGGATTTCTCAACATAATTCTTGCAGACAAGGAAAGTATGGGGTAATATATTCAAAGTGCTGAAAAAACGAACAAACAAACAAACAAACAAAAAGCTGCCAACCAAGAAAACTGTAGCTGCCAAGGCTGCCTTTGAAAATGAAAGAGAGATAATCACTTTCCCAAACGAAAGATGTGGTAGCCTATCATCACCAGACCTGCCTTACAAGAAATGCTAAACAGAGTTCTTCAAGATGAAATAAAAAGATGCTAATATGAAAAAATTTTTAGGGTATAAAACTCACTATAGAGGTATGAATATTGTCAAATTCAGAATATTCTAATATTGTAATGTGGTAAGTAAATAATATTTCTCCTATAAAAGTTAAAGCACAAAAGTATAAAAATAACTACAGCTACAATATTTTTTAATGTATACATATATATAAAAATTTTTAATTGTGACATCAATATATAAAATGTGAGGGGAGGATTTCAAGTGTAAAGTTTTTGTATATTGTTGGTTTTAATTTGTTATTAGCTTAAAGTAGTTGATTATTAATATAAGATGTTTTATGCAAACTTCATTTTTAAACCCCCCCAAAAAAGACCTGGAAGAGATAAACAACATAAAGAGAAATGTATCAAAGCATACCACTACAGAAAAAACAAACAAGCAAACATTAAATCTCAAAAACAGGCAGAGGAAAAAACAAAGTAAGTAGAAAGCAATCAGAAAATAATGAACAAAATGACAGTAATAAATATTTATAAATAATTACTTTACATGCAAGTGGATTAAATTATTCAGTTTATATAGGGTGGCTGAATGGATAAAAAAAAAGATCCATTAATATGTTGCCCACAAGAGACTCAATTATTATTTTTTTATTTTGAACATTAAAGTTTATTTAAATTTATCAGTAGTATAATTTTAATTTTTTTATTTGAGTATATTTAAAACACCATTTACATTAATTTCAGGTGTAAAACATAGTGACTCAACTTTTCTCTATATTATGCTATGCTCACCACAAGTGTAGCTACTCTAATTTTAAGCACACAGGCAGAAAGTGAAGGGATGGAAAAAGATATCCTATGCAAGTGATGACCAAAAGGGAGCATGTGTTGTTATATTTATATTAGACAAAATAAACTTTAAGTAAAAAAAAATTATCAAGAGAAAAAGGTCACTATATAATGATAAAAGGGTCAATTCATAATCAAGATATAAGTATTATAAATAAATATAGACCCAAATTGGGGCACCTAAATATTTTTAGAAAATATTACCAGAACCGAAGGGAGAAATAGACATTAATACAATAATAGTAAAGGATCTCACTTTCAACAACGGATTGCTCATCTAATCAGAAAATCAATAAGGAAATAGCAGATTTGAACAATTCTACAGACCAAATAGACTCAAAAGATATATGCAGAGTATTCCATCCAACAACAGTAAAATATAATTTTTTTCAAGGGCACATGGATCAATACTCCAGAATAGATCTTATGCTAGGCCAAAACAGCATCTTAAGAAATTCAAGAAGATTGAAATCATATCAAGTACGTTTTCTGACCATAAGAGTATGTAACTAGAAATCAATAACAAAAGGAAAATGGAAAAAAATAATAAATATATATAAATTAAACAAAACACTGCTGAACAAAAATGAGTTAAAGAAGAAATCAAAAGGAAAATAAAAGGTTATCTTAAACTCTTAAATCACTATATTATACACCAGAAACAAACATAAATCTATATGCCAACTAAATTAAAATAAAAATAGCATATGCCAAAACTTATGGGATGCATTAAAAGCAGCTATAGGAGTAAGTTTAGAGCAATAAATGCCTACATTAAGAAAAAAGAAACAGAGTGCCTGGGCAGCTCAGTTTGTTAAGCAGCTGCCTTCTGCTCAGGTCATGATCCCAAGGGTCCTGGGATTGAGCCTTGCATCAGGCTCCGGAGCCTGCTTCTCCTTCTCCCACTCAGCCTCCTTTTGCTCTCTCTCAAATAAATGAATAAAATTTAAAAGAAAAAAGAAAAAAGAAACATTTTAAATAAAAAAACAACCAAACTTTAAACTTTATGGAAATAATTTAAAAATGAGAAAAAAATAAACCTAAAGTTAGCAAAAAATAAGGTAATAATAGAGATCAAAGCAGAAATAGAGACTAGAAAAATCAGTAAAAATGTGTTTTTTGAGAAGATAAACAAAATTACTAATTTTTAGCTAGACTAAGGCTAAAAGGGAGGACTCAGAGAAATAAAATTAGAAATGAAAGAGTAGACTTTGCATCTGATACCACAGAAACACAAAGGATCATTAGAAATTACCATGAACATTAATATGTCAATAAATTTGGTAACAGAAATGGATATTTTCCCAGAAATATACAACCTATCAAGACTGAATTTTAAAGAAATAGAAGATGTGAACAAATCAATAATGAGTAAGGAGATTGGATGAGTGATCAAAAATATCCCAATAAATAAAAGCTCAGCAATTAATGGCTTCAGTGATGAATTCTATCAAACATTTAAAGAAATATTAATGCCAATAAAAAATCCTTCTAAAAATATTTCAAAAAATTCAAGAGGAACAAACACCTCCAAACCTCACAGGGCCAGTATTATTTTTATGTGACAGCTAGATAAGGACTGTACAAGAAAAGAAAATTACAGGCCAGTAACTCTAATGAACATAGATACCAAAATCTTCAACAAAACACTAGCAAACCAAATGCAACAGCATGTTAAAAGTGTCAAACACTGTGATCAATGGTGGGATTTATCCCAAGGGGGAAGTGTGGTTCAACATATACAAATCTGTAAATGTTGTTTCACCATATGAAAAGAATGAAGGATAAAAGTCATATGATCATTTTGGTAGATGCAGAAAAATCATTTGACAAAATTTAACATCACTTTTCATTAAAAAAATTCTCAACAAGGTTAGTATGAAGGGAATATACCTCAAAATAATAAAGGCTATATATGACAAGCCCACAGCTAACATCATACTTAATGATATAAAACTAAAAGCTTTTCTGTCAATGACAAGGAGAAAGACATGAAACCCAACTTTCACTGCTTCTATTCAATATAGTACTAGAAGTCTTATCCAGAGCAATTAAGCATGAAAAAGAAGTAAAAAGCATTCAAATTCAAAAGGAAGGGGTGAAATTGTCTCTGTTTGCAGATGACATGATCTCATAGACAGCAAACCTCTTATAACTAAAAAAAAAATGCAGTAAATTTGCAGGTTACAAAATCAACATAAAAATTCTGTTGTATTTCTTTTTTTTAAAGATTTTATTTATTTATTTGAGAGAGAGAATGAGATAGAGAGAGCATGAGAGGGAAGAGGGTCAGAGGGAGAAGCAGACTCCCCACCAAGCAGGGACCCCGATGCAGGACTGATCCCAGGACTCCAGGATCATGACCTGAGCCGAAGGCAGTCCCTCAACCAACTGAGCCACCCAGGCGCCCTCAGTTGTATTTCTATACAGTAACCACAATGTATCTGAAATAGAAATTATGGCAACAACTCCATTTATAACAGCATAAAAACAATAAAATAGAAATCAATTTAACCAAGAAAATAAGAGATCTGTACCCTGAAAGTTATAAAACACTGAAGAAAGAAATTGAATAAGACACACCAAAACATGCAAAGCTATCCTGTGTTCATGAATAAGAATTAGAATTGTTAAAATGTCCATACTACCCAAAGCAATCTACAGATCAATGCAATCTCTACTAAATTCCAATGGAATTTTTAACAGAAATATTTATTTTTAAATCCAGAAATTCATATGGAACCACAGAAGACCAAAATAGTCAAAACAATCCTGAGCAAAAACAACAACATGATCACTATAGTTATCATTGCTGTATGTATACTTGAAGAGAGTAAGACAGTAAATCTTAAAAGTTTTCATCACAGGGGAAAAATAACTATTGAGGTGATGGATGTTAACTTACTGTGGTCATCATTTCAAAATATATCTAAGTCAAGTCTTTTTTTTTTTTAAAGATTTTATTTATTTATTCATGAGAGACAGAGAGAGAGAGAGAGGCAGAGGGAGAAGCAGGCTCCCAAGGAGCAGGGGGCCCAATGCGGGACTCGATCCCAGGACCCTGGGATCATGACCTGAGCCGAAGGCAGACGCTTAACCATCTGAGCCACCCAGGCGCCCTATCTAAGTCAAGTCTTTATGCTGCCACCTAAAACTTACACAGTGCTGTACATCAATTATATCTCAGTAAAAAATTACCATAAAAGTTAAAATAGAACTACCATATGATTCAGCAACACCACTTCTGGGTATATACCAAAATGAAATCAAATTAGTATCTCATAGAGATATCTGCCCTCCCATGCTCATTGCAGGGCTATTCACAATAGTCAAGATATAAAAACAACTCAACATCTGTCAATAGATGAATGGATAAAGATTATATATATGTAAACATACACAATGAAATATTTTTCAGCCATTAGAATGAAGTTAATCCTACCATTTGTGACAACATAGATGAACCTTGAGGACATTATGCTAAATGAAATAAGACAGAGAAAGTCAGATATTATATAATCTCATATGTAGAATCTGTAAAATTTTTAAAAAGTTGAACTCAGAAGCAGATTGAAATGGTAGTTACCAGACTGAGTGATGGGATAAAGGAGAGATGTTGTCATAGGTTGAAAATTGTAGTTATGTAGGATCAACAAGTCTAGTGAACTAATGCGTGGGAATGGTGACTATGCATAATAATACTATACTGCACAATGGCAATATACCATGAGTGTAGACTCCAGGTAATCTCATCACAAAAAAAATGGTAACTATGTGAGGAGATGACATGTGTATCAAATAGTCATGCCGTATATCTTAAATATATACAATTTTTATTTAAAAAATGAAATCCTCACATGTATTAAAACATGAATAACTTCAAAGAAAGTAAGCTAAGTGAAATAAGCCAGAACCAAAAGGACAAATACTGTGTGCTTCCAGTTATATGAGGTACTTAGAGTAGCCAAATCCATAGAGACAGAAAGTAGAACAGTGGCTACCAAGGTTTGAGGAAGATAGGAATGGGATGGAGAGTTATTATTTAATGGATACAGTGTTTCAATATGGAATGATAGAAAAAGTTCTGGAAATGGATAGTGATGATGGTTGCAAAACAGTGTGAATGTACTTAAGGCAATTGACCTGTTTAAATTGAACAGTTAAAAATTATTAAAATGATAATTTTTTGTTGTGTGTATTTTCCCATAATTAATATGCTAACATTAAAAGTCTCTTAGGAAACTTTTTTAAAAAAGATTTTATTTATTTATTTGTCAGAGAGAGAGCACACAAGCAGCGGAAGTGGCAGGCAGAGGGAGAAGTAGACTCCCCACTGAGCAAGGAGCCCAATGAGGGACTCGATCCCAGGACCCTAAGATCATGACTTGAGCCAAAGGCTGGTGTTTAATCAACTGAGCCATCCAGGTGTCCCATAAGTCTCAGAAAACTTAAGTCAACAATTGTGTTAAAAAGAAAACCACAGGGGCGCCTGGGTGGCTGGGTGGGTCCTTACTCAGTGGGGAGCCTGCTTCTCCTTCTCCCTCTGCCCCTCCCCCTGCTTGTGTTCTCTCTCTGTCAAATAAATAAATAAAATCTTAAAAAGAAGAAAACCACAAAGTAAGAAACATAATTCTTTTAGTTATAGAGAATAATCTGATGGCTATCAGAAGGGGGGGTGAAATAGGTGATGGGGATTAAGGAGTGCACTTGTTAAGGTGAGCGCAGGGTGATATATGGAACTGTTGCATCATTATATTGTACACATGAAACTAATATAACACTGTATATTAACTAATTTGAATTAAAATAAAAACTTAAATTTAAAAAAAAGGAAAGAAAACCACAAGCCCCAAACGACGTCGTTTAGGTTAAGACCCCAAATCTGTAAACTAAGACTCAATATTTAGTTACAGTTTGAAACCCCCAGAAATGTAACCTTTAACCAGTCAACATGGGAATTTCCTGGTCAGCACTATGAAATTTACTGACAGATCCTTTCTGTTCCCTTTAGGAGGGTGACCTTGCCTGAAACAGTGGATTCTTTGCTAACAGTTTCCTTTTCTCCATTCCCTCTCTATTAAAAACCTTTCCTTTTCTGTGGCCCTTTGGAGTTCCCCTCTACTTGCTTTATGAGATGCTGCCCAATTCATGAATTAATTAATAAAGCCAATTAGAATTTTTAAATTAGCTTGGTTGAAATTTTATCATTTAACAGATTTGACGGCAGTGGCGGGATCTGAAGCCAACTTCCAGAATGGGGGGACAATGAGAAAAACAGTATCCACAAACTTTTTATATTTACTATCTTTCTCACTATTTCTGAGGGCTGTAGGTAAGCTCCTTTCAGTTCTGAGCTCTACCCTATTAAGTATTTGAGTTCCTGATACAGCTGGCTTTCCTTTACAGGGTGGGTCAGCTTGAGCTGACAAATGATTATGCCCAGAGCCAACTGACCTGACATACTTGCCTGGAACCCAGTTGAGCTGGCAGTTTTTTTCCTGGAGCCCAGCTTGCTGGCAGCAGGGTCTGCCAGGATCCAATCCCTAGTCTTTCAGACTATAATTCCCCAGATGGAAAACCTCAGCAAGTTTCCACAGAAGTTGGTGGTGGTGCACACAGCTCCTTCTTGTGGCCAAGACACAGTAACATCTTTTGGTTACTGCTGATACATTATAGTGCACATGTTTGTTTGTCTTTTTTAGTATAAAGGACATTGCTAAGGGGGATCTTGGAGGCAAAAAACCCACAAAATTGGTGGGCATATATCAAGCATTTAAAGGCTGTTACAGTGCTTACCACCTCAAGACAACTTCTGTGATAGGATAAATTGGTCATGGAATGGGTTAGATTGACACTAGGTCACCTGCCAACCTCAAGAAAACTTCCATGCAATCAGGTACACACACACAGTCCCCAACCGTGCAACATACCCCTTTTAGGTATTAGTTCATATTCAAGAGACCCAAATGTTAAGCTAATGGGATCCTTAAATTCCACAGTTAAGTGTGCCACCTTCCAGCATACTTGCTTATTTTATGTCTAAGAACTGTAGTCTCAGAAGTTGCAGATATGTAACAGGAGTGGTAATATTTTACTAAGCTTGTTTGGTGTCCTGAGGAAATTGGTTTAGTTATTATCAGGTTGGGAGGCCCAAAATAAGTCCACACATAAATGTGAGTTGCATTCCATTTGCTGCTAGATATGACTGGACAAAAGTGTATATTAACATTGAAGATGGTGGAATAGGAGGATCCTAAGCTTACATTGTCCCAAATATATGTATATAACAGCCACATCAGTACAATTAACCCAGAAAATGACTTAAAGCCTAGTAGAACAGACTCTCCACAGTTAATCCTACAGAGGAAGTCACAACAAAAAGGGTAGGGGGGCAGAGACTCAGTCAGGAATCAAACTTCTGAGGAGACTACCACAAATGGGAGGGACACCACAGGAGAGAGAGGAATAGACCCCATACTAGGCACCCCAGACATGGGGGACCTGCACTGGGAAGACAAGTTCCCATAAAATTTGGCTTTGAAAACCAGTAGGGCTTAATTTCATACGTTTTTACAATCCATGAGACAAATCTGGTACTTTAAAAATTAGTGAGCTTTACTCTGGGAAAGCTGGAAGGTGATAAGAAATTAAGTCACCACCCTCAAAGATATAGCACAACAAACAACCCTCCCGAAATACAGCACAGAAGCAGCAGTTTGAAGAGTACCTGGGGTATATAGGAAGATTTATTTACTAATCTCAGAACTTGTGCTGAAGGAGTATGGATATTTAGGAGACTTTTCTAAGATCAAAAGAGTTGGCAGACACCATTTCTATCCCTCTCACATCTCCCCAGGCAAGATACAAGGACACCTGTGAGAATCAGCATGAACAATTTCTACGTAACTTGCTAACACTGCATGCCCTGCTAGGACCACTCCAAAGTGACTCACACTGGGGAAACAGGAAATAAGCACAAATATCAGCTTGACTGCAGCCCCCAATATGGGCTGGTGCACACATCTGGACTGATAACCAATTCCATCCATCAACAAAACATCACAGAGGCAGCATAGAGAACCTTGTAGTTTGAGGTCACTGCAATACCAGCAGACAAACTGGGGGCAGACATCTGGTCTGACTACAGGCCCCACCCACCAATGAAAGCATCTCATGTGAAAACATAGGAAGATCACCCTACACATTGGTGTGACTACACTTCTGGCAAATAGGCTGAGGGCAGGCATTTGGTCTGACACAACTCAAGTACATGAAGGCCCCAGATTAGCCCTTAAACAGCACAGGGATCAAACCCTTCTCAAAATAGGTGAAGAGAGTCATTGCAGCCAACTGGACTGAAGGAAAATTCCACTCAACCACAACAGTAGGGTGAATGCAACACACATAGGTTAAAAAAAAAAAAAAGCTCTGAAGTGCTTGGTTCTGGTGAACAGGTGCTACAGGGCACTACAGGATCTCATCTTCATAAGACCAGTATTTTAAAAAGCAGGAGACATAGTTGACTTTCCTAATACATAGAAACAAACACAGAGAGTCAGACAAAATGAGACAGAGGAATATGCCAAAAAAAAAAGAGAAAAAAAAAGCCAAAGCAAAAAAAAAAAAAAAAAAAAAAAAACTAAGGGAAATGAAGATAAGAAGTATGCCTGATAGAAAATTCAAAGTAATCCTCATAAACACATTTACTAACCTTGAGAAAAAAGTGGAGGATCTCAGTGAGACCTTCAACAAAAAGAAAATGTAAATAACCAATCAGAGATGAAGACTTGAATACTGAAATTAAAAATACAGTAGATGGAATAATAGTGGACTAGAGGAAGCAGAACAGATCAGCAAGATGGAAGACAGAATAATGAGAAACAACCTAGCTGTTGTTTGGCAAAAGGAAAAAAGAATAAATAATGAGAATAGTTTAGGGGAAATCAACAACATCATCAAGCATAATAACATTTGCATTATAGGTATCCCAGAAGGAGAAAAGAGAAAAGGTGGCAGAAAATTTACTTGAAGAAATGATAACTTAAACTTCCCTAATTTGGGGAAGGAAACAATCCAGATCCAGGATTCACAGAAAGCCTCCAACAAAATTAATTCAAGAGGTCCACCCCAAGATACATAATAAAATTGTAAAAAAATAGTGACAAAGAGAGAATTTTAAAACCAGCCAGAGAAAAGATCACAATTGCATACAAGGGAAACCCCATAAGGATATCAGCTGATTGTTCAGCAGAAACTTTGCAGACCAGAAGAAAATGGCATGATATATTCAAAGTGCTGAAAGTAAAAATCTGCAACCAAGAATACTCTCTCCAGTAAGGTTATCATTCAGAATAGGAGAGATAAAGAGTTTCCTGGACAAACAAAAGGGAAAAGATGTTATCATCAGTAAACCAGCCTTACAAGAAATATTAAAGGGAATTCTCTAAGTGGAAAGAAAAGGTCATAAGAGTAAAAATTAGAAAAGGAAAAAATTTCACAATTACATGCAAACATAATCAAAATAGTAGATTAATGATTTATAAAATCATTATGGGGATTAAAGCAAAAAGCAGTAAAATCAATTCTATCTATAAATAGAAACCAGGGGTTTTCAAAATTAAAGTATGCAAATTATGAAATCATATATATAAAACATGGGAAAGGAGATAATTAAGTGCTTTAGAATGGGTTTAAACTTAAGTGACCATCAACTTAATATGGACTGCTGTATGAATAAGATGTTATATATTAACCTAATGGTAACCATAAAGCAAAAACCTGCAAAAGTATTCAAAAAATAAAGAGAAAAGAATGCAAGCATATCACTAAAGAAAGTCATCAAGCAAGAGCAGGGAAAAAGTAACAGAGAATAACTACAAAAACAACTGCAAAACAAACAACAAAATAGCAATAAGTACATACCCATCAGTAATTACTTTGGATGTAAATAGATTAAATAATCCAATCAAAAGATATTGGGTGACTAAATAGATAAAAAAAAAAAACAAGATCTATCTATATGGTGCCTTCAAGAGAACCATTGGAAGCTGAAAGACACATGCAGATTAAAAGTGAAGGGATGGAAAAACATCATACAAATGGAAGTGAAATAAAGTTGAAGTAATACAGTACAATACAATACAATACAATACAATACTTGTAGCAGACAAAATAAAGCAAAAACTATAACAAAAGAAAAAGAAGGATACTACATAATTATAAAAGGTACAATCCAAGAAGATATAACGATTGTAAATACTTATGCACCCAACATGGGAGCCCCCAAACACATAAAGCAAATATTAACAGCCATAAAGGAAGAAATCAGTAATAATGTAATAGTATTAGGGGACTTTAACACCCATGATACATCAATGGGTAGATCATCCAGACAGAAAATCAACAAAGAAACAGTGGCTTTGAATGACACACTGGACTGGATAGATTTAACACACATATTCAGAACATTTCACCCCAAAACAACAGAATACATATTATTTTCAAGTGCATATGTAACAGCTTCCAGAATAGATCACATGTTGGACCACAAAACAAATCTCAACAAATTCAAAAAAATTAAAATAATGTCATGCATTCTTTCCAACCACAAAGTTATGAAACTAATATTCAATTACAAGAAAAAATCTGGAAAGAATACAAATACATGGAGGCTAAATTACATGTTACTAAACAATGAATGGGCCAACCAAGAAATCAGAGAGGAAATAAAAAATATATGGAGACAAATGAAAATCAAAACATAATCATTCAAAACCTTAGGAATGAAGCAAAAGCTATTCTAAGAGGAAAGATTATAGCAATATGGACCCACCTCAAGAAGCAAGAGAAATGTCCAATAAACAACCTAACTTTACAGGTAACAGAGTTAGAAAAAGGAGAAAACACAAAGCTCAAAGCCAGTAAAAGGAAGGAAATAATAAAGATTGGAGCAAAAATAAATGAAATAGAGGCTAAAAATACAATAAACAGAACAATGAAACCAAGAACTCGTTCCTTGAAAAGATCAACAAAATTGACAAGCCTTTAGCAAACTCATCAAAAAAAGGGTGGGGGACTGGACTCAAATAAAACCAGATATGAAAGAGAAGAAATAACAACTGGAACCATGGAAACACAAAGAATTATGGAAAATTATATGCCAACTGTTTGGCAAAGAAATACAAAGAATTTTTTAAAATTATATACAAAATAATTGGGCAACCTAGAGCAAATGGATAAATTCCTAGAAACATAACCTCCCAAAACTGAATCAGAAAGAAATTTAAAAAATTTGAACACATCAATGACTAGCAATTAAATTGATTCAGTAATCAAAAAATTTCCAACAATTAAAGTGCAGGACCAGATGGCTTCATAGGTAAATTCTACCAAACATTTAAAGAAGAATAACTCTTATTCTCAAATGATTCCAAAAAATAGAAGAGGAAAGAAAGCTTCTAAATTTATTCTCTGAGGCCAACATTACCCTGATACCAAAATTAGATAAAGACCCTACAAAAAAAAGAAAACTACAGGCCAGTATCTCTAATGAGCATATATAAAAAATCTTCAACGAAATATTGGGAAACCAAATCTAACAATACATTTTAAAAATCACTCACCATAACCAAGTGGAATTTATTCCAGCGATACAAGTGTGGATAAATATTGCAAATCAATCAACATGATACATCATATCAAAAGGAAATAAAACATGATAATTTTAATAGATGCTTGAAAAGCATTTGAAAAAGCACAATATCCATTTATTATAAAAACTCTCAACGAAATAAGCTTACAGGGAACCTATTTCAACATAAAGGCAATATATGAAAAACCCACAGCTATCATCATATTCAGTGCTGTAAAACTAAGAGCTTTTCCTCTAACATCAGGAAGAAGACAAAGATGTCCACTCTCTCCACTTTTATTTAACATAGCACTGGAAGTTCTAGCCACAGCTATCAGAGAAGGAAAAAAAAAGATATCAAATTGGTAAGGAAGAAGTAAAACCTTCACTATTTACCAATGACATGATACTATATATAGAAAACCATAAAGATTCTACCAAACATCTACTGAAACTGAAATTCGGTAAAGTCGCAGGATACACAATTCACATACAGAAATCTATTGCATTTCTATAAACTAATAATGAGGTAGCTGAAAAAGAAACTAAGAAAACAATCCCATTTGCAATTGCAAAAAAGGAATGAAATATTTAGGAATAAACTTAACTAAGGAGGTGAAAGACCTGTACTCCAAAAACTATAAAACATTGATGAAAGAAATTGAAAATGACACAAACAAATGGGAAGATATTCTATGTTCGTGGATTGTGAAAACCAATATTTTGAAAATGTCTATACTACCCAAAGCAATCTATGGATTTAATGCAATCCCTATCAAAATACCAGCAGCATTTGTCACAGAAGTAGAACAGATAATCTTAAAATTTGTATGGAATTTCAAAAAAACTCAAATAGCTAAAGCAATCTTGTAAAAGAAAAACAAAACTGGAGATATCACAATACCAGATTTCAATGTGTACTACAAAGTTGTAGTAATGAAAACAGTATGGTACTGGCACAAAAATAGATGCATAGATCAATTGAACTGAATACAGAATCCAGAAATAAACCCATGATTATATCGCCAATTAATCTGCAACAAAAGAGGCAAGATGTACAATAGGAAAAAGACAATCTCTTCAACAAATGATGTTGGGAAAACTAAACAGCTACATGCAAAGTAATGAAACTGGACTAATTTTTTATACCATACACAAAAAGAAACTCAAGATGGATTAAAGACCTAAATGTGAGACCTGAAACCATAAATTTCCTAGAAGAAAACAATAGAGTACTGCCAGTCTCTTTGACATGAACCATATAAACATTTTTCTATATATGTTTCTAGCATGGGCAGCAAAAGCAAAGTTAAAGTATTGGAACTATACCAAAATAAAAAGTTTTTGCACAACAAAAGGCAACCTACTGAATGTGAGAAGATATCTGCAAATAATTTATCTGATAAGGAGTTAATATCCAAAAAAATATAAAGAAAATCATGCAGTCAAATTGAAAAATGGGCAGAGGACATGAATAGACATTTTTCAAAAAGGACATACAGATGGCCAACATACAAATAGAAAGAAGCTCAATATCACTAATCATCAAGGAATTACAAATCAAAACAATAATGACATATTATCTCACACCTGTCAGAATGGCTAAAATAAAAAAAAGTCAAGATAATAAGTCAATAAGAAGTGTTGGTGAGAATGTGAATGAAAAAAAAAAACCCTTTTGTACTCTTCTTGGGAATTAAAGTAGGTGCAGCCACTGTGGAAAATAGTATGGAGGCTTCTCAAAATATTAAGAATAGAATTGCCATATAAGCCAGTAAATCCACTACTGGGTATTTACACAAAGAAAATGAAAACATTTATTTGAAAAGATATATACACTCCTATGTTTATTGCAGCTTTATTTACAATAGCTAAGATATGGAAACAATCCAAGTGTCCATCCACTGACGAATGGATAAAGAAAACTGGTATGTATATATGCATTGGAATATTACTCATCCATAAGAAAGAATGAAATGTTGCATTTGCAACAACATGGATGGATCTTGTGGGTATAATGCTAAGTGAAATAAGTCAGGAAAAGACCAATACCATATGATTTTACTCATATGTGGAATTTAAGAAACAAAACAAAGAAGTAAAGGAAAAAAGAGACAAACAAAAAAAGACTCTTAAATATAGAGAGGAAAGTGGAGGTTGCCAGATGGCAGGATGGTGGGTATGGGTGAAATAGGTGAAGGGAACTAAGAATGCATTTATGGTGATGAGCACTGAGCAATGTATAGAATTGTTGAATCATTATATTTAACACCTGAAACTAATATAACATATTATACTTGAATAAAAAAAATGTGGGTTAACTTAATTTGTGGCCAGCATCCTACCAAGGTGTTTCCTGTAATTCAGGAGAATTACAACCTAGAAATATAATAACCATTATTTGGAATGTTCCAATTAGATAAGATCACTTAAGTTCAGTTAAAAACAAGGGTCTCCAAATTAAACAGAGTGGAATACCTGTTTAAATTGGCAAGCAAAAGCCTCCAAAAGTTTTCAAAATTTCAAAGTAGTTTCATTAAATGATTCATTGAAGAAGCTAATGAAAAATTAAAGATGTAAGAGGCACCTAAACCAAAAGACTATAAGAATGACAAAAATCCGACTGCTCCTCTCTATCCTTTGAGTACTCATCCTACTGATCCTCTAATGTTTTCCCTTCTAAAAAGGCTGCACACTGTAAACAAAAGACTGCCAAGTTACTTGCCTTACAGACACCCCCATGTCTACTTTCAAAAGAGGGCCCCCATATGGGCAATTCCCATGGTCGTCAAAACAGGAATTTTCTGGTCAAGTGCTTTGTTATCTTATTAAACAGGGGAATTATTATTAAAGGGAATTATTATTTAAAGGGGAAACTGAAAAATACCAGAGCCTGCAAAGGAGATTTTAGAAAAATTGGCAGAAGGCAGAAAACAGTGTAAATTCTTACCAGAATCTGTTCTTCCAGATCTCTGTAGCACTGTAGCACCCAGTTGAGAGGAAAATAAAATTTCACACTGCCCCTTCCTTTCCAAATCCAGACCCATGGCTTACTGATCCTCTCCCAGAGACAGCTATTTTCTTGCTTGTTTCCCACATCAGTCTCATTTGTGTAACTTGGCTTTCTGCCTGCCTAGGATATGCAGGTTGTTGCTTCTTTCATTTGACTATCATTGGGAGTTACTGTGGATTTGGGGGATGTAATATCCTCCATACCCTCTTTGAGGACCCCTCTTACACCAAAGAGGGGTTATTCAATACAGCCAGAAATATTTAAAATTAGAACTATGTAGCCAGAGGGTAAAAAGCAAATTGAGGATAATATAGTTGAATAGGTGGATCAACCTATGATGCCATTTAAGTTACAACCCAATTCTTTGGGGGGGGGATGAAAGCAATTTTCCTTATCTTACAGATCTTTACAAAACCAGAGATGCAGCTCTAAAAGCAATTCAAAGTTCACCCATTTCTTTATGAATCCCTTAACTTCCCCTATTTTTCTTAAATGACTTGTTAATTATTGGCTTTAAAAAACCAAAGTCTTTCCTGGAAAAACTTACATTCTTTCTGTCCATTAAAGTTATATATGTTATCATGTCTTTGAAAGGTAACATAACCCACAGTCACATGAAACTAAAGGGGGAAAAAGGGACAAAGTCCTTTTTAAAATTCAAACTGATAAAAAGGCTCTTGTGCCCAAACTCTAATAGTCTCCTAAGATGAATTTCAGGGACAAATACAAATCTTAAAATCTTCTTTACAAATATTAGTAAATATAAGGTCTTTACCTCTGTCTTTGATGTGTGTGTGTGTATATATAAAATGTTGCATATATATATATATATATATAATTTGTAAATGTGAGGTATTTTTTTACCTCCAGATTGTATAGCTAAAATTAATTTGTCAAAGAACTCTGTTTAGTTGGTTTAAAGGCAAGCACTTGTAAAGATTGAGCATTCTAAAACTTTTAGAAAGATAAAAATTAAAATTTTATTCAAGTTCAAAGGGACTTGAAAATAAGGGAAAATATTTATTGGTTTAATTAAAATAGATATATCTTTAGAGTTATCAGCATTAAAATTAAAACTTTTATTCTGCCTTGGTATACCAAAAGTCAGGTGAGTTGATGTAATCTCTGTAACAAAATGCTTTTTTTAAAAATCTGGCTCAGGAAAATGACTGAGTTTAATGTCTCATGAATTTTTTTTGGGTAATCTAAGCATAACTGTTAAGAACAAGCAAATTAATTAGGTGTAAAAAATACATCTTTTTAATTTAGGTAAAGTTTTTGATAGTCTCCCAAATATTTTTGATAACCTGAAACCTTAAAATTTTGCTGAGTTAGGTTAAATGACAAATCAAGTTAAATTCATTAAATAACTAGATCATTTCCAAATAGGATAAAATAATGATACAGTAACTACTGAGCATAGATTTATCTACTTTTGACTTCTTTATTACAGAGAAACTCAAGATAAATTTGGGTCTGTTAGTAAACAAGTTTTGTGCTCTATTAAAAGATTTTACTTTGAAAAAGTATATTTCTCAAAGTTATAAAATGTATTCATCAATTTGCCAACCTAAGGAATACTGGTGCAACAGACAATTCACAATTGCTTACTTATTAGTTTTCACTAGAAATTAAGGTTCCTAAGAGTTAAAAACATTCTAATAAGGGAAACAACTCTCTATACAAGGAAAATAAGATGTGTGTTTTTGGTTAAAAAAAAAAGAAGTATGAGGAATGAAAATACATTTTTATTGAGGGGGAAAAAAGTTATTTTATCCTAAAATGAGGCTGGTTCTCTAAAGAAGGAATACTCAAGACAAAATCCAAATATGTAAAAAAAAAAAAGTTTTAAAAAGTTTGTGAAAAAAATGATCTCTAAAAAGAAATGTTATGTGTGATCAAGGACTAAGATTGGAATACATAAATGCTAATATCAAAAATAACCTGGTACAAAATTAGAATTTGCTTTTCTCTCTGTTAACAAGACAAAAGGTTTTTCTAGAGTTTTGATCGGCTTGAGTCTTTTCGACCTGGAACATTCCAAAGGATTTGCTAAACTAATTAGATTTATTTGATATGTTAAATTACATGGGAAACATTGCCAAACAAGAATTAATACTAAGTTTTCTTTGTAAGATTGTGGCACATTGAATAAAATCCATTCTGCTTTTAAAAAAATGACCCTTGATTGCCAAATTTTGCCATCCTGATGTCCTTGAAACATGGCAGTAGTCTGCTCCTTAATCAGAGAAATTAAGATAAGTAAATAATGGTTGCAAATTCAGTGGACAGTCTGGGCTATGGGAAGTCCAAGACAACCAGTTGATTCTTCTTAGCTTTCTGATAAAACCTATTTTGTGTCTTTTACATTTCTTCACCAACATATGGAATTTAAGATGTCTCAAATTATAAATATACATGGGTACAGAGACTTTTATAATATTGCAAAAACAGTCTACCAACAAAGTCTGTCTTGTTAGGTCCATAATCCTGGAGAAACTGTTTTTGTTCCCAGAAGCCTCAGATTTCCTCTCTCTGGACACTTAAACACCTGCAGCTAGATTTCCTTCAATTGCCACCTAATAAGGGTTAGCAATATGTACTTGTTTTTGTTTGTATGTTTTCCAGATGGTTTGAATCCTTTCCCTGCCACAAGGCTGATGCCCTCACAATGGAAAAAAAAACTGTTAAAAATATATTTCCCACTTGGAATATATCTTCTATAATTTCTGGTGATTGAGGAACCCACTTCCCCAGGAAAATCACACAAGCCTTAACAAAAACCATACAAACTTCTTGAAATTCTATCAGTATACCACCTTCTGCTTGATCCCTTGTTGTCTTATGCTACTATGATCATTTACTGTAAGTGTCTAATGTCTTATACTCAAGACTATCATCAATAAGTTAAAGAAGCCTTACTAGATCTCAATTCATAGAACCCTGTTGGTCACAGTTTAGAGCCTCATGATTAGGTGTTCTGGAAGCATTATCAGCAGAAGACAACCCCCAAGTCCCATTGGAAGGAAACTTACCAAGTGGTCCTGATGACTAACACTGCTGCAAACTAAAAGGTATTGAGCCTTGTGTATACATCACACACACACACACACACACACACACACACACACACACACACACAC